>NC_137583.1:98286975-98749974 GCF_963210335.1 Falco punctatus
GAAGAAAAAATTGGTTTAGAGTTTATGGATTTTAAAAATGGTTTGGTTTTGAAAATATTTTCATTTTCACAACAAATGCAATTTTGGACGATTTTTTAATACTTATTTTTTAGTCAGAACTACAGAAAAAAATGAAATCCTGATGTTGTTTCCCCCTGCCCAGGTCCCTGGAGGAAAATAATCTTATATCAAGAATGTCAAGTTTAGTCTAATGATTATGTTACATTGTAGTGTTAAATTTCATCTAGCGGAAGGTGAAAAAAACCCCTTCTGCTATTTGCTACTTATCTCTATTAAAAGTTTCACTACATTCATTTTTTACTTCATTTATTCAGAAAATGCAAATCTAGTTAAATAAAATTTAAAAATAGTTATGTACAGAATATATGAAAAATGAGCCCAAGTGTATTGTACTAGAGACGTTTCCCATTTTCACAGCAGAATCAATCAATAGAAATTATTCCAATTTCTGCTTCATTGGCCGAGCTCTGCACAGTAAATGCTACAGTGCAAAAAGCCAGCTAATTCCTCCAAGTTCTGGTAAGAACAACGCTAGCAGATTCGTTTTCTTCTATTTTTAAAACAAGGATTAAAGTAAACAATCGGTGCGTCATCTTAGACCCTCTTATGCATTTTCTGCTTTTCTTTCCTTACCTCATACTTTCTGACGGTCTCTGATTGATAAATGTGCAGCGTTTCAGATCCGTTTGTTCACAGCTTTCCTAGCAGTGCGTTTCAAGTCTTACCTTAATTTTTAGAAGCCACATGCCATGTAATGTCCTAAACGGAGCTTGTGAGAAAGAAACTGTCCAATCCAACAACATATGGTTTTTATGGTGGTGTTGGGCTAAGGGATCATTTTTGTGTCACTTGTAAAGGTACCTTCCTCTAGGTTCCCATCTTCATATATCCTGATTGTGAAAGTTATGGTGCCGGTGAAGGTTTAGTGAAGAATGATTCAGAAGCAGAGCATGGTGAGAAATAGCTCAGCAACATTTACATCCTTCATTTAGGAAATAAAAGTATTGGAAGCATTAAGTAAAAATTAAAGCTTTAGTGTAAAAAGGTGTTAGAAAACAACAAAAAGAAATTTTCTGGTGCTCCTGAAGCCAATATGAAGTGCTGAAATATTTCATCCCTTTGATATCTCAGGTCTGTTGCACAAAACTGTACAGAGAGGAGCTAGCAGAGCCATAGTGTTGCATATAAAGTTACTGTTTAAAAAACTAATCTAAAAATGTGCGTGAATGCAAGTCCCTTTATCTATATGAAAATAGATGGAAATATATTCAGTGCATTTATGGCATATGAAAGGCTATATTTAATGTTATCTGGTCTTGACCTTTAGACTGAAATTTGCATTTGATTTTCAATGCCTCTGTGAATGTTTTATTTCCTGCGCAAAACCCTTTCTAAACTGTGAAGACTGCACACCCTATTGCAATATCGATCATTTTACACTGATGCTGGTAACTTCTCATGGCTTTATAAAGTTAACTATTGTTTTGAAGTAAAATTCTGAATTTTCGTTCCAATGGCGTTACATTAGGAATAGACTTGTTCAAAGCTGTGACAACCCTTTTGCTCTAATCTGCCTGCAGAGAGTGTGAATGCTCTTTGAGAAGGTTTATCGTTATGTCCTGGCTTTGCTTGAGTTCATACCAAGACATAGCCTAAAAAATGAAGGCTTACACTAAGACATAGCCTTAGACTATGATAGGATGCTTGAAGTTTCATTTTATAATACCTTTTATTAACTCAGTCACTTAGTACTGTTATTCATTTTATGTAACACTGCATTCCCCTATGCCATGAATGCCTGAGTACAATTTCATATTTCACAGGTAATCATTCATTCATTAATTTTCTCTCTTTTTCCTTTTTTTTTTAATTGTCTCTGTCCTCTCTCTCTTTCTTCTGTAGAGCATAATAAACTTATTACAACCTTCATCTTAACACCACCACCACCTCACTCAACTGGTCTAACATATTCAGATTCAGAACAATCATTCTCCACAATTATTTAGCATTAAACCCTGGAAACTCTGCTTCAGATCTGAAGAAAGGCTTGCACTTCTTAAAGCTTGTCTGCTTTTTTTCCCTAGTCATATCAGTAGCAGTATCTTTTATAAAAGATATTGTTTCAGTTATTAATTGTTGGCATTAAAAAGTGGCACTTCAGGATCAGGACCTCACGACGAGACAAGGTGGTGCATTTGCTCACACACAAAATTACTATTCTGTATAACTTGATATTCTCAGGTCTTTTCCTACATTTTTGACCGATTTGTATATTTGTGTAGGATAGTGTCCTCAAGGCACACAGACATGTACTTGTGAACACACTGCACAGTAGTCCCAGCACATCTCTCCCAGGACTGATCCACTTCCTCATCATTATTCCATATTTTATGCCTTCTTCATGTTTGTGTCAGAGCAAATCAAAAGATCCAACCCTTAAAAACCAAGGGCTGAATTATCTCCCAAAGGAAGGAGTGATGCGTCATTCTGCAGCAGTAGTTTCAAGAATTATGAGATGCACATTTTTTAAAGCATTTTGAGGTATCTTTTTCTATTCAGCTGTGAGCAGGTACACCACTCCAATAACAATCCTCTGTCCACTTGAGAATCAGCAATTTGATGACCAGCATCATTAGCACAATGAGGTTAGCAGTCTGCTGCATTAGACAATAGACTGTATCACCTACATTACACTAGGATTCACTTGCAGCTCATGAAAGGAAGAGGGATGTTCTCAGAGGCTTCTGTGGAAGTGTTAGTTCAGATCAGGTCTTGGTTCACTACGCATAGAAATTTAAAAAATAATGCTATATCAAAACATTAGAAATGAAATATTGTGCTGATAAGCTCAACAAAGTAGTGTCCAGAAAATTGCATTATGACTAATGCAGGTCAAGCCACAAGGGGAAATGACCTGTATTTAATAAATGTAATTTATGATTACACAATATCGATAACCCTCATCTAATAATGTATTCAATATGTATTCCTGGTACTCATCAGTTTTATTCTTTCAGGAATGCTAGCAGTATAAAGCTTATATATTAAATCCAGAAAAGCGATTTACAATATGTATTACTTGTCAGGGCACTCATATTTTCTGGGTAATGTAACTATGATATAACATAATAATATCACTATCCCAAGCAGGAAAAAGCAATCTGGCTGAAAAAATTACACCACCTTTATGCAGAGACATAGTAACATGCAGACTTGCCGTTAATGTCATCAACAGAAACTTGGCTGAGAAGTCAGTCAGATTTAAATTGAGATGTTTAAGGCTTCCCCATTGCCACTGCGCCGTTCCAAGACTGCCCCATGGAAGGGTGATATAATGCAGTGCTAGTTACAAAACAAGACCCATATTTTTTCTCTCCTACCCTGTCTTTAACTTAGAATAACTTTATAGGACATGACCGTGAAAGATGTTACAGTGATCAGCACTGCAGTGACCAGGAGACAGTTGTCAGTGTTAGGGGTAGCATGTACAAAGCTGAGCTAGATGTTGAAGTTCTCTGCCTGGGGAAGATGCTGGTGTTGGGATGTTCTTTATAAGACATGATGCACAAATATGCTGGGGTGGCCACACAAATTGGAAAATAACAAGGAGAAGGTGTGTCGTATGGTGGGACACCTGCTTTATTCATTCTCCCCCTCCAGGTTAGAGCACTTTCCCAGGAGGCAAGGAGGATGCGTTCCCATCCTGCTTTGGCCAGAGAGGTTTTGGCTGCACAGTCTCTTACCCAAGGAAGTGTCCAGCCTACCTGGCTATAGGTACTGAGCTGGAACTGGGCTAACAGGGTCAAAGGAGGAGGGGTGGCAGTGTCATGGCAGTGTCCCTCAAATGGATGGGAGGAGATGGTGGGAGTGCTGTCCCTGCATGGTTTTTGGATCGTATCCTATGTCTGTCTCATGCAGAAACAGCTTGGGGAACTGGAACAGACCCCAGAGCATCTCCCTTCTAGTAGGTATTTCATTGTTCCGCCCATGCTTACTGGTTTGCTCCTGTCTAACATATGAGAATATGGGGTGGCTCCTCACATTGTGTGTCGCATTTATGTTTTACTTCCAGTTGAGCCAGCCTCCTTTGAGGCTTTCCTTTCCCTGGGCAGTCCTTTTTATAGTAAGTGCAGCCATAATGAACTCCCCAAAAGTCTTCAGCACTGCACCAGTTTGAAAGGAACTTGTACTTTCCTTATCTCAAGATTTTTGTTGTCCTCTGAAAAAACTCCACAACCCAACACAATCACAAGTCCTTGCCAAATCCCCAAACATTGCTGCTTTTTCTCTGAGCCCTTCAGCACCCCACTTCGCTTTTGATTGTTCCAGTGCAGCATCTTCTGCACTCAGATGTGGGATTATCAGCTGTTATCTTCCCTCCTCCCTCATGCTTTGGTGTTTTCCATCCCTCCTCCTGGCAGGCAGTGCTATATTCTGGGCCCCACATTCTCTGCGACAATTGACCTGGGCACAGTTATTTCTTTTTTTGTTTAGTTTTATTTTTGCTTATTCTCTTCTTGGTACTATCAAGCTACTTTCAGCTGTGTTGCTTTCAAATCTCCTCCACAGTCTCTGCAATCTCTGTTATCACTTCTCTTCTTTGGATCTCTGCTGCTTAGCTGCAACATCTTTTTCTTTGTTGCTTTTGTGCTACAGAGAAACAAACCAAACCAAAACAACTAAAAAAATCCAAATGAATAGAAAAAACCCAAGCAACCCCCCATGAAAATTCCTACTTGCAGCCATCTATTCACTGCCTTCCTTTCACTGAACTTCAGCTTATAGACTTGACCGACATGACTTTTTACTGCAGATAACTGAACGCTTGCCTGACTGTGTGTCTTGTCTCTGACATGCTCCTCCTTGCCCACATGTGCTACAGGCTCTGTAACATCAAACATAAATTAGCAGAGGGAAAGTGTTATTGCTTCAATATCTACTGTTCCTTTTTATACTGTTCAGTATATGGCAAAGTAGCACCACCTGAAGAATAGCCTGCTGCTGGTGTTGGTTACCAACCTGGAAAATAGCTCATTTTAATTATCTTCTGCTGTTTGACAAGCAGCAATGTTACTGTTGGATGTGACTGTGCAATGCTTTGTCGAGGTTTGGCTAGATTAGAACCAGACCCACTGTAGCTTGGAGCTGTGAGGAAAAATTGCATTATATGAATTAAACACTCCAAACAATCCCTGCTCCACAAACTAGCACGTTTTTTTCCTGTTAAAGCTCAGAAAAGCTCTTCTAGTCATGACACTATTTCACAAAATAAGGTGGCCTTCTTAATGAATAACCTGACTGTTTAACGGGGATAAGCAGATGATTGCAACCCAGTACTAATGTTTAGTTCCCGTGTGTTGGGTTGACCCCGGCTGGACACCAGGTGCCCATCAAAGCTGCTCTATCGCTCCCCTCCTCAACTGGACAGGGGAGAGGAAACATAATGAAAGGCTTGTGGGTTGAGATAAGGACAGGGAGATCACTCACCAATTACTGTCATGGACAAAACAGACTTGACTTGGAGAAATTAATTTATTACCAATCAAATCAGAGTAGGATAATAAGAAATAAAACCAAATCTTAAAAACACCTTCTCCCCTCACATAGTCTCACTTCTCTCTCTGGCTGCAATTGTGCTGGGTTTTTTTTCCTCCTTCTTAAATATGTTGTCACAGAGATGCTACCACTGTCACCGATGGGCTTGGCCTTGGGCAGTGGTGGGTCTATCTTGAAGCCAGCTGGCGTTGGCTCTATCAGGCATAGGGGAAGCTTCTAGCAGCTTCTCACAGAAGCCACCTGTGCAGCCTCCCCCACTACCAAAACCTTGCCATGCAAACCAAATACATCCCCAAAGGGAATGGCAGCTATTTTGTAAGTACCAAGCATATGCATCCTTCCAAAAATCAGTGAATTGTAGTACCCATCTTGGACAGTAGGAGACATTTTCACAAGCTGAAAGTTCTTACAAGAAAAAGAGCTGGAGACATTCCATACATGTGACAATAAGAGACAGGATACTATTAAAAACGTGTGCCTCATTCACTCTGCATTCAGTTGTCCCTCATTTAGAGTCACTGCAGAATAGTCAACTGGCTAGTGATTCATTTGCAGGGGCAAGTGTGGTAGTTCGCCTAACATTTTGTTCAGGAAAGGATGATTGAATCAGTCATGTAAATTATTTTCACTTGCTCATTTGATCTCTTCTCAACTTTTCTCTCCCTCAGGAATCTGACTGCTACAAATACTTGAAAATCATATGGATGTTTTTCTAATTTCAACATAGTGTAGGCTTTGCCATAGCTGATCCACACATTGTAGCAGAGCATGACTTACAGACAGGAAAACCACAGCAGTAATAAAAGACCAATTTAATTGTCATCAAACTTTATTAGTTTATTTTTCTCTTTTCTCTGTTTCATTTGTTCCTCATTTCTTTTTGTGTTGGTATAGCATGTTGATAAAGAAGTACTTCACAGCCAAAATGAATCCAAAGATGAATGGATCTTAGTCACCAAAGATGGGCTTTTCTACAGCCCTTCAGTTTTTTATCCTAAAGAGGTCATTGTTAGGACTGCCTGGCTCTTTTCCCCTGTTATATCAGCAAAAGCACACAACCTCTTGAAACTTCTTTTTGCAGGCTGTTTGTCTCTTTACCTTTCCTTTGTGCTACTTCTTTCTCCCTCTATCCCACTTCAGTTATCTTTCTTGCTCCCTACACTCTTGGTAGGCTTTTTTCCTGACAGCACATTCTGGAACCTTTATCTGCCAGAAGGTTCATGAGGTGGATGTGACTGTGTACCATAAAAAGCAATGTAAGACGCTGGGCCTGCAGTCAGTATTTCAGATTGGCCAGGAGGTGACCAAGAAAGAGTTGCAGAAGGAGATGGTCATTATCTGCTATACTGACTACTAGAGAGAAAGCAGGAAACGTGTTTTCTGGATCCTGCTGAATGGAGTGAAGCCCATTGTCTAGGATAAGAAAAAGCAGAGCCACCCAGGGTGGTGTGTGGAGCAGAGTGGTGAATGTCCTCCAGGGGACCTGGGCTTTCCATAATAATCTCTACTATGAAGGGGGTGGTCTGTGTCTTACTTGTTTTGCCAATCAGCATGGCTGTTAATCAAGAAATCCACCATCCTTTCACTGGCAATGGCGCTGAGGTAAATTCCTGCTTCCTCACATGTTCTGCCGCTTTCACAAGTTTTCAGTCAGGATGTGGTAAAAATATATTCACCCTTGTACAGGAAAACTCACCGTGAAAAATGTACTTATGGCATTGCCTGCACGGCATGGGATAGTGTTTGTGGGATCAGTGTTCCTCATTTTGCTGTTGCATGGGAGTCTGAATGCTGCCATCCCACTTTCAAAAGTGTCTGCATTAGTCAGGACTGTAACACCTAAAAAGAATCACGAGTCTTTATCACAAGGTCCATTTTTGCTGCAACCTGTTAACGTCTGCGGTACCGCACCGTTGCTGCTTTGTCAAGGGGTGAGTTTATGCAGGCACTTTATTGTGTGAGAATGGTGGTCCTTTTTTCTAAGCTCTGAAAAGCAGAGCCAGGGTTGCCTATGAGCAAATTCACCTTCCTTCATCTCACTGCCTCTCTGAACTAATATCCCTGCTTCTGGGAAAAACACTTGCTGGAGAGCCTCCTTCTTTCCAACCGTAGCAAAGTGGGTGGCAACATCTGGGTCTTGCTCAGAGGCAGATGGAAGCTAATGCCTGGCTGGAGGGGGCCCAGGGAGCGGAGGCTGCTGGCGGCATGACCAGAACCGTGTTTGTGCTGGCGGCAGTTGTGGTGCCATTTGCTGGTGCCTGGTGTCTCTGGCTGATTCCCAACACAAATGTAACAACAGTTCATCCTCATATGCGAGCCAAGCCCGTTTGAACAGGGCTTCCCTGCTTTTCGCCTTCACCTGCTGTGGATTCACTTTGAAGAACCTGTGTGATTGTGGCAGTTTTAAAAGTTTTGAAAGGCCTCCTTAAAAGCATGTGGCCTGTAGGAGCCATAATTATTGCCCTGAATGAGGACATATTAGAAATGGGGATATATCAATGGGCAACTGCTCGAGTCAGCTGAAGTAGGTGCAACCATTCCTTTCTGTCTTTACCCTGCATCTGGCATTACTGTTTGATTCTGCCCTGAAGTGTTGCTGAAGTCCCTCTGTGTCATATATACTTACAAACTCTCCCTTCATGGTGGCTTGTAAACATACAGAATAGTGAGGGATTCTGGCTGTGTAGTTTGAATGTTGCATCTTGCATTACTGTGATTTTGCCAGTTGGCTTATATAGCTGCAATGGCTAGCAGCTGCACCTGAACTCCCAGATTCCCCAGGGCTCTTGCCGTTGCTGGTTCTTGTTGCAGAATTTGGAAGATTTCCTTCTTTCCGGCCCTGGTGGGGATTGAGACCTACAATACTTGGAGTATGTTGTCAAGGGTTTCCTCTTACTAAACAGACCACAAACCCATCTGTCAAGGCCTTTTCAATTGCTAATTTAAAGAACAGACGGATGACCACTAAAATAGCTCCAGCTAATTGAACTTGTCAAACAAAACTGCCCAAACCCTACCAGGCCTTGCTTGAAAATATGCTTTAAACAAGTCCTGAAAAAAATAGTCTTTGAAATAGCTAGGGTGGTTAAAAACAAATAAAAGCTATCTCATGTGAAAACAGAGAATGCAAGACCTCTCTTCACAAAACTCAGGTAAAACTACTGTGTTGGTCTAGGAGCCTTCACAAACTTCACAAAGGAACTCTTGTGAATCTTAACTGATGATGCTTTGCTCATATCCTGGCACTCGGGAAGGGATTGGTTTTTTATATCCAAATGAGATGTTTCTTGCAGAGTCAAAGCACTCTGTGATGGAAATGGGAAATAGGTATTGAAGCCCACAAGAGCAATAGCTGTATGTGAAAGTTAGTCATGCAGTTGCTGTGAGAATTGTTTACTTATTAGTTTTTAAAATATGACCTTAGCATTACTGTTACCATCATCTTGCAAATATTTAACAAAACTTCATTTGTTGTCAATTGCGTTAATTCAGTTAGTTGGTGTGGAACAAAAGTGATTTATACATGCATAAGTATGCATATACCTTTATCACTATCTGTGTGTCACTTCATGGTCAGGTGTACCTAGGGATGTATCAGAGGTTCTTTTTTGTCAGTCTGCCTGGTTTACAAATAATATAATGGATACTGAATCAAAAGAATTATGGGAATCAATTACTCATGAGAGTAGAAGTACTTCAAGTACTGCTCTTTTAAATAGATCACTTCCTACTTTGTCATCTTTGACCACTAATTGCACAGGGCAGTTCTGAGTTAAATAACCTGCAGGGCAAGAATTATTTATAAAAGATTACACACATAGGACTTTGATACATTTTTTAATGCTGCATAGACAAAAGCAGTAAGCCCTGGAGGAGACTGCTGCATTTGTAATCACAGCTTGAAATGCATTTACTGTAACAGGTGATACTGTGTATCACAAATATCAAATGTGTGCTATTCTTTTGGTACTTGGCTGAAACTAATGAAATCTTTGAAAATGCTACAAGGCATATCCATGCAGAAATACATTTGCCCTGAAACTGCAAATCTGTAGAGCTTTCATACGCATGTATCATGTGAAGTACTTCTGTTATGAAAAGCAGGTACCAGTGTCTGTGCGTAAGCATAAGCGTCTGTCTGTGTGCTTATGCTGGAGGGAAACGTCAGTTCAGACTTTTTCTTAGTTCTTGTATGACTGAGATAAACTCTCGTGATCTCCTGCTGTTTCCTGTGAGTAGACTGTCAGAGGAAAGGTATTTATTCAATGCCAAATATAATTTCATTTTTTATGTCTTAAGGATGTATTTGTTGTTAAATTTAAGGAATTCTATCATCCAATAGAGCTAGAATTTTAGCTAGTATGAATTAGTTTAGAGCTTCTGAGATCTGTGGAGATGCAGTGCAACAGATCCTCAGCTCTTTTTTGTGTGGATGCCATGATGCAAGACTTAACACTACATGGTAAAAAAAGAGAAAGAGCAAGAGAGAGGGAGAGAGAAGAGTTTTTTTTCCTAAGAGGCAAAAATTAATTTCTCCAGTGTTCAAGATTTTGGGGAATAAGGAAATATTTGCATAATACTTCCTACCTGATTAAAAAAAAAATAGTTGAGGGAGCCCATCCTCATTCAGTAACTGGCTGAGAAGAGCAGAGGTGCAGCATCTGGAGCTGATAACTGAGAGGGCTGTTCTGGGAAGCTTCCCTTCAGATTAGCTAGAGTGAAAACATAGCCCAGTCTCCAGCCATACCACCAGCTGTGCAGCTTGCTAGGAACGTTCTTACATTGAAAAACCTGTTCAAAACTCAGAAACCAGAAAAAGTCAAGTTTTGTTACAGAGAGCAGAGGCAGGCCCCACGTGTCTGCTTCACTGAAGTTCAGTATTCTCGTTTACCTGAAATCCAATTTTTAGGTGAATCTAAACAAGTTTAGATTTTTTAGAAGAGTTATCCAAAACTCAGAGTTTACTGTTGATTCCTCTTAAAAGTAGGCACTTGTGATGAATTCTGTTTTGAGATTATAAGTAGAGCTGAGAAAGGTTTTATGATACTCTATTTGGAAGGGCCAGTCTGTGGTAACCAAAACCTACTATAAGGAGGCATCAACTGAAACAAATTTCCCGTTGAAGTTTCAAAAATGAATGAGATTCAACACCCTTTAATATTTCATTGTATCATTGCTAAAATGTAAAAATTGGTGGGCTTCCAATTTTCATCTTGAAAGGTAGGGTACTTCAAAAAGTTACTAGAAATTGAAACTTGCAAAATTAATATTTTTTCAGTTGCCCTATACTGTCGTTTTATTTGGGTTTTAAGTTCAGTAAAAACTTCTAAGAGTTTGTTTCACCTGATTTTTGTCAGAAGTATTTTTGTTCACCTAGAAGCTCGTGTAGAATGGGCTTACTTCTTCCTCTGTTGCTGTGAGGATTAGCTCATCTGTTCAAGTGAAACTCGAGGCTTGCCTCATCAATTGGAAATTTATGACTTGACAAAGCTCTCCTAATACTTCTTAGGCATCTATCTTCCAGTGAATTAGAGAAAAGGGAGGGAGAAGGCTCCATTAAAAACACAACCAACATGTCTCCTAAAGCATTAAAGGCAGGCAGCAAAATTCAGAATTGTTGGGCTGGTTTCAGTCCTAGCTTACCGCCTGAGCTGTGTCTATTGGCAGGTCCTCTGAGCAGCAGGTGGCACTGGTGAAATGTTCTCCCCATGTATTTTCCTGTAAACTGGACCCAGCAGAGTGACAGCTACATTTCTGAGCATTTAGCCTCGACCTGTCCCACATCCATTCCCAGTTATATAATTTCATAAGTAATTGCAAGGGGGTGGTATTTAGCCTTGAGTTCATTTTTGATGGAGCAGCCTTCCTGTTCCTGTGATGATGTTTCCACATTTATGTGGCCAGTATTCGTACCATTGGTTTGAAGCAATTGCCTTGTTACCATGCCCTGATGAGCCTTTCCTGTTGCCATTGTAGCCTTGAAAGCTGGAAATTGCAAGTGCTGCAGGTGGTGAGCTGCAGGGTTTGATTAATCCAAATTCCATTTTCGCATTATTGAAAAAGGATGGGGCAAAAGGGATGCTCTGCAGCTGAGTGTCAACATAGCTAGAAATAATGCAGCTATAGGGATGACGATTTGGGTCATGCAGTAATTATTTTGAGCCAGGAGGACATAGTGAGACAATATCAGAAATTTGTCAGAGGGCATTGCTTTAACATGTGGTTATGTAAGAGCTCAGTAAGAAGGCCAGTCTGCAAGACAAGTGGCTTTTTGTCCATTGTTATATTAAAAATGTGATTTTCACCAAAACTATGCTGAGCTACAGGATGTTAACACAATACATAGGACTGACATGAATTTGGTGCACAGTCCTGTATCGGATCATGCAGTCTTCACAGAAACAGAAAAACACTCAGCTGCTGGCCATGAAGTACAGCCTTGGAATTAAAGTAAGTAAAATACCCAGAAATAATGATGAACTTCAGAAATAACTGTGGCAGCTTCATAGAATCGTAGAATGATTTAGGTTGGAAAAGACCTTTGAGATCATCAAGTCCAACTGGTAGCCTAGGACTGCCAAGTCCACCACTAAACCATGCTTCTAAGCACCAGGTTTATGGGTTTCTTAAACACTTTCAGGGATAGTGATTCCACCACCACCCTGAGCCTTCTCCTCTCCAGGCTAAACAACCCCAGTTCCCTCAGCTCCTTCTCCTAAGGCTTGTGCTCCAGACCCTTCACCAGCTTCATTGCCCGTCTCTGGACACGCTCCAGCACCTCAATGTCTTTCTTGCAGTGAGGGGCTCAAAACTGAACACAATATTCCAGGTGCGGCCTCACCAGTGCCGAGTACAGGGGGACAATCACTGCCCTAGTCCTGCTGGCCACACTGTTTCAGATACAAGCCAGGATGCTATCGGCCTTCTTGGCCACCTGGGCACACTGCTGGCTCATGTTCAGCCAGCACCCCCAGGCCCTTTTCTGCTGAGCGACTTTCCAGCCACCCTGCCCCCAGCCTGTAGTGTTGTGTGGGGTTGTTGTGCCCCAAGTGCAGGACCCAGCACTGAGCCTTGTGGAACCTCATGTAATTGGCCTCGGCCCATCAAGCCAGCCTGTCCAGATCCCTCTAAAAAGCATTACTAACCTCAAGGAGATCAACACTCCCGCCCAACTTGGTGTCGTCTGCAAACTTAGTGAGAGTGCACTCAATCCCCTCATCCAGATCATTGATAATGATACTAAACAGGACTGGCCCCAGGGCTGAGCCCTGGGGAACACTACTTGTGACTGGCCACCAGCTGGATCTGTCTCCATTCACCACCATGCTTTGGGCCCAGCCATCCAGCCAGCTTTTTATGCAGCAAAGAGTACACCCATCCAAGTCATGAGCAGCCAGTTTCTCCAGGAGAATGCTGTGGGAGATGGTGTCAAAGGCTTTAGTAAGATCCAGGCAGAAAATATCCACACACCTTTCCCTCATCCACTAGCCAGGTCATCCTGTCGTAGAAGATCAGGTTCGTCAGGCAGGACTTGCCTCTCATAACCCCATGCTGGCTGGGCCTGATCCCCCGGTTGTCCTTCACATGCTGTGTGACGGTGCTCAGGATGATCTGCTCCATAACCTTCCCCAACACTGAGGTCAGGCTTCATCCTTTTCTTTATTTCCATTTACCACAGGTTCACTGGTGTGTGGTTTTTTTTGGTTTGTGTTTCTTTGCTACATCAGTTTAATCATGGATTTCATCTTTTTCTAGGTCTTTCTGTGTTGCCAGTATGTAGCCTCAAGCTTCCTTGCTGTGCTTATAAGAAGCCATTTCGCAGGTGTCGGTGAGGCGTGTGTGCTGCTATTTCAAGAGGAAGCAAGATATTAAATGCATATGTGAAACAGAGAACAAGATTTTATTTCTCTGATGTATAAATTCCATGAATCTCCTCATTTCCATAGGTAGGAAGAAAATGGTAGAAATAAACGCCAAATGACAAAGTTCATTTCTGCGCTGTTCTGTCCAGAAATTAATGGGACTGAAATCCTGTTACCAAAACACTTCGGTTTAAAAACTCACATATTTGCTGTGAACAGCTGTATATTTGGGACCTGTAGCATGGGCCAGAACTTTGTCTAATTGTTGGAACCTGAAAATGGTTTTAAAATATAAAAAAAAACATTTTATAACCCTTTTTCCATTTACCATCCACAGCTGTGTTGGTTTTGGCTGAGATAGAGTTAATTTTCTTCATAGTAGCTGGTATGGGGCTGTTTTGGATCTGTGCTGGAAACAGTGTTGGTAACACAGGGATGTTTTGGTTACTGCTGAGCAGTGCTCACACGGAGTCAAGGCCTTTCCTGCTCCTCACACCGCTCCACCAGCAATTAGGCTGGGGGTGCACAAGAAGTTGGGAGGGGACACAGCCAGGGCAGCTGGGGTTACAACCAAACAACTGACCAAACCATACCATGTAACACCATGCTCAGCAGTATAAAGCTGGGGGAAGAAGGAAGCAGAAGACCTTCGGGGTGATGGTGTTTGTCTTCCAAGTAACCATTATGCATGATGGAGCCCCGCTTTCCTGGAGACGGCTGAACACCTGCCTGCTGATGGGAAGTGGTGAGTAAACTCCTTCTTTTGATTTTGCTTGCGTGTGCGAGTTTTGCTTTACCTATTAAACTGACTTTATCCCAAGCCACACAAGTTTTCCCACTTTTACCCTTCTGATTCTCTCCCCCATCTCACACGGTGGGAGTGAGCAAGCATCTGGGGGAGGGCTAGTTGTCAGCTGGCGTTTAACGACGATAGTCCTTTTTGGCACCCAACATGGAGCTCAAAGGGTTAATGATAGCAACAGATTTGATTGGAAAGTGCTAGATGGAATTTATAGCTGTTATTTCTGTTAAGCTATTAATCGGCAGGCTCCTGTGCTTGCCCTAGGGCTTGCTTGCCTTACTGTATATTAGAGTCTAGTGCTCGTTAGTGGCTGCTTTTTGCTTTTGCTGCTTGCTGTGCTGCTGCACTGCTTATCATCTTACTCTGCTGTGCCTGGGAACATTTTGGTAACAGCAATGGGGATGCGCCGGGGCTGGCAGATGGCCAGGGCATGGCTGCTGTTTCTGTGCTGCTGTACTAGACAGGCTGGAGCTCCCGTGTGAACTGGAGTCAAAGCGACTGACTTGTGGATGAGTCCACATGGGAGCAAGACACCCCAAAGTGCCTGTGGCCATGGATAAGCCCATGCCAGAGCAGGTGTACCTCGAAGCATCTGTGGCCGTGGTTGTCTGTGCTGCAGTAGGTATACCTCTGAGGAGATTGTGGCCTAAGGATAAGTCTGTGCTGGAGAAGGTATACCTTAAAGCGTCTTTGGTGGTGGGTAAGTCCATGCTGCAGCAAGTACAGCTTGAAGCATCAGTGGCTGTCCATGAGGCCACGCTGGAGCACCTCAGAGCATGTGGCCATGGATACACCCACAACAGCAGGGTAATTCTCTGAGCATAAACAGACCAAGATGTAATTCTTCTTGCAAACAAGGCATGCAAACAAGCATCCCGCAAAGCGTCCTACACTGGCAGAGATTTGGAGATTTGGAGAGATTCCCATTTGATATAGTACTTACAAGTGCTGCTGAAGGTAAGCACAAGCCAGGTTAGTGTAACCTGTTGCCAAGGCTGCGTGCCCTGGACGTGAGTTTTGGCCTCTACCACACAGGATGTCATAGAAAACGGGACTGTGAGGGACAGGGCATGATGTGTTTGAGGGGCTGTTCCCAGAGATCTGCCTGGAGCAGGGCACCTTATTTCGGGGTGAGGACAGGGCTGGTGTCACAGATGTGAGCCCTGCTGTGCCTCAGGGCCAGAAGACAGGCCAGGTCTTGTTTTGCACACTGGGTGGGACCCAGACGATGCCATCTTACCCTCATGGTCAGTGCTGTGTTTCTTCATGTGGCATTTTTCTTATGATGAAGAAGTAGATCAAACAAGTAAATTGTGTACGTGAATGTGAAGAGGCTTGGGAATGCTGGGCAGCTTTGGGCTTCATCACAGCAGTGGAGAGAGTGGAAGAAGCTGTTTTTCAGGGATGTTTTCTCTGGGCTGGCCTGGGTCTCCTTGTATGCCCTGGCATTATGCTTGGCAAAGGCACCACATACTACTAATCAGCTCCTCTTCTCGCAGCTGCCCAGCTTCCAATAACAGATTCCCCTTGGGCCCATGCATCATTATGCTACCATCTGCATTGGCCAGGGCATGGAATGGTGTTGGTTGAGTACAGTTATATCCTTTAGGGTTTATGTTCAGTTGCAGCTGCCCATCACCTAAGTCAGACATCAGCTCGTGTACTTATGAGTAATCACAGCACAGAGCAGCAGCCAGCTTGTGTCTCTTTTACAGTATGATTTTTAAGCAGCTTATTTTCGTGTTGTTGGTAGCTTCTTTTACCATTAATTGATCTTACAGACACAGGCTTTGCTTGGATCTGTACTGCAAGAAGAATGAAGAAGCTTTTAATAGGCAGTGCTGTGCTTACTGTGTAAGGTATTTTATGGACTTGCAGTCCCTTCCTCTTAGTCTTCAGCCTAGATTCAGTATTAAAGCAGTGGCTTATGTAGGGCAGGAATCCTGCAGAGTGATTGCCAGCAATATGAACATTCCAACTCACATTGTCGCGCATGTCACACTTCTGCAGACTAACATAATGCCAGTATTTCTAGTAGTTTATATATACATTTCATCAGCCTTAATGTTCCTCTGACACAGGATTAATTTGCTGCCTTTTCTCTCCTTAGCTGTGGAACTTTCTGGAATCCTTGAAACAAAAATGAAAGCAGTCAGCTATGTGGGGACAGCAAGCACACACCTGCATCTGTGAGTGTTCAAGAGCGCTCAACTTCTCTGTGGCTGGGCCAGTAGGACAAGATGCCTGCCCCTCCTGGCTGCTAGCTGCTCCGCATCACCATCACTGCCACAGTACATCAGGCATTTGCTGAGTCTGAGCTGCTCCCTTTCCAGCCAAACAGCTCATTTTTGTCTGTCAGTGTTTGGTCGCTTACAGTGACCCCATGAGTCAGGGTGTGATTATATGAATTGTTACTGGCAGGGAGGATGGGATAAGCACGCTAAGGAGGGTTGGGGGTGATCTTTTACTGATTACAGTTGTAACTAACTGACAGAGTAAGTTAAATCAGACCTTGGACAGTAGGTGTCAAGGAATAAACCAGGCTTCTTAATTCATAAAGATGGACATATATCAAATAGGAGTCCTGCCTGCCTTCACACGCAGCTTTCCCACAGAATATGGAAGGAGGGCAGGAATCGGTGAATGATGAGTGCGCTCCACAAGCTACACACCTGCTGCATTAAAAGTGAGTATCTTTACTCCCCTGTCTTGTAGAAGCTGATATAAGCCTGGAAGAGTACTGAGAGAGCTCTCATTCAGTGGAATTTTCCACTCGGTTTATATACATATGCATGCTGTGTGCTGCTGGGGTGCTGGCAGAATGGATGCAGGTACTACAGAAAAAGTGGCTTCCTTGATGCTTTAAAATACAGGGGAAAAAATAAGAGGACAATGAGAAGAAATTGCTTATAAAACCTGGCTATTGAAAATGCTGTAAAATAATATTTAGTCTGAGAGTGAATGGCAGGGTTTCACAAAAGACTATTTATCTGAGACCCTATATGTCAAGTTGAAATGGTGATTTTTGTATTTCTATTTATTTCAAATTTTGCAGTCACTAGAATTGATATAACAACATTTAAAAACCCCAACATTTCTGGCACTGTCAGCAAAGAATGGCACTTGAATCTTTCATTTTTCTCTATGTCAAACCTCTGCAGATCTTTAACCTTGGGAAAACAAGGCACCTGTAGCTATCTGAATATATTGGGGCATGATGTGCACTGGAGGGGGAACTGATCCCAGGTTCCCCACTGACCTAGCTGAACAGTGTCTCTTGAAACTCAGAGCTGCTAAAGAAAAAATGGTCACTGCAGCTACTCCTTACTGTTTTGGTTGCATTTTATGAATGAGAACTGGGTTTAAGTTCCTGTCACGATGGAGGTGTTAAGAGCTGTGAAACCCAGGTAGTCAAGTGTCTTCTTGCAGATTAACGCACATGTACACCAGACAGGGGAAGACAAACAGGACAATCCCTATCCTTGCTTCTTGCCTGAAAAAATTGCTCCCTGATTAACATGCAGGCTCTGATAATCTCAATTTATCTTTTTTTAGGCATTGTACGGCCTGCAACCTGGAACATAAATTTCATTGGACAGGCACTGCAGCAGATGTATCATTTCTCCAGGCCCAGCACCTACAGGATAAGAAGGTAAGCTGGAATGAATGGAAGAAACTATTTTTATGAACATACGGTGCGTGTACCTCTTTGCATATTTTTTTCCAGGGCCATGCAAGGGTACTCACACATTTGCTGTACCATTAGGGCCTCACACACAGAGCTGCATCATTACACAGCTGGATATCTATTTAGTAGGAGCATTCAGGCTCCTCTAGGACTCTGCTTACATCCTGCTCTGTGAAAGGGTCCAGTTTGACTCCAGTCATATCCTAGCTTGCTAATATGAGAAGCAGTATAACAAAAAAAGTGATACTTATGAAATGGTGCATCTGCTTTCTTGTGTCCAAACTTTGGCACAGGAAGGCAATTTAAAACTTGAGTTTCTTAAGAGAAGCCTCAAAAGCTACCTTGCACACAGGAAAGAAAGCTGACAGAAAGGAGCTCAGCTGACTTGATGTCAACTTCATGTCTGAAGAAAGCTTTACCTTCTTTCCAAAGGTCAAATTAACTAGGAAAAGTCAAGTTTTAGTTTCTTAAATGATGTTTCCTCACAGGGTGCTTCAGACAGTATATTTTTCTGTTCTAGTCTGTGTCTCTGAGCCCCAGCTCCCCCTTGCACTTTGTTATAGATAAAAAAACCTGTTGTGTTTTTTCCTTACTGTTACCCTTATAAGCATTATAATGCTTACTTTGAGTTCATTTTTCTTGAATTCCTTGCTAAAAGCTGAAAAGATGATGCATTGTAAACAAATCTCTGCTGCTGAGAGCCAGTTTTGCATGTGCAAAGACTTAAAAAAATGTGAGATTGTTCTACAGATTATGAGATACAAAAAGGAAAAGAAGAAAAATTTATTCTTTTATTTGAATTCTGTTTCCCCTATTTTATTTTTTGGTGAACAGGGCAAGAGTATCTGTGTTCTTTTACGGACCTCAGGGGTCAGGAATATTTTTAATAAGGAAAATGAAATGTTCATGCAATTCTTGGACACTTAAGTAGGGCTTTAATATCTGTATCTACACATTTTTGTGGAATTTTTATATAACATATGATATAGAGATAGATATTTTGTTATGCATCTGTCTGTATATGCATGTCATAAGACAGGCTGTGAAAATGTTATGAATTGGCAATGCTTGATATTTATGCTGTGCTTAGAAATGTTAAAAAAAAACACCAACAGATATTGTTCTGGTCTACCAGAATTAGTCTGTTATTGTTAATGCGGGACTCTCTAAACTCAATCATTTTGAAGAGGCTTTTAAAAACCATTTCATTCAGCAGTTAGTTCTTTAATTAATCCCTTTTTATAATGAATGGTAATAGAGCCTTCACCCCCTTTACAAAGGGCCTATAATTCTAGTTCCACTTTCAAGGTCTACAGCATGCACAGCTAGTATATTAGACAAGTATAATATATAATAGTACAGATATGCAAGTAATGCTGCAGGTATTTTAGAAGCACAGATGAGCCAAAGGAAGATTAATGAAATTTGACAACATGACAGAAATGCTGCTGCACAAGGACATCCATCTCTAGGCTTTTTGTTATTTTTTGCTGTAACAGAACAATCAGTGGAGTAAAATACCCTTTTGATGAGTGTAATTTGGTAACAATTTGCAAACATGATAATGTGCCTTCTTAATTCAAAGACATTTCACAGAGATATCTTGACATTTTCATTACAGGAGCTGTCAGGAATAATCTGGAAGAGCAAAAGAACCTTATTGAAAAGTGCCTACTTCTATTTGGTAATCTAATAATCTGTAGTAGTAGGGTCAAGTCATTTTTTATGATACAGCCTTTAATCATCTATCAATTACGACTTTTAATTACAGCTGAGCTGCTGAGATGTACAGAGATCTTCCTGGTGACAAAACGAACAGCTGTAGCTCCGAATAGTGCACTACTGCTAAAGAGAGCAGTTCCCTTTCTCCACCACCACCTTCCTATCAATGAACTGGCTACAAAAAAAGAACGTGCTGAGCGCATTACACATAATGCCAAAAATCTGGGTATGTCATAACACATATCCATGACAAACTGAATGAAGATTACAAGAGAAGTTTTTGTGGCTTTTTCTAATTTACAGCTACTTGACTTTGCCCTTCAAAGTTTCTAACTAGCAAGCTACACTAACAGCTGCAGATATACTTTCTAGGTAATTGTGAACATCTTTATGAGCCAGGACTTTTTTTAATAGCAATCACTCTGACACTGTTTGAGTCTCTGCCCCAGGGAGAAGGGAAACACTTTGCCTGGGAGCCACAAAGGCCGGCTCAGAGCAGGGTGATCTCAGTGCTGAGCATTACCTCCCTCAGCAGCACAGTCCAGGCTGTCATATGCATATTGATCACTTGAACTGTTTTGGGTAGAAAAATAAAAATACATAATGTTAATAGCCCCAAAGTAAAAATTTCAGGTCTCCTGCAGATCTCTGCTGATATCATAGAACAAATTTTTCTGTGTTCCCTGAAGGCCACTGTGTCTTGCTGCTCCTTGGTGGCTCTGCTTTTCTGTGGGTGGGGTAGCTTCAGAGGGCTTGTCTGTTAATAGCACAGTGATAGCTTTCCTGATTCTGCAGGCTAGTACTGTAAGAGTCCAGCTGTTTATAAAAAGCAAGTAAATCAAAACTCAGTCTACTTCACACCAAATGAAAATTCCTTTTTTTTTTTTTTTTTTACTCCTTTCTCTGTGTGCAGGACTCTTCAGTCTAAAACAAAGCGGCATCAAATGACCCTGCAAATAAGATCAGTGTAATTCAGAGAATGAAATTAATCCGTCAAGCCCTGGCTTTGTTTGTCAGTTACCATCACTGTAGTTTCTTTTCATCTTCAATTTTTGCTCCCCTTCATTATTTTCTATAAAGAATTTTATTTGGAGGAAGAAATAGAAAGAGGATTTTATGCATCCATTATTTAATGATGGACCTTTATCCTGGGGGAAAATGAGCAAGAAGGATTCTGATGATAGAATGAAGTGAATTAAAGATCAAAAAATTTCCTAAATTTGGCTGAGAGTTTATGACTAAATTTGCATATCTCTGGTTTTAATGTCAGTGACTTCTTTCTTGCTCCATTGTTGGGTTTGTTTTTATTTTTCTAATTTAATTGCTTGTGTATTAATTTTCACAGTTCTGGAGCCAGCATCCCTGAGAGATCTAATTTAGGGACTGTATTTCCTCTTTGGAAAATAAGAGACTATTTCACAAAGAAGGAAAAATCAAGAACAATGGGATCTTTGAAATAACTTACCTTATTTATTTTCAGAACAGCATTTCTTTTCTATAGCTTCTTAGGAGGGAGTGTTGTCTTCACAGGAGATTTGCCTGAATGCAGTTTTCAGACTCTCACCAGGCAGCACAAAAAACTGGAAGAGGCACCATAGCATTGCTCAAACTTGCATCAGCGGACCTGATGCACGAGGGGTACGTACCACTGTGCTTAGGCTGGGCAGAGGGAATTTTATGTTGTACCTCCTCAGTGGCTGATGTTTCATGGAAAGAGTGGGACAGCCTGCACATAGCTCTACTGTAGTACCAGCTACATTATACCTAAAGAGAGAGGTCTTAATATGTCACATATACAATGTATATATAGAACTTTACGTTCCAAACAAAAATCACTTTAGGCATGAGTCGGGTGCCAGGAGTTTTCTAACCTGCTTTGGCAGCGTACTCTGTGTGCTCTGCATTGCTGTGCTGATGCACAAGAGCTGTATGGCTGGCATATCCGGCTACCTGCGCTGGTGGCAAAGCTGCTGAGCGCCACGTGAATGTGAGCCTTGGGGACACAGGATTATAGCCACATGAGGGAGCTGCTTTAATTCTCCTCTCAAGCAACACAGGCATCAACTACCAGTGAGCAGCAGGGTTTGGGGCAAACCACAGGGCTGCTGTACTTGCTGCCAAGCCTTTGCCTCCCCACTGCAGGATGGCAAGTAGGGAGATTTGACATCACTTCCAAGATATGTCTCAACAATGCCCTTTCTATCATCCTCCTTAGTTCTCCCCATTTTTACTAATAACATCATGCCAAACTTCCCTCCTAAATTACTCCTATGTATCTCTATCTTCATTTTCTTGCCTTCTTTCCAATCGTTACTGCTTCCAGCTTTCCTTCTCTCATCTGGGGGGGGGGGGGGGAAGGCAGCAAAAATCTTCCAAACCGGAGTATTTAAAAAACCTTATTACTATTAAATGAAGCACAGATTAGGATAAAGTATTGTACGAAGTGCACAATGCTGCCTAAAGACACCTTTAATGAAAAGATGGGGAAGCTTATGGATGCTGGAGTACTGGACCCTTGTGATTGCCTAGGACATGCCAGAAAGCACACACAGGTGCTTGAAAACACAGCAGGACTTTTGTGTGATGAAGAGCCTCCAAGGAGTTGCAACCACAGCAGAGCTGTTAAAACAATCTGGTCTCTTATGGTTTCCAGCTAAGCTGGTTAAGAGCACAGTGTCTGCATGTAAACAGAGCTCTTAACCCTACTGGATTACAGGCACAACAGGAGTGATTATCTCCCCCACCTCTTTTCCTAAGGCTGCTTTGTTCTTGGTTCCTTATTTCTTTAGTGGTGCAGAATAACCTGGCTCCATCACAGTATTTTTTGGAAGGGGACACTTGCCTCCTTCCCCAGCACTACAGGTAGCCATGAAGTGCTGCACATCCTAAGTACAAGGTGTCTGCACCACAGGAAAGCCTGCAGTACATGAAGAGAAGAACAGGCCCCAAGACCTGAAGGCATAAAATACGTTGCACCGGAGTCAAAGCAGCAAAAAACCGCTCATGACTCACAGTCCTAATCCCGACTAGTGAGGCGTCTTCTGCTCTGCTGAGAAGCCTCTGGAAAGCTCTCCTCTGTACCATCTGAAATTAAATTAATGAACAAATGTATGTTTCTGCTATGTGAAAATACTACATCTCTGGAAAGAGAATGAAAGCAAATGACCTTTCAATCATTCAGCCTCTGTGGGACTTGGAGGCGCTCCTGTTCTACCCTGTAAAAATGTCTCTGGGTAATTCTGGATTAAGGCTACTACTTAATCCAGAAAAGAAAATACTTTTTCAGAATACTAGAGAAACTCTTTCCAGAGTCAGATATAAGGTCCTTTCTGGCAAGCAACAAAGCCACTAACGAAAGCTCTTCTGAGCTTCACGGACACATTAGACTTCAGATGCTGATGCTTCCATTTTCAACTCTATTTAGTCCTGCTGGCTGGCCTAAGAGCCCCAGCTCTGCTGTGTCACAGCTCTCCTTGCAGTATCATAAACCCCAGCAAGATGTAGGAGACTGCAAAACCATATGTGTGCATGGGGATAGGTTGAGCAATTACTTATTTTAAGGCCGATGCATTATTTTCCAACAGTGACAGAGGAGATTCACACTCAAAAGTTATTCTCGAAAGGATGTTTTCTGCAAAGCTGAGAACACTGACTCACTGCTGCCATCCTCCCAGTCTCCAGAGCGTGATGCAGAGGTGAGGTAGGAGAAGGAAGCAAGTGATGTCTTGCTTTTGCCGTGAGAAATAAGGGCTGGTTTGTAACTTGGCTCTTTTCCTGAAGATTTCCAGCATGAGATGGGAGACTACAAATAGCAAATCACAGATAGCTGGCTTCTGGTGTATAGAACAGATAGGCAAAGTTTTCAACCCTCTGCTGCAGACAATTGCCTAAAATACATTGAGACCATACAGCTCAAGGAAGAGAAAGAAAGACCAGATTAGTTGACTTACCTGTGGTCTTCTCATACTGAATCTAGCATAGGTAGAGTTACAAACATTGCCATGAGGTGAGTTGACACATATATAAAGATACACCTACTCCAAAGGAGAGTGCTTTTTCTCTCTTTAACTTTCCTGTAAATACCACATTTCAGCTCTGCTGCCAAATGAATGCATTTTCTAGTGGAAACGCACTGTGGAACATGAGGAAAAAATTGGGAGCAAGTGCTGTCCCATCATTGGTTTGCACCACATCAAAGTAGGGCAGCTGAAATGAATGCAGTTACACTGGGGTGCAGCTGTGTTTACAGCAATGAAACTGTGAAGAACTGCATTATTCAGGCACTGGAGGAGTGAAAAGTGATTTAAAAGAGCTGTTTGAAACAGTTGATGCTTTTCTTTTACTTAGGTAAATTATTATTGTTACATCTACATAGCAAAAAGGCAATTTTAATCTGTCTATGACTACAGAAATACAATTTTCAGGTGATATTTGGAAAAGCTTTAGATAATGCTGGACACAGAGAAAGAGACTCTTAACGCAAATGGAAAAGGTGTCAAACCCGTAATGGTAATGAATTTCTCATAAATACCCTCACCGATCCCTTGCAAATGAAAACTGGGTCATTGGAAAAGTTCAGTTTAAAGTACAACCCAGTTATTCACAAAGGTTATTATGTTGTGCAAAGTTTTCATAAAAACTTTGTGTCTTCTGCCAAAATTTACAATTCCTCATTGAAAATCAAAATTCAGCTGAAATACAGTTTTGCGTGTTTTTCTGAATAAGATGATGTTGCATTTGGAAACATGATGCCTGGTAGCTGTACATTTATGGCCACAAATTCCATTTTTGTGTTCTGAGTCGGGTTAGATCACCAGACTAAACCTTATGTTTAGACTCGTCCAAGAGAGAAGCTGGGAATGCTGGAAGCTTAAAAAACCTGCCCCAGATAAAAACAAGAACGATGTTTCAAGGTTGTCTGTCTTTTTGTTAGAAATTAAATGAGTCACAAGCATGTAAACAGTAAGTAAATGAAGAACAGAGCAACACAAGAGATGATCCACAAAGACAAGTAATTGTGTCTTCCAGTACTTCACATTATAAACTCAACACAAGGCTAACTCAGCCTTTACAACAGAGTCACTAGCCTAGCTAGACTTCTAAATTTCAAAAGGCAAGCTTCAAAGAAGATTTGGGTGCACCTCTGGATGGGAACCTCAGCGTAAACAAGCAGTTGTTTCTCCAATGCTTGGAGCGAAGGCAACACAGAGGGGCCTGTTACAGCAGTGTTGCATCTAGGCACTAAAACATGCTCTAACAGGCCCCTTCGTGTTGCCTTCGCTCCAAGCAAAATACAAGTCAGTATATTACAGGGGGGGAAATGCCAGCTATATTCCAATGGGAGGGAAGAACACTAACAGCAAGTGATACTATAAATAAATCAGGTGTAAACTGTGTGGTTGTAGACTTCAGGAGAGGAAAATAACACACATGAGGAATTCAGTTTTTCTGCTGCTGTAAGGAGACAACTCCTAGGTTTTTAGGACATTTCACTAGTTTCAGCTGTTAAACCCTAGCTTGGAGTGGCTGACAAAGATTACAAAGGACTGACAATGATGATTAGAAAGAAGAAGTCAGAAGAAATGAGGGCTGAACTCTTATTGGAGAAATTGTAAAAAGCTAACAAAAAAACCCTCAGAACAAAACAATCAATGGCAGACCTGTGACAAAAACAATTATATCCTCAGGATTTCTCCTTCACCAGCAAATACCTCCAAGCAGGCAATGGTCTCCAACTTCTTTACAGTGCTAGTAAATTATCTCAGCCCCACAAGCCGCAGGCGTCCTGGGCAGCTGGTGCAAGGGCTGCTCTGGCCTTAGCAGCTGGACTCTAGAACGGACCTTTGTTGCCTCCTGAAAAAAAAAAAAAAAAAAAAAAAGAATTGTTTTTTTAATGGCAATACAACACCTTTGCCTTCACATCACACATTCTTGTGCTCAGCTCAACCATAACCTGACTATGTCTCATTTGTCCAAGGAGTATTTAAAGAGACGTTTCAAAATGCCAACAGAATTTAATAAATTCTAATATCACAGTAGTGAAAGGAAGCTCTTGAAAGGCATTTCAATGGTGTTGAAAAGAGGTTGAATGAGGGGCAAACCCCAGTCAGTGAGGAAATACTGGGAAAATACAATCTCCATTATGTATTTAATATTAGATGTTGATAATGTACTGTATGAAACAGTCCTGCGTGAGAAAAGAAATGAGAGCCTTCACTCTCTTACAGTGCCAAGCTGTCCACTGACATAGTAGAATAAAAGTAAGAAAAAGATACAAACATGGAGAAAAAGCATTCAGGCAGCTTTCCTGTCGATGCTGTACAGTCTTTCCAAAAATCTGAGCAAGTGGCCTGAATGAAATTAATAATCAGCTTTGATTAGAGGACCTTGCTGTATTAGCTATTTATTTATTTATTTATGTACCCGCACACACCCACGGGCAGCAATGAGGTAATAGTCAATGTCTTTATTTCTAATGATGTGGCATATTTTTCCCAGGTTATGAAAGGCAGGTTAATATTTTATCTTACATCAATAAGTCTCTCTGTACTAAATACATAAAGGTTATTGAAAACATACTCTGGCATGGCCCTGAACTTACTGTAATAGTTTGTAGGAGGAAGAGTTCACTAGGTGTCTGAAGAATTTCACTGCAACTACGTGAATATACTGATCTCGATCCCCGTTACACATATTATTGCACGTGATGTTACGGGCCGGTATTTGAAATACATGACTTACGAATTTAATATCATCTCTTATAGACTCTGTTTCACCAGCATAGTCACTGGATGACATTGATTTCTTTTCTTTCGCCCTGCTTATCTCAAGCTCTTCCATTTTGCTTGTCGTACTGATTTTTCATGTTCACTTCACACGTTATCTCACCGGAAGCTGGTAATGAATCAATGTGGCCTCCTAAATATATGTTCTGTTACAACCCTTCGGAAAGAGCCACTTGCAGCTATCTATATCAAAATGCACTCAGTAGCTATTGCACACGTCTAAACAAGAGAAGACATAGTTGTCTCAACCTGACTCACAGAAGGCCTGTACAGTCTTTCTGGGTGCATGTATTTTTAAACACCTGCCATGATAATACGAATTTGAAAGGAAAACACCGGAACAAGCTAGACTGAAGTCCTTAATTTCAGTTAGTTAAATTTTTAGTGGCTCACCTCACAACCTTCTGCCGGGAAGCTGTGTGCCTTCCTCTCAACCCCTTCTTGTCCTATATCCAATATTACTGGAAGGCCTTCAGGGCAGGGACTAGCTCTTATTCTCTGCTTACGGTGCCATAACACACCGTTGTTCTCAGAAAGAGACCCGTTGGCACAAAAGGGACACCTGAAGCGTAGATAACAGTAATACTAATTACGCGAAATAATGCCAGGACAGCTATGATGACAAATTGTTGCTATTTTTACTCCCTGCTGGTCTTACATCTTTAGGTAACATTAAAATGTAATGGTTAGTTCATTCCCATAGAAGTACTCTATTTATTCTAGCTGGCCTGCTGCAGTACATAAAGATCCTGATACAGCTTTCTGCTATACAGAGACAGGTCTAGCTGAGAAAGGAACACTTGTACTCCAAACTGCTGCTTGAAACTAGTCAAGAGTAATAACACAGGAAACTAATTTACACTTGAAGATGTTATAAATGGGTACTTGAGGGAAACACAGTAACATCACAAACACCCTAAATTAACCAGCACCTCACTGAGAGAAAACAGGATGTTAAATTCAGGGATTTCTCCTAAGAGATTTCACGTGAGTTAAAAATCTGCTCAGCTGAACAAAAGTAGAAGATGCATATGTTCATTTTGGAGCTCTCCAACACAAAAAAAGCCAACACTGAATTTTTAACATCCGTCTATGCAATGCAGTGATGACTGACAATATTTGTGTGCCTTATTTATTTGCAGGCTCACACAAACCTCATCCTATCCCGCACTAAAATGGGGTTTGAACAGAGACTTGTCACAGAGGCCACCAGGGCCCTACAGTAAAGGTCAGTGGAGCCTGCATGTCCCTGGCTTGCATCAAACACCTGTGCTTCCCAAGTGACACTGCGCTGGCTGTGTCACAGCTGGTTCCAGTCACCCACTACAGGACTTCCCGGCAGGATTAAAAGTGGGTTTCCATGACTGCATTGTCTGAGCAGCCTCCTGTGAAAATCCAGGCTCAGCGTATTTGGAAAGACTTCATGGCTTGATTTGCAATGGATGAGAGCTCTCTCATTCCCATCTAACTCACTAAAGTCCAGACAGCTAAAGACTTTTCTCAACCCTGAACAAATCGTGAATGCGTTGGTAACAAACTTGAAGGGCTTGCTTTGCTAGAAAACAGCATCTTGGTGTTCCACTTGTTTCTGCTTGTGCTCTTTACCAGCAAATGCTGTCCTAAACATGGACAGACAAATCAAAATTCATGCTGAAGTATACAGAAAACAAATCGCCAGAGCTGAGTGAACACCAAAACCAGTGTGCAAACCCTCTGGGAAAAAGGAACTGTGTAACTCTTCTGCCAGGGGGTGGTTTTGGCAGTGAAAAGGGTTCAGTCGTATGAGGTGTCTCTAAACTTCCCAATCCCGACAACAAACCTTAAATTAGGCTGCCTTTTGCCATCAGGCATGTGGGAGACTAGATTACATTGTCTGGGCTGAGCAACACCTCCCCATTCACAACCATCATCTGGAAGCCCTTGCCCAACTGGGTCTTTTACATGGGCTCTGCTGCACTCCTGGGCAAGGAATTTAAATTCATTCATTCAAGCAGAAGGACTAAAACACTTATTTCAAAGCAACAACAAGTAAACAAAAGAATCAAAATCTCCTACACTCATTTACTTTTACAAGCTGTTTCGACTTTAAAACCAAACCAAAAACCCCAAGAGGCACCACAAAGGCTTACCAGCATTGCAATTAAACTGTGAGATGACATTTGTGTTTGTTAGCTCTGCTGTGGCTAAATGAACAAACGGCTTATATGATATTAAAAGATTATTTTCTTATCTTCTCAGAAGCCCTTCCCCATTTACAAGGCAGAGCATGTGATGCATTTGCCCTCCTCTTCTTTGTTGCTGTTTTTCAAAGTCTCAGTAAAGCTTCAACCAGCGGGCCCTACGTGATGTCTCAGGACCAGCTGTCATCATGCTTCACAGCTATGAGAGTAATTCAGTTAGCATCTCTTTTATACAGTGCTTGCTACAGGGAGATTTCAAAGCCCCCGCAGCTCCAGAGGTGCCTACATCAGGAACACTGCCGCGTGAAGTCTGAGGACATTTCATGAGCTACACCTTGCTTCTGCAGCAAATTGCCAGTGGTAGTCAGCAACTGCTTTACAATATCCTCGCAGTTCTACCAGATCTATTTATGAGAGGCCTTGTTAAAATGAACGTGGTTGAGCCAATTAGACTGTAAAGGTCTTTTAGGTAATTGCTTTGGTGTGCTTAAAATTTCCAGTTGTACAGGGTGCTTCACAGTGACCTCTGAGCTCTGGCAGGTCCGGGAGATCCTACCTAAAGAGATCCCCCTGCCACGTCCTGGCTTAATCCCATTTCTACCTATATGGGCTCCTGAAAAGCACAGGTTTTACTGCCATCTAATGTCAACCCAGACTGCATAATCTCCTGCTGCTATAGTATTAGACTAATGCCATTAGATCGTTGATTCTCCTGAACCTACTTACCTGCAGCAGGATGCAGGGGTCATCACAAGTTGACTCCCCCGTTGCAGGAACTTCCCAGCTAAATCCTGCTCAGCGCTTTGCAGCGTCACCCTGCAGCCTGTGAGTCCTGTGAGTCATTTTTAGTACTGTCTGGAACCAGCAGCTGGCATCCGTCATGGTACTGAGAAGCATCCAGGAGAGGGGCTGGGAGAGGCTCGGTTCTCAGGTGGGTGGCTGTTGCGGGGAGTCCAGCCGGTGGTAGCACGTCACTCGCCCTGCTGCCCTGTCCCAGCCCGTGGTGGAGGTCTCGTGCCTGAAGATCCCATGGGAGAAGGCTGAGGAGTACCACCATGGCCGTGTGGCACCCACCCCTTGCTGACCTGGGCTGTCCAGTGGGCTGCGGGTTGCTCCACAGGGTGACTCCAGCGAGAGAGCCCGGCCTCCTCTCACCAGCCAGATTTGGAGGAGCAGAAGAAAATGTCACCCGGTACAGCCACGAAAGACAGCGTACTGCAAAAAAAGGAGAAATGGGCTCAGGTGCCGCGCACACCCTGGCAAAAGGCAGGAAGGCACATGCCTGTTTCTCGCACATGCTGAATTTGAACTGCCTGGATGGGACTGCAGAGGCACAGCAGTGTCCTTTAACTAGAGACTCCAAGTGCTTATTTCAGCATCGCTTCCTACCATAACAGATTTACACAGCACTTAATCTCATTCTAATTGGCCAGAACTGCTGATTGTGTTACAATTAAATTGCAGTCTAATTTTACTTAGCTATAACTGATAGGACACACAGCTATAGAAATTAAACCACATTGAAAGGAATCTGCACTGAACACTGGTGTGAATATTAGGCTGGAATTAAGCTGAAGAAATGTGGCAACAGGCTACCATCACGGCCACCACTATTCAAAGAAATTAATATTTAGGGACCAAGGGAATCTAAAATAGTTTTCCAATGTGTTTTTTCTACATCCAGCACTCTAAAATAGAATTCAGATTTCCGTTAAAAGGACAAAAGCTGAGACTGTCAGATGACAGTCATTGCAGGTTCAGCTTTTTCAGGGGTGTTGACTGGATACTTACTGTTGGGCTGAAGCCCGTGCTTCTAATGCCTGTTTTTCTACTGTCCTATTTCTTCCCTCTTGCCAGACCAACTATTTTATTTAGTGCCTTGTAGAAAAGTCAGCTCATCCTACAGATAAAAGATCAAAGATATTCATTGTGCAAGCCCTAGAACTAGGTCATTCAGCTCCCCTTCCCGATTTTATCTTCTCTCTTTTGTATTAACGAACCTGCAATGGAGGTGGCTTTTTACATGCCTTGGGCATTGAAATGAAAGCTGCCAGCACTTCAGCCCCTGCAAAAACATGAGAAAGCCCTCTGTAATGCTGGAGAGCAAGTACCTGGAGGTCCCAGCTGCCATGCCATGCTCTCTGTAGACCATAAGCTTTACTAAAACAATTGTACATACACATTTCCAAAAGCTTTTTTTTTTTTCTTTTTTTTTTTTTGGGGGGGGGGGGAGGGGGGAGGGGAGGGGAGACAACGACAACAGGCAGTGCTGAAAAATTTATCAACCTCTCTCCATACATAACAGGGACCACAGACTGCACCAGCAGTGTTAACATCAGGGAATACTCCCTCCCAACAGGCCAGTAAACCCAAATCTATGTAAGGGTATATACTTTTATACATACCAGTGTTTGATACTGCTTTCCTTTTGGCACTGCAGTGGTGACAGGGCACCCACAGATTTTACCAGGAAATAACCCCATAATGGCAAATTCATCAGCTTCAGCCACTGCCGGGTTTACCTGGCAGCAAAATGTACACCTCTGGTCTCCTCCAGGATTTCATTTTTAAGGGCAGGATAGCTCACAGGCATTTGTTTTTCCATTGATAAAACATACTATTTTCAACAATGGAGTTAAAATCCCAGGTATGCAGTGGCTCATGTGGCTAGGCCTTCTCAAGAGAGCTAAACAATACAGTGAGGCTTTGTTGCTCAGGCAGAAAAACCACCTAGAAGAAACGTGCTTTGGTCACTAGCCTGCCAGACCTAGGTGACGTTCCTCTGAAAGCTAGGCCACGGCAGGACTTTCAGCCCGAGAGCTGCAGACTGAAAGCTGCAGAGCCATACCATAAGATATTTTCTGGTTTCACTAACCACATGAGGTTAATGTGCAGAGAGCTATTAATCCTCCTACAAACAGATCATTTTTCAGTTCATTAAACATTATTGCTAAAGCACCAGTAGCTCTTCCTCAATTACTCACCTCTGAGAAAAGTGGCTCACAACTAAGTAAAAGGAGAAATAGATATTAAACTGTTTATTCCCGTGAAATCTCACGCCATGCAGGATAATTTCTGTCATTTCATTAGGGCAGGTGGACAGAGAGACTGGGTTTGTCTGCACTTAATTATTTTGTTAACGCTGAAGAGATACGTATTTATTCGGCCAAGCAAGCATTCATTTTATGCTTCCAGAATTTGTACGATGGGCAGAGCTGACCAACCTTTTCCCTCCAATCCCTTCCGTCACACTGCTTGACTCTGTCCCTCCAGCAATATAGAAAGCCAGCCCTGTGCCTTTTCACCCGGCTCCATGGTTCCTTAGCAGAGGGCTCCTACAGACATGTGGGGCCATCCCTTTGCTGAGTGTACATCTGGATTCCAGACCCTGGCACAGCACCGGGCACTAGCAGGAGGTCACTGCTTTTGTTGCTGGAGACAGGCTGAGGGGACAGAATCAAGGTTTGAAGGAGGCAGCAAGGAAGAATGTGACCAGGAGAATACTGTATTTAAGCAGATCCTTTCTAAGCTTGCCTCTAAAGGAAGGAGAAAAAATACCCAGTAAGTGTGTGGTAGGAGGACAGGACACTGGGAACAGACTGGGGAGGATGCCTGGTGCTGAGTGAGAAGGGAATCTTAGAAATCTTAAAAAATGCAAAGCTACCTTTGAAATCATTGTAGGCTGCGCCAATCTGGGTTATTAAAAGCATCCAGTTTTACTTGTAAACGGAATTTGCTCAAAAAATCTGATCAATTTATGACTTTCAGATCCAGCCCATGGATACAACCCCCAGCAGAACTCCATTTCATGCCTCCAGAACAGCTGTCAGCATCGTGAAACCTCAGTTTTTCATCCAAACCAACAACCAGCAGACCTAACTGCTTTACTTACAAAAGAACTGATCAAGGTATTAATTTCCATCCAGGTCTTAATCATCCACTCTTATTTAAAAGCAGTGTCATGGTCCTCAGAATAATCCTATTACGCAATACAAATTGGTCCACTTCTTCAGCTGGGAGCAAAGTGCTTTAGTGCTACTTTTTCCCCAGCTGTCAAAGTTGTTGTGCGACTGCCAATTTGGGGAAAGAAGTAACATTTAGATTTGTGTTCCCAACCCTGGACTCAATTTTGAAACCTTTACCCTGTACTCTGCATTCAAAAGCAGTGACGTATAGATGGCAACTTCCTGAATTCAATGGATAGACTCCAAAAAAACAATTGATCCCAGATTCTATGCTTTCCAGTATTATAGCTTGTCCTAAAGGACAGACTCCTTTTCAGAGTACCTGTTCAGCAGGTCTGTTGGTCTCAAAGTCAGCCACAGACTGGGGCTCCGTCATGCAACAGTAAACTCTTGACCTCAGGAGAGCTGCAGAGCCCAAATTGCAGCTGGTCTGTTCGGTGGGAATTTCTGTTAACCAAGTTGAAAAGAGTGAGATCTTCCCAGATCATCAACAGGTAGGAGATCCACACTTAAAGTGAGGACCAAGCTTGCTCGTTACAGGAAGCATTAATGTATCTACCTGTCTTCAGCAATGAGCGAGAGAGCTCACACAAAATGTTCAGACTGCTAAATTAGCTGAAATTGAGCCCACTGAACATGTGAAATGGGAGTACTTCCATTAAACTGGCCCAAGCTAACCTAAATAAATGTAATTCCGAATGGTTTTCTTACGGATATCTAGACTTACGGGCTCGGTCCCTAAGTCTCATGAGATGTCTGCTTGCAGGAGTGTGCAATGCTTGAGTTATATTTACGGTTTTAATCTAGACCAGGAATGACATTGGTAAGGATTACACCCTAATCAATCTGACCTACAAACTATTTATCTTGGGATTCTGTATCTCATGATCAATAAATTCCAGAATTAAGTGACATGTCTGCATGCCCTTGCTTCCTAGGGAACCTTTATGCTTCCCAAACAAACAAGCCAGTGCCACTCGTTTGATTTCATGAAAGGGAAGGCAAGGAGAGGCTTAGGAGAGCTTTGGGTCAAATAGACAAGTGTATTTAGGTGCCTACAGCCCCCCAGCAATCAATAGGCACTCGGGCACCTAAGAGACTCACTGGTGCCTGTCCTTAGGTAGTATTGGCAGTTTCCAAAAGGTAGTCTAGCAGCAGCTGGCTGGCCATATGGGCTGCATCCATTTCTGGGTGTGCTCAGCCGCCAGTGAGGTCAGTGGGAGTAGGCTGACTCCTGAATCAGAGTTTTGCCTGCGCTCACTTTGCCACCTCCTAATTCACATTTGGAGGCAGCCAGGGACCATTCAAGGCCAATGCCATGAAGCATTCTGAAATTCTGTTCCTAAACCCACATCCGATGCCTACTTGCAAGCTATTTGGACAGGCGCAGGCACTATCCTGTGATGTTGCACAGCGTCTGGTACCACGTGCTCCTGCTCTGGGAGGCAACTCCTAGTATTGTAACTAGTGTGTTCACCCTCAGTAAAATTGACCCAGTTTTATTTCAGTGGCACTGTATCATTAATAGATCTGTCACAAACCCATAGCTTCAGTTTCCTGGCTTTATCAATAGGCTATCTTTTTTCTCTCTGAGGTAGTGCAACCGCACACTAAGTCTTTGTGGGGAACAGCTGCATCTCAAGCTTTTGCTTCATGTGTTTTCTGACATGACATTAACCCTTTAGGTTAACCTTTAGGTAAACCCTTTAGGCTTCCTCCAGGCTCTGCACAAGCAAGAGTAGCCTCAGCAGTGGATCACTTTGTAGCACTTAGATACATTTACATGACCCGAGTTAGCCTGCCATGCCTATACAGGAAGGTATGTGGACAATCGAAGATCACATAAGACCATCTGACTCTTCAATCTCTATTAAGCATGACACACTTCAAATAATGTATATGAATGTTAAATCTTACCATAAAGCCACTCACCTGAAGTTACTGCTGTTTCTCAAGACCACCTTGAATGCAGCCAGGATCAGTGCTGGAGTTACCGATGTGAGCTCAGTGCCAGTTTTCTGCTGTTGGTTGCTTTTCTCGCCTTTTTCTCTTTTCAAGTTTCCATTTTTAGCACCTTGTGCCAAATAAATCAGTGTTCCGGCCCCAGGAACAATTAGCTGCTGCCTGCTGGCCATGTCGAGGCAGCTCTCATTGTTCAGCAGAACTAAGTGTCCATAGCATCTCAGCGTGCAGTAGGCTACGCCTGCCACATCAGACTGATGCTACCCAGAATGACCTGAACCACGGTATGAGCTCAGCAGCCCCAACAGGAAGAGGCAGTAAAACATCCCAGCCAGAAGAGTAAGTTCCCTTTCTTCAGGGCTAACATCTTTCTTCAGGGCTATCATTTCCAGCAGCAGCCAAAACTTTGTACACAGTTAACCTTAATGGAATTAATACACTCACAATACCAGGGGAAAAAAAAAAAATGCCTTCAGTACCTTTCTTACATTGCGGGAAATGCTGTTGATTTTTTTATTTGAAATACATCTTTTTTTATTTATTAGGAAAATACCTACAGGGTATCAGAAGTCCCTCCATGTACATGTTGAGGATGTTAGGCTTTAGGCTACGTTTTGGATTAGAGCTTGTTCTGCAATACAGCTGGATGGATCGCACCAGGGAGGCAGTCGGACACAAGCTGTTACGCCTGCTGGCTGTGGTTTGAGATCTTGCCAATGGTGAGATCAGCCAGGGCCTTCGGCAGGAAAGAGCCCTTACGGCTGTAAGGTAGGACATGATTCTCATGGAGCGCACTCTCAGGTCTATGGGCGCTGAACCAACCTGGCAGGTGCTGGCAAAGGGCTAATTAATTTTCTCTCCTCGCTGAGCCTGGCTTACACTTCTGTATACCAGCCTCAGCAAGGAGACGCAACACAACTGTGCCTCCTCAGGATCTCGCTTGGAGTGCCTCGGCCCAAAGCAGGTGCCAAGTCAGAGAAGGTGATCAGGAAAAGAGGTGCAATGAACTTCACATTGAGCTGGTTTGAGATGGCTGGCAGCGCCAGCCGTGGCTGCTCACCCAAGTGAGGAACAGGCAGTGAACAACCTAGTCCCTTCCTGCATGTCATGGACCCCACAATACAGGCAGGGTCTCTGTACCAGCCCAGAGGGGCTAACCTCTCCTCACGGTCCCAAACCTGGTCTCCCACTGTTGTTATTTTAGCTGTATCTGGTTTTGTTAAACAGTGAGGCTGGTTGAAAGAAGCTACAAAACCACGGTGCACCACACCACCAGCCCTAAAAGCATCAAACACTGACACCAACTGTGTCTGCTGAGAGAGTCCACAAACACCAAAACTCCCAAGTGGAGAGGTCAGCATCCCTGCTTTGACCAGAAACACATACATACATTATTTTAGGAAAGTATGTTTTAAATTACCGACAGATTTCTCTGGAGCCATGTCTTGGCACCACACAACACTGACTGCAAATACATGCCCGCGACCTAGGGTCTCACTTGATGCACATCATCTATCCATTGGATATAACTGGCTCCATAGTTTCAGAAACTGATCTCACGCACACTGTGTACTTTCTAATCATGTAATCTTGTCAGTCATTGTACTGCAGCTCTTGCGGGGCGGGCGGGGGGGGGGAAGAAAAAAGGGAAGGTTAACATACAAAAGGAAGGTTTCTGTTTTACAAAGCTCCCTTTATTCACCTGAATCCTGCTAAGGTCAAGAGAGAGTCTGCTACTGACTCATAACAGCATTTGGATTGAGTGCTGAATTAGAAATCACGCTTTGTACAGTTTCAGTTCAGGAAAGAACTAGCTTCCGAAAAGATCACATGGTGCCAACTTTTGTCTTTTCTTAGCTAAAGTCCTAGGAGTACTTTCCAACACTTACTCACCAAATGAGAGCATTTTTCACTTCTATAACAGTTTTAATAGAAGTGTGGTGTTTAAAGAGCCCATTTCTAATGGGCTGCTTCCAACTCTTACAGCCTTGGGAGAGGAACAGGTCCCCAGGCACCATCCATAGCCAGATCCACCCAAATACCCTTATGAGCCCAACCACCCTGGGGTGGCACTGCAGAGGACTGTCATCTGTACAAACTTTTGATCCCTAAAGGTGCCTGCTCTGACTTTTGCAGTGTTTCTGAATGGCATTTTCATTGCTGGTTCCTTACAACCCCTTCCTATAGGCAGCTGGGTCTGGTGTGCAGTCACTCCCATTGCCACCACACACACACACCGAGCTCCTCTCCTCTACCTCGTTCCAGCAGACCCACCACCTCTCCTCTGAGCCTGCAGAGAACTAAGTGGACAAGAAGTGACTCCTTAACCCCCAAAAGTAAATAATTTCCTGCCGAGTCACCTCTCAGAACTGGCTTGCTGTCACAGGAGTTGCAGCACTAGCTGGTGGAAACTGTGGAGGTGTACAAAGGCAGGTCTGCCTCTTTCCGTGGTATCTTGCCATGAGCTGACTTTTGCCTGTTAGAAGCCATAGCTGTCATCTCCTGCGTCTCCCAGTAATTTTCTTTCTTCTCTCTGAAGTGATGCCCTGGGACTCTTTCCTCACACCTCTTGCACCAGGGCTCAGTGGTAAGCATGAACGGAGCTATGAGTTGTCGACGTGTGGCTGGCTGTAGGGAAAGGGTACATCTAAGGACAGATTTTAGATCCTCTCCCTCTCAGGCAGAGGCAATTTGGGGTACAGTTTCACATGGGTTGTGCTTGCAGCCACCCAGGAATGTTACCAAATTTTTCCCTCTGAATTTCCCCCATCTAAGCTTTACAGTCATTTTTCCTGGCTCAGTGGCGCTATTTTCAGCGTGTGCTGTCTTCCAGTGACATCTAGGGATACCGACTGGAAACAGCAAGCTGGCTATTAAGATAAGCATTGTTTAAAACCTATTTCAAGCTGAAAACCCCCATTCATTTGATAGAGACCAATTAGTTAATTGCTTTAAAAAAAAAAGGTCAGGAGACCCCTATCTCTCCCCAGAAACGTAAAAAAAACCCCAATTTGTCATGGCAGAATTTGTATTTTTAAAAATCTTTTGTTGTAATCTCCTGATAACTGTTTGTAAAACTTCAATTGCACAATAGACACAAACCTGTAGATCTTAAATAAGCCAATGGCTGAAGAAACAACTGCAATTAAGATCAGGGGAAAAGCATCCTGCCATGTTTTGCAGGATTGACGCATCATACTCCCCAAGGCCCACTCCTCATCTCATGTTTCATTAGCATTAATTTCATAAAGTGGCAACACAAGACATGGCACCGACTGGCATAACATTTCACTCTGGTACAAAGAATACCAGATAATAGCATTTCATTACTACAAAGCACATGGAAACGGAAAAAGTCAACAGGAAGACAGAAACACTTTGAGGTCAAAAAAGCAAGTTGCTTCCTGTAGCTGGATCTACTATTTACTCGTTACATTTATGGCAGTCCTCCAGTCACAAATCAGAGAGTCACCATATTTGGTGTTTCACCTACACAGGACAATGATATAGGCCATATAGGCCAGGTCCCATAGCTCTTACCTGCAGGGTGAGGCACAACCGACGGGATGGAAGCAGTAGAGCAGAGGGAATGGTGCCGCCATCTAGACTGCTCTGTAGCCTAGCTTGATGTCAGACTTGAGTCTGCGGTGTTGAAGAGTTTATTCCTGTAGGAACAAAGCAGCAGCAGCAGCAAGGCTTCCCACCGTGCCTTCATTTCGTTACTGAAGGAGCAGGCAGGCTTCCTCCAGCGCACAGCCAGGGACAGCCAAGCAGGATTACTACCTGCCTGTGCAATATATCACATCAAGGGTGCGGAACCGCCTACGCTAGCTCTTTCAAAATCGACTTTGCCTGACTGTACAATCCACATCTGCTCTGGATTTCCTCCTGTAAATTCCTAATTCTTCACAACGCAGGAGAGCAAAAGAATCCTGCACTAATTCATGCTTGGACCTTTGGAGAACCCAAGAAAATAAGTCTCTTTGATGGCAGGAGGAAACATGGAGCATATTCTCAAAAGGAGAAGACATCAAGAGAAGTGCTCATACATGTAACAGGGGCTTTTATGTCCAAACCTGACGTATTTAAATCTGCTTGCACGTAACAACAGTGTGGAGAGGGTGGGGACAGAGGCAAGCCGGTGATTTCTCAGGACCTTTTTGTCCAATGAGATAGAGCCGTGCCAGCCGAGGCCCAAATTCCAGCAAACAGGAAAAACTCTATCCAAAAGTAAAGGTCAAGTAAACTTTTGAAAAATAAGTCAGTGGATACTTCACCAGTATCAGCCCTGCAAGATGTGATCCTGCAAATATGGTCTGTCCAATTCTATTAACTGGAGGGCAATTTCTCTTGATACATATCTGCGAAGGAACTAGAAAAAAAACCTGACCCCTTTGCTCTCAGCAGCCACTTTGCTAGATCACTTAACTACTACAGAAAGTGGCAATCGCAAGCCACACCTTTTGCTTGTTTCTGCCACCTCTGCTGTTCCCATCACACAGCAGCCTACCTGAGGGCAGCGACATGCAACTTGCGCATTCCGGATGCTCACAAGAGCAGCACCCGTTGCAGCAGGCTCTCCAAAGGCTGTGCCTTCCACACGTAGACCTGAGAGAAAGCACTGCTTCAGGACTGATTTAAGGCACTGAAATAAGTACAGCAAGAACTCTTCGGGCAGCAGATGCCTCTCAAGGTAATGTAAGACGGGCTTCAATTTTAATAGCTTCTTTGCAGAAATAGAACACCTAAATATGCACTTGGAAGATTCTCACATTGTCTCCTTATATTTAATTGGTTCAGCTAATCTTTCCTTTTTTAAGCAATCCCTAATGCCTTCCTCCTGAAAACATACCTTAACAATGTGAGTATAAGTAGCCTGAAATCAAATTGAGACAGGTAGTAAGATACTAGAAAGTAACAGAAGATTAGAGATGATCTCCGGAGGGGGCACAGGCAGGTGGTGTACACTGCGTAAACAGAGCAAAGATTACAGCCTAGACAAGAATCTGGCAAGCAACACATCACCACCTTTGCGTAACAGCCTGTAGAGCCTCCAGACAGCTATAGAAGGGGTATTACCATTTTAAGCACGTTTCCTTTGCATTCCTCCTGCCTGTAGCCTCATCCAGCAATATGCAGCTGCTAGCAACAGGGTGTTCTTTCTTTCATACACAGAATTATGTTCTCAGATGCTCATTTTTTGTCTTCCAAATGTTGGGCTTGATGATTTCTAGAACATTACAGGCTTGTTTGGTCCCACCCCGCAGTACAATTCCACAGCAGACAACTGTCAATCCTCCCTACTCAGAGGGTACTGCCCTGGAGTTGTTAGGATACTACTTTTATCACACAGACAAAAAGTAATTAAAGGACTGTAGAGACAGACCAACAGTAGATGCCCATTTCTGTGTGGCCAAATCACTTCTCGTGACCCGAGTGCTCTGGTACTTTGCATTTATTGCCAGAGACCAGCTGTGTATCAGCCTGCACTGCTGTGAGAACCAGCCCACACCTTGAAATCGTGCAGCTGCTTCTGTGCAGTGCAAACTGCCAAGGCAGCAGAAGCTACCGTGTTCAGACTGGCTTCAGGGGCAGGCAACCTGAAGGGCTCTGCATTGCTGTACTTGGAAGCAAGATGCAGACACCCCCTTCCCTCTCACCCTCTGTAAAACCCTTTCTATCTTCCACAGCATTACTGAACGATGATTTGTTATCACCGTGACTTACGCCAGTACTGGAATTCACTTCTACCACCAGGAGAAATGAAACAATTTCATGACCCCAAGAGATGTCCCTCCCCTCAGTGCCCTTTAAAAACAGCTTAGCAAGCAAGGCAAGTGAGACAGGGATGGATGAGGACTCCAGGCCCAGCTACGTTCAAAACATAGCACCATTCACAGTATTTTTAATGAAGTAAAGATACTACTAGACAATCAGAAAGTTTCTCCATGCAACTGCAAAGTCTTTCCTAAAGGAAAGGTAAGGTAAGGTAGTAAAACACTCTTCTTGCAATATACTCTATAAGGACCTTTTTCATATAAATTCTCACTCTTATAAATTATCTTGAATTATGTATGGATCAATTTACAGGTTATTATTCACTAAAGGAACCTGGACAGTGTTTTTGTTCTGTATCGTCAAGTCCTAATCTAGATCTGGGCTTTGAGTTACAGGTGTAACTCAAAGATACTGACAGTATCAGATACTGACAAGTATCGGTTTGCAGGGCCATCCTTCTCACCAGTGTTACCAAGCACAGATGTGCTGATACTACCAATATCTGTTCAGTCTGTTTATTGAGGTGTAACGCATTGCTCACCAGGAGGTACCACTGTCACGTTAAGTATCTAACGTCTTCTGTTGGAGAGTAGCTAAAGGCCGTTTCCTCCACACCAGGGGCTGCCCTTTGGTAGATTTTGCCAGCAGGACTCTTGGGAATATCTAACTTTTAACCTTTCTTAGCCCAGAAACATCCTCTGATTACACATTAATGCATTGTGTCATTTTCTGGGTCTACCTAAAAGAGCAACCTTCTAATTCATCTGTGGGACAGCTACTGAAACACCTGCAGTGCCACCTCTCCCATGGGGTTAACAGTCCCATCATGATGCCCAAGGATTGTCTACCTGTACTGCAGGAACAGCAGTTTCCCTGTCCAATTGTGAGAGGAACTAGGAAGACAGCTGACAGCTAAATCCTGTCTTCGAGGAACATGACCATTCTACTTGCAACCACATCTGAATTCATCTACTTGTAACTTGGAGAACTGAGCCTGGATCATGGGGTTTTTTTGCTGCACATTCATAGCAAAGAAGGCTTAAAATGGAAAAAAGCATTTATTATATACACAAGTGCTTTTAATCAGACCCCAAACGAATTTCAGAAATGTGCTGCCACACTTCACAGATGCAAGACATTCTAAAATGGCCGAGACCAGACTTGAGCATGTTACTGGCTTCATCTTAAAACACTGTGAATTTTGCTTATTCAAGCAGTTAAAAGATCCTCTTCTACCCAAAATTTTTGATCTCATGCCAATACAATCATCTTCTTTTAGAGCTGTGATATCCCAGTACAAGTCACAATATTTTTTAAGTTGGTCAGTACAGATTATGGTAGAAATTTAGAAGAGGAAATGCAACATTTCTTGAAGAAATCAAACTGATTACAAGATCACATACATCGCTTAAATTACACTACTTCTACCTTCCACCAAAAAAAAAAAAAAAAGAAAAAGAAAAAGAAAAAATAATCCTCCTTAAAAAGAGCACAGAATTCCATTTCTTAGAAAAGCATACATAAAACAACACTGGTACATTTTATTTCAAAAGACTTTGTCGTCTCAACTCTCCAGCAATACTCCAATACAGGTTAAGCCTTGTTCATAGAGATCAATCACAGGCATGTAGCAAACATTAAAAAGGCATGCCGAGTACAAATCCTCTTTTGAGATTTATTTTTTTTAAATGTAAACTGGAAACAGTAGGCATGAAGCATCTGTACAGCAAACATAAAACAACTATTTTTTTTCCCTTATTCATCTCAAGATTTTTTGATCTGGCAACTAGAAAATAAACCTCATGTTGCTATCCACGGGGGACACATTCCCAACTAAACTGAATATAAATGTACGAAGAGTCTTAGGAGGAAGGCAGATTCTTAGTACCTAAATACACATGACCCTTTAAGACCACTTCTATTTCCCTAGTGGCAGTAGCACACTAATTAGAGGGACACTCAGTGACACTAATCAACACTGAACACACCAAAAGTGACAGCAGCCCCTACTGCATCCCAAAGTAATTATAAAAATGCTGGCCTCCCCCGTTCTTTAACTGGCTAAATACCAGTCCTGTACGTACTTCCACACAGTAAGAGGAACTACTGAGCCACTTCAAAGAAGGGTGTAACATATGGATCCTGTACACTACAGCCTTCCAGGAAGATTAAGGAAAAGATAACTGCTGACCACAACTCAAGGTACACCTTGCCTATACTGTAAAATCAAGAGTAGTACAGCCTGTAACAGTGCAGCACAGCGGATAAGATCTTACAAAAACTACAAACAGGCTACTGCACTACAGCAGGGTATCTGCTTACCGACAGGTCTGTAAATACCTGTATATGCATCTTCAGGACAACTACAAACTGATTATAAGCAGGACAGCAGTATAGGGCAAAATGCAGAGCTCCACTTAATTTTTTTCTTCCAAATATTTAAAACTTAACACTTCAATAACTCCTCAAAAAAAGTTTTATAATGGCTTCAGATATGTTTATAACCTTAAATGCCAAACCCTCAAGGAAGTTTAATTAGGATTTTTAAAGATACAAACCCAGAAATTACAATATTACACAGATCTTGCAGTCCAGGAGAATCTAAGTTAATGAAAACAGGCAAGATACAAACTTATTTCCTAAGGTGGTTTTTTGTGGGATTCCCTCCTCCCTCTCCAGAACAACATGCTTTTCATTTAGGCTGTGCGAGAACGTAGCGCAGGACGTAAGTTTTAAACAAAGCCACTGAACCAATGAACAGCACACACACACAATCTAGGCACTATTCTTTTCAAAGGTTCTTTCACTTGAGAGGATTATTGCTCATCTGCCCATAGTTGTGCTCTTCACACTCATCTCTGAAACACACGGTCAGATTTAGTACACCACAGGTGAAGTAAAGGGCCTGATAATTCACCCAAAAGGAGGAAGTAGGCAGTCTACACGCTTAAATTACTAAATCTCATCTTCTACAAATAAGGACTGCTACCACCATTTGGGAAGTGATGGTTTCATTGTTCGCAATTTCATTATGTAGATGGAGGCTCTGAACACACAATTCAATGAATTTATTTATCCAACACCTTATTCCTGTGTATCAGCTAAAAGAGCCACCTACAACAGCCCAATGTAACCATGCACAGCAAGGCTGTGAATTTCAAACAGTTCCTACATCCAACTGCAGCTTGTGGTTAAGCCTAGATATCACCAAGGCGGCAAACAATTTGGAGATCTCAAGGACACAGATTTCACAATATTCCAACAAAAACAAGCACCACTCTTTGCAGTCTGAGCTTGCCCTGTCTCAAGTCCTACTAGCGGGTTTTAAAAGTGTTTCCTATTATTAGTTCCCTTTTACTGCCTTGACAATTACGCACCACATCCTTTACATTTTTTACCCTGTTTTGGAATAGATGGAAAGAGTGAAACCTGCTTTCCCTGTGAAAACAGGTTCTCACGGCAGTAATTTAAGCAGTTCTTTCCCACGGTCTTCCATATTTCTCATCATTCTTGAACATGGATATATATTCCACATAGGCAGAGCTTTGACAAAGAAGTTTTAGCGTAAGATGATAAAACATGAAATTGCTGAAGCCTTTCCTCCAGAACATGAAGAGGCTTGGGCATGTTAACAAGAGACACTCTTCTAGTTTAAAGCACTTCAAGGATGAAAATTTCTGCTTTTCTTCTAGGAAGATTAAATTGTTTGTTGCTACAACAAATCTCATCTATTTAAACTTCAAATGTGTTACTTCTTATTCCCTCCCCTTTTAATTTTGACCTTCAAAGGGCAAAACACAAGTAGCTCCACTAGAGCATAAGAACCAAGCCACTTACCACCTGCAAGGTTCCTCCTACCAGCAAGGACTTTTAAATGAGGAAGAAATCAAAGTTTTTTCTCATTTATTCCAAACAGAATAACTATGGAGAAATGACTCAAGCTTAGGCAGTAAAAGTTAATGGAATGCCATCTGAAATGAAGACTGACTCAGTAACACATGAGACTTGCTAATCCTTTGTTAATCTCCAATTCAAAACCTACTAGAAGTACACACATAATACCAGTAAAATAGGAGAAGATACTGCTTGCTCTTCCGCTTGGGCAGCAGAAATAGCTTTAAATGAGAATGTCATTTTTTCCCTGGCATTTGATAAAATGAAAATCACTAAGTGCTATGTAACCCCAAAGGATTAATTACTTTAGCATCTATGAATAAGGACCAGGTAAAAATTTACGGTACAATGATTTTATTCTGCTAAAGTGTAAGACTTGCATAAGACTTACGCTTTAGATTTTCATTCCATGTGCTGGTATTTCGAGTTTTGCAACAGGCATTGCCTCCGCCTCCTCTTGAACACACTACACCTTAACAGTATACAATCTTCTGGAACATCTTTTTCTCTGGAACTGTTAAAATCTGCAACACCAGGCAAAATTTGTGGAGACTGAGAGACTGGACACTGGATACTTACAGGTGCAATTGCCTAGACCAGACAGAGAAAGAAGGTGCCATATGTATGCTTTAAAATGTTCCTCTAATTCTTGCTAGTGCCATAAAGGTTCATATCTGAATTCAGAAATCTAAAACCAAGTTCAAGCGAGTTGAAATTGAGCATTTCTGTTTAGAAAGGCAACTCTGAACAGGAAACAAAGCACAGGCACAGGTGATATTAAATAATACAGTTTTGCCTATTCTTGATGTTTACTTAGGTAGTCATCAATTTTTTTTTCTGAATAAGTTTTATTGATAAATCTTAGCAGTAAAGAAATGTCTCTTTCTTCCTTTCCAGAGAACACATGATATTACAGGAAGCGTTAACATTTCCCACTACTGTTACGGTTTCCCAGCTCAGCATGTTTTGAATTGTTTCAGAGACAATTTCCATGTCTATCTCACAACGAAGGTAAGACCTGCTCACAAAATAATTTCATTCTGTAAAGAGACATGTCTTAAAAGCAGAATAACAAATGCCTAAAGCTAACCAAAACTAGATGAAAAGCATGGTTGAACCTATCATAACTTTAGATAACACAGAATGAACTGCCTGCTAGAAAAGGAGACTAAATCAGCTTTCTGTAGCAACACCCCAACCCCACTACAAACCCCTCCATATTAACTGTTAATCACAGCAAAACTTCTCACACTAAGACAAAAAAAGGTTAGTGCAGAGCCTGTTCCCTTCGTTACTTCTGCAAGTAATACTAGCTGCTAATTAAAGCACTCTGCTTGCCCACATTAAACGTACAGTCATGGCAGAAGCCAACTCAATGTCTTTCCCCTTTACTCAGTAACAGAAGAGATACAAAATCCCATGCACCTCCTTCAAATGTTTTGGGAGTCCTACGTAAGACCTAGATGTTTAGCATGTTCTCAGGAATAGCAGCCTTAAGGAGTTCAGCTTATTTTAGCCTACTATAGTTAACACCAGTACATCATAATCACTGCAGTAGATTTTAGAGAAGATCCAGTTGCTTACTCAGCAAACAATTTATGTCTTATCGTGCTGCTACTAAGATACACCTACACAAAAGACTTTAAAGCTCTAGTCTTACAGCTACAGGACCACATCATGCTAAAATACTGATTTAACTAGCTAATACTTCATCACACGGATTTTCCAATTTATTCAACCATCAGTGAGCTACACTTGCCACAAAACAGTTTAGCCATTCTTTAGTAAGGCTGCTGTGCTAGTTTAAAACTTAAGCTAAAGCATTTCAGATATCCCAGAAAATATATGAATAAACTTTTATTTTTAAGCAACACCACACACTATTTTAATACAACCCACACATTTAAGTCAGGTGGAGAGTACTAAACTGAACAATCATCGCTAAAACATTTCCATTGGAAATGTGGTAAAGTTCACAAGTGTCTTCATTACCACCTTACTGAAGTTTTCTTATGTGTTTCTAGTCTACACAGCCCATGTTTCACACAGTCATGCAAATCTGAAACAAATTTGAAGTGTTTAGGTAACAGGGAAGTCCATTCACTGCAAAGGTTCATTTTTCACAGAAGAGCCAGGCTCAGGCTAGGTAAGGCCAAATACTTCAGGGTTCTTCATTGGAGTACAGGTATTTTAGAAACCATGTACTTTCAGTTGTTCTTCCTTGACAATGCCAATCTAAGGGAGAAAAGCAACATATTTCAGTAAAGCTTACATGCTAAGGATATTACAGTGATATCAAGTTACCACAATCTTACATACTTTGATTAAAAGAAACTGAAGTATATACTCAGTAAAGCAGTTTTCTGGGAATGTTTCTGAGCCAGGCAGAACAACTGACTACACAAAAAAGAAAATCTTATCAAACATCTGACTTATTCTGTAGTCCTAGTGTAACATCTCTGCATCATGATTTGCATCGGTAAGCCTCTTTCCTCTATAGTGTTTTCAGTCTCAACATTATGGTTTGCATCAAAGACTTGATTTCACAAATGAAGAACTCAAGCTGTACTGCCAGAGAACAAGTGGTATGTTGAAGCAGGGTAAATGCATTCTACAGTGCTTTCATTCTTACTGGAGGGTTTGCTCTCATTCTGCAAGTGTCATTTTACTTTTTGGCTGAAAATACAAAGGAACTATAGTGGACATCTTTAGCTTGTTAATTAACATCAGTGCCACCTGTCACTCTAATGCTTCCAGAGAGGTTTAGATATTTATCTGCAGTCCCTCACCTCCAAGAGGAATTGGCAAATGTTCTTCCTCTGGTCACCCTGAAGCTGGATAACTTCACCGTATTCAGGATGTTCAATCACAGTACCATTACAAGCAAATTTCTAGAGAGAAACATTCATATTGTTAGGACATCTGATGTACATTATGATTTCGCTTAGTAAGTCTTTTCAGCAGAATTTTGTCACAGAAGCTGCTTACTAAATTCTGATGACAAGCAAGGCAAAGGCTAGATCTATTTTACACTGGTTTTGAGAGCAAATAGAATCTATCTGCTGATACACATAGACACAAACTAGGCTGCTGATAGTAAATTCAGGCAAGGACAGGATTAAGGGTTGTGCAGAAGGAACTGGCCAACATGCATTACAAGAACGGGGAAAAAAAGTCATGACACAGCCTTTCAACTCCATGCTATTTTAAAATAAGTACTTTCATCCTGGAGAAACAAGACCTATTTTCAACAGCAACCCAGCTATGACAGAAGCAGGAATGCAAAAGAAGTTCTACTTTAAACTGATTTTATTCTTCATATCAACAAAGCCAGGTATCTTTGAAATTTTCTTGAAACATTAAGAACATATTTTACTTCTTTATAGGAAAGAAACATTTAACTTTTAAACAAAAATCAAGTGCCACTAGACACTGATAGAAGTTTTGAGAAAAACAGGGAAAGGGATCAATCTGAATATTAAAGTGATGCACACTGGAAAGAATGAAATAAAACAAATATTCTGTTACTTAGTATTAAAAGCTATCATAGTCCTTTATTATTGTCAAATCAGCAACTTCACCTTTTTGAAAGCTTTCACAAGTTTCTTCTTGTCATAATCATCTGCAATTCCCTGGACAGTTGTTAGTGTCTTTCTTCCGTTTCGTTGCTGGATCCTTATGTGAATATAATCCTCAGTCCCCGCCGGGAGTAAATCGTCACCCTTGGTTGCATCAGCAAAGGGGTCTGCAGGAGGAAAAAGATTCGTGTAATTCCCACAAGGAAAACACTCAACCTCAAAAACTAACAGTGAAGTTTCTCACTTCACAAAGAGATTCAGGGGACAATCTTGCTGTTTTCTCCCTGTTTAAAAGCATGCTGTTAAAATCACGAGTACTTTTTTCAACAGTTGTATTAAGGCTCACCAACCTAACTCAGCATAGCACCCTCAACTGTCATGCATCCATCTTCAAGGCCTTTCTGGATATAAACAATTTTCAGCTACAGTATCAATTTAGCTCACTGCTCCTTGCAAACTGCAAATCCTGAAGCTCTGCACCTGAAAACAGGATGTTGCAAGAGAACATCAAGTGCACCTAAGTTTTAGACAGACACGTGCATAATAAGTGAAATATGGAAGTTGTACCTGTTATCAGATCAACTGCTAAGTACATGCAAATAAAAAAAGCTCTTGTGCACACACTCCTTTACAGGTCCAAAAGAGAAGTCATGTACTCTGTGACAACTACCACACTTCCAGCATATTAAGGCATGGATGTAATTTTTGGCTACGAATGTAAACAAAACATGGCAACAGACACCAACAGATGTCAGAGGGTCTTGTAAACCAGCACCCTTCTGCCAGTCAGTAGTTTTAGGCAAGAACTGTGACAACATTCATTTAGGCTTTGACTACAAAAAGGTCAGTTTTCAAATCCTTCCAAGTTTAAAATGAGACTAGCACAGGTGAAACAAGAATGCATTTAGGAAGAAAGGTTTCAGGGTTATACTTCTTATTCTCAGTTGCCCACAAAAAGATATTTAACACTCACTCTATCATGAAATTTCATAGCCCTGCAAGTTTCCTAATCAGTAGCTCCAAATAAATCTTGAAGCATGAACTACTTCAAGTATTTTTTTAAGACAAATCACAAGTAATTTTTTGATACTGGTCAGAATCATATTGAAGAGTCTGATCTTTAGAAATTGTAGGTTCAACAGCCACGCAAGCTACAATTTCCCAAACTTCCATCCAAAACTTAAACCTAAAAACACTGATCAAGTTTTGTCATTCACTCAAAAAAAAATATGTCCCGAAAGAGTAAAACTTCAGCAGAAATAGGAACAGAAGTAGTCTAGCTGCAGACAGACTGACCCTTGCAGAAACAAGAATGACAAGAGCATTAAAGCCATTGAAAGCAGGATGACAATGCAAGCACCACAGGAAAAAAAGTAACAGCACTGCGAAGCTTGACTGGCTTAATTTCTAAGACATTTGTTAAGGTATGCTGAATTTCACTGTGCACCACAGTTTGTGGGGCAAACAAAAAAAAAAAAAGGGAAAAAAAGAAAATTCCAGTCAAAGAAAAAGTCAAACAAAAAGGGGTCTCGGGCATGAAGATCACTTGGCAGAGTTTAGGATTCTAGGTGGGAGATAAGACAGCGCTGTAGCTGTTAACATCGAAGCACTTAAAAAAAGAAAATCCTTTCGGCAGCACCTTCCTAAGCACAGGGTCAACTCCAGAACCGTGATGAACGCAACCTTCTCGTATTGCTTGTATATGCAAGAGATCAATGACAAAACTGAGACCAAAAGCCTGGCAACATTATTACATAGTGTGAACTTGCTCACTTCTGTTGCCTATAGATAAGGAAGGTGGAGGAGAACCACGGCCCAGCACAGTAAACTTCCTTGCCACTACAAGAAAAACGCCCTACCATCTGTATAGCTCAAGCTACACAAACACCACTCTTTGCAGGGCATGGATCGGGTTTTGGGACATTGGTACGTGTACGATGAGGCAGCAAATCAACAAGCAGTTGGAAGCATGGAAATTATTCCCTTCCTTAGCAGAGAATATGCTCCGGCCTCCCTATAGAGGCCATATAACATAAAGATTGGAACTTTGGGACTGCGGAGCTGACAGAAAAGCCCCATTTGGGGTGCTACCAGACATGCGGGCAAACAGCGCAGTCCGGGCCGCCCGAGCACGGTACACGGCAGCACCTCCTAGGGCCGCGGAGGGAGCGCTGAGCCTCCCGCCCGGTGCCCGCCCGGCGCCCGCCCTGAGGCCGGCGCCCCGGCAGGACAAGGACGAGCAGCCGGAGCTGCCGCTGCGGAGTAACGGGGCAGCGCCGGGGACGGCAACCCCCGCCCAGCGGCGGCTCCAGTGTCACGGCGGGGGCCGGGGGCACCGGCGCGCACGAGCCCCGGGCTCTCGGGAGAGCGGGGGCAGGGCAACACCGGGGGCCGGGGCGGCAGCACAGGCGGCGGGCCGGGGCCGGGGCCTGGCCGGCGGAGGCAGCCGCAGCCCCGGGCTGGGTGTGCCGAGGGGGTGACCGCGGGGCTCCCCTGCGGTACGGTGGGGTGGCGGCGGCTCTTACCGAAGGATTGGAGGTTCTGGATAGATGACATGCGATTCTGCGGCGAGAGGCTGGAGCAGCGGGGAAAAGGCCGCGGCTGGCTCCGCTCGGGTCACGTCTCCGGCTCCGCAGTGCCGGCGGGGAGGGAGCGGGGCGGGAGGGGAGGGAGCGAGGGGAGGGATGACAACAGCCGAGGGAGGGGCGGCGAGAGAGAGAGAAAGGAGTAAAAGGAGAAGAGAGCGCAAAGGCGAACAGACCGGGGTGCGAGCCCGCCGCCCCTCCCCGCGGCACACCGCCCCACACACCGCTAACGGGCAGCGGCCGCCGCTTCCCCTCAGAAAATGGCGGCTGGCCCGCGCGCGCCAGGCACGTGACGGCCGCCCCGCCCCGCCCCACGGAAAGGGGTGCGCCCCCGCCCCCGCCCGGCCCGCAGCGCGGGGAGCCCGGCCAGGGCGGCGGGTCAGGGCTGCCCTCAGCCCCGCCGCCCCCGGGGGGTCACCTGCTCGCCCCCTGCGCGGAGCGCCGGCGCGGGGTTGAAGCCCCTGGTTCCCCACGCTGCCTGCCCGCAGGGACAGCGCGGGCCCTGGCGGGGTGACCCCCAGTGAGGGTCCCCTCCGTGCTGGCGGTGCCGTTCATCACCTCTCCGTGTCTCCGAGCTAGCTCCTGCCGGCCGCTGGGCTGACTTTCCAAGCTGGTAGGGAATGGGGGGAGTGCTTTCCCTGTCCCCTTACCCACCCAAACGTATGGGGACCTTCCCCCCGGCCTGCCTCGCTGGGTGACGCGCTGCTCGACGGGCGCCGATGTGCTGAGGGAGCCGCTTTGCGCCTCCAGGCCGCCCGTGCCCCTTCGGCTGGGTGCGCGGGTGCTGCCATGGCCGCTGGCCCCGCGGGGCTCCCCTGCCCTGCCGCTGCCCGCCTGGCACCGCTGGCCTCCGGGTGTGGGGGGACGGGGGGCTCCCCTGCCCCGCCGCTGCCCGCCTGGCACCGCTGGCCTCCCGCTGTGGGGGGACGGGGGTGCGGGGGCTGCAGGGGGAAGGCGTGCCTTTGGCAGGGCCTGCTGGCATTGCGGAGCCTGCCAGGCCTCAGGAGGTGACAAATGGCTTTGCAGATGTACAATAACTTGGTTGCATTGGCACGACTGCCAGAACCTGTTTCTCCTTTTTTTTTTTTCTTCTTCCCTTTTTGGTTTTTTTTTTTTTTTTTTTTTTTTTGGCTTTTGTGCTAACCTTCAGTCCTCTTAAATCACAGGGATATTTCTTTCCTGTTATCCAAGGCCTGGATCAGCACTGCAGTATTATGAATATCAGCATACATTACGAAAGTTTCTGGTCCTGGCACTTTGCAAGGAAGCTTCTCTTTTTTACCTTGGGGCAAGCAAGGCCACTTGCCATGGTACAAAACTTCTGCTCACCCTTTGCTACCATCCCTGATAAAGCCTTACGGTGCAATATGGGCCGTGGAGAGGGTTGTCTTAACTCCTTCCCAAGCAGCTGCAAAGTGCACTGCTGGACAGGAATGGGGAGATGCTCATTACAGAGCCCAAAGGGCCTGTCTCAGTCACAGGCTTGCCAGGATTTGAACAATGTCCATGGATTAAGGATGCTGAGCTAGATGCTCAGAGACCTTCTGGGCAGGTTGTACAAGCTCAGGACACCCACCCTCAGGGACATGTTCCTGGTATGTCTCCAGCAGTTCTCTCAGAGAACTTACATTACTACTAATGTGGGGAATTTTTGGCCCTGATGCATTTTTGAAAATTCTACATCTCTGTACAAAATTTTATCGTCTCTTTTGCTCTCCCATCATCATCCCATGAAACTTCCCCAGCAGCCATGCAGGTCTGTCATCCCGTTTTTCCCCCAGCCACTGGTTCTTGTTACGTTGGCTGGGCCAGTACCACTGTGGGGCACTGTGGTGAGCCAGATGAGCAAACTGATTTGAGTTAAAAAGTAAAGGTTAAAACTTCGTATCTACTCCACTTGCACAATCCTGCAACAGTTGTGCTGGGACAACCAAAGAGAACAGAAGCTGGGGACAGCCCTGGCCGTGATGAGAGGACAGTGGGCCTTCAGATGCAAAACCCAAGTCCAAGCCTGCAGGTTTAGGCTGCTCACTGTGGTTGTTCTTTTGCTTACTTTGAATCCTCATGCCTTTAAAATAGTTTCGTACTTCTCACTGCAGGATTAACCCAGGCCTATGGGCTCATTGGATATTTGTGGGATTTGTTGTACAGTTTATAGACAAATGAGAAAGAACAAGGCTTCTTTATAAGCCAAGAAGATGTGACTTTGTCATCCTTAAAAAAACCCACAGTGAGCAGTTCTTAAGTGCAAACTTTGACAACTGCAGAGGGAATGGAAACAAACCCTAATTGCACAGCTTGGCATGCGCTGGGCACCAATTAAAATAAAGGCAGCAGACAGCACACTTACTGTTCCTTTGGCAGCCTGCTGCAATGGCCACATGCATTGGCATGGGGTCTCTGTGACGCTGCGTCAATGCAAAAATCTCTCCCTCTTCTGTCATCCTCAGAGGGAGCTGCAGGTCTCCGTGTCATGTCTGTCACTTAGTTCTGACACAAACATGGTCTGTGCCAGAGCCTTGCACCAAACTTTGGTCACAGTGGGCAGAGACAGGGAGCATCCTGCTGGAGATGTGCTGCTTCTGCTTTTGCCCCTTGACAGCTGTCCTGAGGTGCTTTGTCCTGACTGAGTCCTTCCCATGTCTCCTGAGCGGCCACTCATGACAATAGATCTGTGGAAGTCCTGGTTATGGGGGCTTCCAGCCACACCAGACTGCAGAAAGGTGGGCCAAGCAGACATGGCACCGCAGCAAACAAAAAAGGTAGAAACAATTAAAATAGTTTTAAAACCTAAGTGGAAACAAGAGGTGTTGTCACTTAGGCTGTTAAATTTCAGATTACGGCTAATCATCCTAGAGCTCAGGCTGGAGTTAATCTCACCTGCTAGTATCTGTCAGACATCAGAGTTTAAGCAATGGATGGGAATGAGACTCTTGCCTTTCCATGACTAGTGTATAACCTGGCAACTATTGCGGCAGAAAAGAAGAGCATCATCTCTAATTATCTTGATCATGGCTTCACGATATGTAATAGCTGCAAGACCTGGTTATGAATAGCAATCCCCTTGCTTGACTTTTACTGTATTCCTGTTCATCTGCCAAGCTGAATCATTAGAGGTTATTTATGACTGGATAAACTGCAGGCACTAAAACCAGGGACTCACTGGCATGCAGATGAAAAATATGATATACTAAAGCCATAAAGTACACTTTTGTAAAAGTTGTCGCCCTAGTGCAGAACTGCACCTTCACTGGATATTCTCAGAAGTACTTCGGCTGCCCTTTAGGATCAACAAGTAACCCAGACCAGTGGGAGAAACTTTGTTCTTCCAGAGAATTGCTGTGTTGGAAATACAGGCTGGGAATGCCATGAGAAAGCATCACATCAGGAAAAAAACAAGTCACCCACATGGTAGGGACTAGCTCTGCTTTAATTTAGGACTCTGTACAATGTCTGTCTTTGCATGTGTGTACATGTGAGGCTGCCATTACCTTCAGCTGTTTTCAATGTCCTCTGTTATAACTGGATCATTTTTTTTCATTTCCTACAGACATAGTTCTAATATATACTACTATTATTTTCATGTGCAGCACCCTAATATTGAAAGTTTTATTCCTTAGGAGCTTTTACAAAGTCAAAATTTAATTTAATTAAGGATTGCTCCTGTAGGCAGATCCCCCATACCTGTCCCTGCAGTTTGCCTTACCAGAAAAGAGCAAACTGGAATGCTGACCTGTCCTCTGCAACAGCCTGGAGACCCGGACAATTACTGCTTGAAGCACACAGTGTTCAAAGAGCAGTTTAAGATGCCTGACAAAATGATTGTACATGAAATGTGGAAATGGCATGTAGTGGCACTAACTTCTGTCCTGTATTCCACCAATGCAACTACTTTATATACAAATTCTGCTCCACTCCAGTGCCAGAAGCGTGACTCTGCTGGCCTAACGGTGGCCTCCTGAAAATAGCGTCAAAGCACTGGATGCTTGAGATAGGCAAAAGTACTTCCATCCTTGATTTTTTTTTCTTGAACTTTAATCTTCCCTGCTCCTCCTACACTACCCAGCTCCGTTTGCAAGCTGCACCTCCCAAACCTGTGTGCAGAAGGCTGTACGGTGGCTTTCTAGCAGGGAGGAAGAATAGCAAAAGTGTCAGAAGAAAACATCCTCTATCTTTACTGTCAGCAGAATAGTTTTGAAGGTGGCTGTAACCATGCCAAGCCTGACTTGTGTTTTTCCATCTGAGCTCTAACGCTGGTGCAAAGCCTCCACAGTGTGCAGAGGAGGGCTTGGGGAGACTGGCTTATGTCCAGAGCTGTAGCCTATGCTTGAGCTGCCCAGCTGCTAACAAGTTGTTCCGGTAAACACATGCTAACTGGGAGAACTGGGCAAATTGGGAATTGTGCTCATGGTATATACCTGTATATCCAGTCTAACTTATCAGAATCTGGGTTATATGCAGTTTGGTTCAGTCTCATTACATGGACAGATACCAAAATACACGTTTTCATTTGAAACGTGTGGGGGTTAATTCCTTGTTCAATGATTGAAAGCAAGACGATAATTTCTGTTTTAACCACTAGATGGTCCTCTTTCTCAAACAAAAATATAGCTTCAAAATAAAGCCAGTCCTGGCTTTTCTCTGAACCTGAATGTTAGTAGAGAATGGCTTCAGTGTAAAGCTATACATGATTAACAGTCTCATCTAGTTGCTTGAATTGACATGGTTTTCTGAATAGATTTGAATATAACTTTTCATGAATCCTCCAAACTCAATTAGTGCAACCAGGCCTCTTATCAATCATCAAGTTCTTCCAAGTTAATGTCAGATAAGAATTTTCAGCTCCAGCCAGCGCAAGTGTCATTGTTCTCCCTCCTTCTCATTCAAGACTAAGCAAAATCAGACCAGCAACGTTTTAATATTTCACACTCAGAAGTCATGCTCTACGCCGGCATAGAAGGCTGGGCAGATTCATAGATTCATGGATCAGGCAGTAGTTCATGGCATTTGCAAAGTATTTGCCTACTGATACGTGAAACAATGAAAGTGGTGATCTGGGGGAAAAAAAAGTGTATCTTTCTCCACCCAGCTGCATCAAATGTCTTTGCTTTGGTGGTTTTCACCTTCTGTTTGTGGAAGGCTCCTACCAGCAAAAGAAGTACAGAAAAAAAGAAATTCTGGATTAGCTCTTTGGGCAGACTAGGTGGTAGAGTTTGGCACCAAACCTGTAGTTCACTGTTGGCCTCTGGAGCTGTCTTCCCAAGGAATATTCCTCTGTGGCAGGCACCCTGGACCTCATCCTCTTGGGTCACTCCAGCCTTCAGGTGATACATTCCACCATTGCTGACATTTATGCTCCTCATCATTTCCTGTCCAGGAGCCCAACCTCTCCTTAGCCTTGGGAAGTCGCTGTCCTTACCACAGCCCGTCACAGCTGTGTTTCTGCTGCCTTTCTAAGAGGTTGCACCCCACAGTGTCTCCGCAGCCAGCTAGCCCACTGAGACACTGCAACACTCCAGCTAACAGTGGGCACAGTCATGCTTCTGGGTCCCATAACCTACACAAGAATTTTACATGCAGGAGTCCTGGGTCTTGTGTGGGGCAGGGAAATGATGGAGGCCTGAGCCCTTCTGGGGGATCATCTTACAAAGAAGAGAGCACGTGCCCAGCCTCACTCAAAAACAGAAAAAGGATGAAGGTTTTAACACTCAAACCTCTGTGCCTTCACTGCAGACCAAGCTGTCCTCTAGATGATCTTGGTTCAGTCTTTCACGACCCTCTTTCCCCAACAGCTCTTTTTCAGTTCCTTCCAGATCTGAGTGGCTTTCATGTTTCTGTGCTGCCTGAGCTGACTTGCTTTCCTTGGCCAAACCATATGCCCTGCTCTGAATGGGGTAACAAAATGAAATAAAATAACAACTGCCTGAAAAGACCCTGAGAAGTCAGGACAATTTCTCTGAAGCTTCTGGGTACTATATATAGCACTCTGGTAGTTCAGTCGTGGTCTGGTGGAGAGAATTGATAACTTACAGTCAATGAGGATGGAGTAAAGTAGCACTGTGGTAAGAGAAATGCCTGATGAGGCTCATCTAAACAGACTGTCACAGTTTATTAGTCTTCATGAAGGCAGAATGAAAGCAAAAATGAAAAAATAAGTACTTGAAACTCACAAGTGGCATGCCCAGAACAGGTGCACGGTCGTGATCCTTCTTGTAGCGGGGAGAATGCTGTGAAGTTCTTGGCTCATGATTTTGTGGGTGCTGAGAATTTACATGGGTTCAAGAAGCAGCTGTGAAAGAAAAGAAGTCCATTAAGGGCTACCTGCCACAAACATTTGGCTTGGGAAGCCTCTAGACCGCAAGGCTCAGGGGCCTGGGAGAATAGTCTGGTGGGGAATGTCAAAATGTGCTGCCCTGTATTTAGACTCTTCCCAAAGATGTTCTCTGCTGGGCACCGTCAAAACCAGAATACTGCAGTAGATGGACCTTGGGCCAGAACAAACGCAGCTGATCATGTTAGAGCATTTTAAATGCTGGCTCTCCTAATATTTTTTTTTTTTTTGTATGGCATATTATTTTGCAGGCAACATTTACCAATAAGCAAACCATGTTACCATGAACACATTGCACAGTTTTACCTTACCTGGTAATTTCCATGTAGGTGCCAATCGGTGAAAATGATCTGTGCTATTGAAGGGCTCACATTGCAGTGCCAGCAAGTCTAGGAAGAGTGAATGGGATGAAAAAGGCTTTTACTTTTGTGTTAAGATGATAGGATCACTTAGCAAAACAGGAAAACAAGACAGAGTCCTACATAATCCTGGAGAGAAAAAGCCCTCACTCCACCAATTGCCCACTAGAGATCAAGAAAGGATACCCACATTTTCTGGTCAAAACCAATGTGAAGACCAGTAAGGGAAAAGATCTATGATGCAAAACCATGAAGGGTTTTACTTACTAAGCAGATACCCTTGCCACGCACGCACGCAAAATTAGCACAGCAGAAGCAGAGCCACCACCTGGTTCTTGGACACAGATTGATTTTTAGGTAGGGAGCGTTTGCAAGGTTCAAAGGGAACATGCTAAAAGGAGGTTGCTGAAGAAAGCGTGTATATATATTATTGATTGTGTTAGCTGTAGAAAGACCTTTTGTGCTATCATGGACTTGAAGTGCTCTTCATATTTTGTAGTTTAATCCTGAGTAGTCTGAGTAAACTCTTGAAAACTTGGATGAGGAAGGCACTTCTTTTAGCTGTTGCTAGGTGGAAATTGGGGAATGGAAGAGTATTTCTCAGGTTTCTTTACCATTTGTGTTCATGCACATGCCCAGAGAGCAAACTATTACACATAAATGAGAAATTTATTTTAATCCCTACAACTAGTGACCATACCCTCATTGGTGGTGGTGGGGCCATCTATTTGATACCTGGACACTGAGTAGGGACAGGGCCAGGCAAAATTTCAGTCAGGCTTCCTTCTAGAAGTACCCCACAAATTGCCCCTAGGAAAAAGAATGGTCTAATTTATTTTGGAAGGTGGCTGCAGTGGAAGAGTGTCATTTGTACTTTGAAGTTTTCCCAGCTGGAAACATCTCTGTAGAAAAACTAGATTTGCTACTGAACTTCCTTGCACTTTATATTAATGGAATTCCAGCATTTCTTATCCAGTCTCAGCTTATGGACTGGGTCATGCCTCAGAGCCCCCTCTTCTAAGCACAGCTTTAAAAATTGTTTTTCAGGGAGTCAGTCTCACCAGGAGCAGAGCACAACCCTGTGTCTGTGAAAATCTCTGCGGGAGAGCCTCGGTCCCCAGGCAGCCCAGTAACGCTACACATCTCAGCCTCTTTGCAGTATGGTGCCGAAGGAGTGAAACGCCTGGCAGTTCGGCTGCTGCTCTGCTACAAACCTTCGTGGTAAACACAGTCTGAGCTATTAAAGCAGCGAGATCTGTAACAGCAAGATTGCAATGACACATTAGTCAAGAGACAGAGTTAAAAATAGCTGTCCATAAGAGATGCCTATTGCAGAAATACAATATTGCTCCAGATATTAGCCTCATGCAGATGAAATTTCCTGTGCCACAAAACTGGTAAGCCCCTGCTTAAGCACTGAACCACAACTGATTTCCTCAGCTACTTGGGTGCTGTGTTGCAGTATGGCCTAAACCTGAGGAATGGGTCAGTTGACGCCAGCCGTGGGTTAGGGGATTAATGGGACAAGAGATGCCATCAAGTAAGATCCCAAGCAAAAAAGCAGAGGCGGGACAACAGCAAGGGGAACAAGGGCTGGGAAGGGGTGTGTGGACTGACTGCTCCAGTTTGCTGGCCCTGAGAGCTTCCCACTGTCCGTCTCCTCTTTCTCAGCACCTCATCCCCAGCCACGAGTGGCTTTCCCCTGCAGATGCACGCTTCAGACAGAGCATCTCAGCCAGGCAGCACAGAGACCGTGGCTCTTCAGTGCACAGAGGTGCTACTCTGTTCTGCCCGTGTCCCCTCACCCACAGGGACATGGCAGCAGCCCCCTCCCCTCCACTTTCCTCTTGGTGGGCTCGGGGGGCCTCAGCCTGGTGTCCTGCCAGCCCCCGGCCCCGCTATCCCTTGACGCCGCCCTCAGCTCCTGCTTCCTGCCCTGATCAATGGCTTTCTAATAGAGCCAGTTCTCTACCCCTCCTTCTTTAAATTTAAATTTTGCTCACTAGTACTGCTGACGTCCTCCTGGCCCACCTCTTGACTCCCCCCACCCCGCCTCCCCTCCCTTCAAGCCCATTTCCCTCCAGTATAAAAGGCACAAGCCCCCAGCAGCTGCCTTGCTTCTGCTTGGAGCAGCGGCTACCTGAGGAGCAGCTTGGGTGCAAACAGGTGAGTGCCTCCCTCTATCTGCTTCAGCACTCGTCCTGGCTCTTGTTTTCTTGCTGGATTTCCTTGTGGGGTTTTTTGGGGTTTTGTGTGTGTGTGTGTGTGTTAGCTTTTCTGCACTAATGTGCTCAGCTGTGCTCTGGCCTCAGTAACTTCTGTCCAGTTTTTGCAGTGAAGGAGACCATGCTGAGGCACCACGGCTGACCCCCCAGGCAGTGGTGTGCCCCTGCAGAGAGAGCACAGGCAGGAGCCTGCAGCGCAGCAGCACACCTTCCGTGCCGCTCAGCCCTGAAATGAGCCATGGTCCCAGGCCTGGATCCACCCAGCATTTCGTCTCTTGCGGGGATTTCCAATACTGCTTTCAAGCATGAAAGCTATTTGTGTTTGTGTTGGAGGGGGTGTAACAGCCACTGATCTTGAGTAAGATGCTATTTTAGGGTTTAAAGAGTTAGTAGCACCTTGTCTTCTGAGGATCTCCACTGTAGGTTTATGATGAATCTGCAGCAGAACTTGAGTTTGATGTGTGGAAGCCTGTCACTGCTCATGTGTGGCAGACCCATGGCAAGCTGTGATACTGCAACTTTACTAGTGGCTTTAACTTCCCCCTTTCATGTCAACAGAAATTGTCAGACCGCTGTCACAGATGTTGCTCAGCCAAAATTTAAAGGCTCTTTCTGCTTAGGGACCACGCAGAAGTGGCAAGTTGACCAGATAGCGGTGGTGCTGACTTCTGCTGAGCTCCAGGAGAAAAATTATTCCTGAAACTTCTAATTGCATCAAGTTTTATTGAAACTAGTAAGCTTTAAAAGTTTTTTGTGATCATGTAATGGTTGGAAATGGAAGGCATACACAGACTGACTGTACAAATTCTTGTTCTTCAATTTCTCCTTTGGAAGAAAGCTGCAGGTCTGTGAGGTAAGCATTTTGTGCTTATCCTTAAAGCCTAGTGACAAGGTAGAGATGGGGGTAGAAATGCTCAGCATCATGCAAGGTCAAGTTTGTGGCATTATCTCTGCCTTGGTTTCTCCCCGTACAAACAGGGGTGTGACAATTAGGAGGAGGAAAAATCGGGGAGTATTGGAGTTGCTGAGCCCCCTGATTATTTAGGTGTGGCATGTTACTGAGGAGCAGTGGGAGCCATGCTTCACAAAAGTTCTAGCCAGGTCAAGGGTATGAGCAAAAAGTTCAATAAATAACAGCACTTTAGAAAGTGGCCAGAATGGTTGATTCTGGCACAGGACCAGCTGCTGGAGACTGAAGACACAGCATTGCTTAGGAAAAAGCTTGGGCTAAAAGCTTTTCCCTGCATTTTTGTCTTTCATCAACAATGAGCTCAAGACAAGCTCTTCCTTCCTGTCACTCACTTCCCAGAAAAACAAGACACAAAACCAGACAGCAAGTAACCTGGAAAACCTGTCAGCAGCCCTGTAAGCACACCAGTGAGATTCCTCAAAACATCTTTCTGTCTCACAGAACTTAAAGCTTTTCTAAATATAGAGCAACAAGAGATGTACACCAGCTGAAAGTGAAAGCAGAATTTATCCCATGTGGTGTTACATGCCAAGATCATTTAGTCCTGATTGTCATGAGGTTGTCATGACGTAAGTTAGAAAAAGTTAATTCACAGTTCTGTGGAACTGTGGGTTGAAATCACTTTCCTCTAAGCTGCCTGCTAAGTAACTGTCAGTGTGGGAAAAATCCCCAACAGACCTTCACTGAATTCTAGGGGTTAAGGAGCTTTTGCCTTTGCATTTTAGTGAAAGACACAACCAGATTCTCCAGGTGCTTTTGTTGTGTTGCTGTGCAGTGTGCTTGGGAGCATCTTGCATCAAAATATTTTAATTCCTGCTCTGCCTGTACTGACAGCAGGCTAAGATTTTGGCAGCAACAGGGGAAAAATCCTACCCGTACACAAGGAGAACTCTGTGTTGGCGTAGCCGAGAGGATTTCCTATAGCTCTGTACCTGTACACCTACTGTAAATGACGCTTAAGCAGACAGGGCTCCTGCTGACTTCTGTAGGCAGAGGCTCCAGGCTGTCAAATATATCGGCAGACCTTGCATGTTACAAGGCAGACTGTCCTAGCATGACAGCTCGGGGAGCTGCTGCGAGGAAGCTTGTACAAAATGCCGCAGACAGTGGCAACCTGAGCCTGGGATCCTTCACCCCCTGGATGCCATTTTCCCAGCTCAGCACCTTCTGTCCTGCACAACTCTTCTCGGGGAGGGGCGTGGGTGGGATTTCCCATCCATTTGCATCTGGATGCATTTACAGGATTGGGACGTCTACCAGTGGAAACCATAACTGGAAATAGTACTTTAGCATGCTGGCTGTGAAAGGGAGCGATGACACAGGAGGAGCGTTCCCTTTCATACTGAAATGCATGTCACTGTACAAAGAGCATGTACAATGCAAATGTTAGACATATTTTACAAGTGAGGAAAGGATGGTGGAGGTAGTGGCCAATGCCCATGGTCACAGAGGGCCACACACTAAGTCAGCAGCGAGCTCAGGGCCAGGACTCAAGCGTCCTGTGAAGCCGTGACAGGGGCTTTCACTGATGGCGAGAAAAAACCTCCAGCTGCAGACTTACCTTGGTAGATGGCTCACTGCAGAGCCTGTGCCTTCGAATTGGAATACCCAGGACATCCTCAGCATCAGCATTTCACAGAACTTGGTTGTGAAATGGCTGTGATGGATGAGAACACACAGTTAATGGTTGACACTTTCCCTCACCTTCAGAGCTTTAACTTTTTAGCTTTCACTTTTCTCCTCACAGCCTTCCAACCGCTGCTCCATCATGTGGCATCTGATCTCATGGTCACCATGTGCCCAGTGGTCACCAAAGCACTTAAAGCTGGTCACTGTCTACATGCTGGTGCTCTTGGTATTGCTCAGCTTTGCTTCAGGACAGAGCAGGCCATTTAAACATCAGATAGACAACAGAAGTAAGTATGAGTCTCACCTGGTGCAATGTGATGGACTTCCGTGTGGTGACCCTGTGGTCTCTGGTGCATCGAGGGATCAGGGCCGGGCTGTCAGGCAAAGTTCAGCAGCAAATCCATGTGGGTGTTTCTATGGTGAAATGGTGGTGTGGGGTCCCGTACTTCCATTTACACTTGTAAGTGCATATACAGAACCTAGTTCTCGCAGTCCTTCATTATCCTAGAGAAATAGTGTAATTTTTTATAAATACCAGAGGAGACACTAATGTACAGAAGATGACAAAGAAAATGTAAGACAGTATACATCCAATATTTAAGCATCAAATTTTCAGCTGTGTTCTGTAGTCCTGGGGTAGTTCACAACTGCTTCTGTACAATAGCAAGAAAGCAAGAGCCAGAAGCTTAGGTTCGCTTAATGGACATCTTCATTTCTGTCTGGAACCATGAGTTGTCTGAAAGTCAAAATACAAGTGGTTGAAGTGTCTTCATTCAGAGATGCTGTGAGGAACTCAGCTGGCCAGGTGACAGGCAATATCATCTACCCCAAGCAAAAGCTAGCACACAGTCCAAAAGATTTTTGAGAAAATCTTTATCAGGAATTCTCATGTTCCCCCAAAGAGTCAAGGCTGATACCTGTATGTAGAGGGGGAGAGAGGGGGTGTGGGGAGTAAGGCACATGGGGTGTCAGTGGCACACCTTTCCCCATGAAAGAGGACTAGAGGTGTTGGGAGCCTCATTTTTTAGCTACCCAGGTGAAAAAAATGAAGTTACTTAGGTTTGGTGGGCAGGTGGGGTGTTGAACACCATGTGGAAAGACTTCAAAGATGTCTTTATGAAGAAATTTACAGCCAAACTGGATTTTTTATTTTCTGTTCAAGCATCAAAATGCACAGGGGAGAATCCTGCTGCCTTGCCTGAGACTTTCGTATGACTTGGATGATATATAATGCACTTAAATTGAAATTTATTCTTGTTCCTGACAGTCCTCCAGCTTTGAAATGATTTGGCATTTCCTTGGGGTGGCATCATCTCCAGCACTTTGTAGATCTTCCCTGTTGCTGTATCTTAGTCTTTTAATACAAATTACCCCTTTCCACACCTGCTCTAAAACTAGAGTATAAAAATAAAGTCAAATATAAGCATGCTTCAGATGCTTTAAAAGAAGAAAAGTCATCCATGAAAACAACTTCCTAAGCGAACAAGAATTAGCTTTTTATGTTTACCTCTCACATAGGAATCCCCTCTGCAATCCAGTGGAATTGTCAGACTATAGAGATAGCACAGCTGGTGCGCACAGCAGAAACGGAGGCTGGACAGCAGGATCTTCAGAACTTTAGCTAAGAGAGGAGAGTTTGAAAGTGGTGGTACAAGGAGCTACTATGGTCTTTCTGGATATAGACCGCACTGTAACCTCTTCCAGGGTTCAGATGTTTTAAACCACGCTGTGACCTACCTCCTGAATTTGATGGGTACTTTGGCTTATGTTAGAATTGCTGGTGGCAACCCAGGTAGACGAAAATTCACATCTGAATCCTCTTCCTTTGAGTTCTACACATGGAAAACAACCCTCAAAGGCACCAGAAAGTGTGTGTCTGGCTGCAGCCCTTCCCCTTTTTCTCCCTGCGCTACAAATAAGCCACCTAGCACCCTCGAGATGTTTAGGAAATGCTGCCTTTGAGTAAAGTGGTAGGTGCTTCACTGACTGCTTTCAATTCCAGGTCCCGAGATCGATCCTTTTTGGTATGTGGGCCGTGGTGTTCGCCCCATCGGTCGGTTTGGGAAGAGGCAGCTGAGAAGCAGCCACAGCAGCCCAGGGCCTGTGAGCAGGCACCTAGATTTCATCTTGAACGCTTTGTGGGAACAAAAGGTGTCGGACACAGAAGACAATGACTGGTGATCTCTGTTCCCTGCAGTTGTGACCCAACCTCTCTTCTTTCAATTGTGCCCTCCCCTGCACCTCAGACCTCCAGTCCTGCTTTTGCCACGCAATCTCACGCTGCTCTTCTTTCTACTCCTTGTGCCAGTTCCTTTGAAAAGAAACACATTCAGGGTGCAGGTACAAGACAATGCATGGACACCAGTACCGAGTGCCACCATAGCTTATAAAAATGGTTCTTCATCTTACATCCCCACCAGTCTCCTGATGCTGTTCCTTGTAACATTAGGTTTATCCACATCCCACACAGATTTTGTGCTGGGATTTAAACTCTGTGGTGTTAAGTATATAATGAAACCTTCCTGTCACATTTTGAAGTCAATGGCTGTTGATATGTAAAAATAAAAAGCAATGGTTCGAAGAAAGAAAAAAGGCTCTCCCTAATTTTTAATGTACCTGCATTAATGGCATGGAAGCTGGTGCTCTGTGCGTAGTCTTTATGTAGATTGTTAACATCGACTTGTAGGAATGTAGCCCTGAACTACTCACTGACCCTTCACGATCCTTCCTGTACTGCTGGAGAGATATATTAATGAACAAAAAGGAGCTCCTATCAGAGATAAGCATTTTCTTCTTGCTGAAGAAAATAAATAAATAGGCTAACTAAACTCTTCAGAGCAGTTTTGTGCCTACTGCATGTAACCATGCACCATTATCCAAAAGGCGTAAGGGGCCTAAACTAGCTCGTTCCCTTTAAAACAGTGTGGGTGTTTGTAAGCGCAGTATCTGATCAAGCTAAAGTCACTCTTTGAGGATCACAAGCCAGGTACCATCTCCTACATTAGTCCACATCAATAAGCCTGGGGTTGTGGCTCAATACTCATGCTTCCCCTATTAGTTAGCTTTGTTGTAGTAATTTTATAACTGTTACTTACAATATGTTTAATCTCTATTAATAACTATTACCAGCAATAATATTCAAATGCAGTTTAATCTATGGTTTATATCCAAAAGAGAGAGTTTACAATTTAGCTAATGACTGACAGTTAAATCCAGGCCATGACTTATTCTGCTAAAGACAAATTAAAAATTGCGTTTCTAGTTATGCTTTCTTAGAATTACTACTAAAAATTGATAGGAGCTGAATTAATCATTGCAGATAATCTATCCCTTTTTTTCCTCTTTTTGCAAATGGTCTGTCAGCAAGGAGTGGAGTTTTACTACAATAAGGAAGTTACTACTATTTATAATACAACAATGTGTCTGCTGACCCAAAGTGTTACTTAAAACATGCCAGTTTAAATGAACGCTGTCATGGTGGAGAAAATACACCGATAAAGAAAAGTTTTGATCAGTATTCATTGCATGGGACTTTGGAAATGCTAGACTAAGATTATTGGCAGGGTTCTTGCTCAGTTTGTCATTTTGCACCAATCCAAGCGAAAATTACAGAAATCCTGCCTGAGAAATTCTGTCTGAGATGGTATTTTGCCCAACAGACTTGACAGTTTGGGGAAGACTAACCGTCAAATGTTCATAACAGGGTTCCCCCCATCCCAGCCCCAGTGAAAAAAATCTGAGCCAAGCGTGCGAACGTGCATTCCTCCCCTCGGCTCACAGGAATTCTGCAGCGCTGCCCATCTCCTGGGTTTAATGGGGTTGCGTGGGGACAGGCAGCACCCGAGCGCTGCCCGCAGCAGTGTGTTCTGCGTGCTTCCTGGCCCAAGTGCACATAAATCCACACAACAGAGAAGAACTTTCGGTTTTTCTTTATGAATCAAGTCCTTGAAAAGGCATTCTTTTCATAAATTGGTTTTACTCTTTTGTAATTTCTCTTGACAATAATTCTTGGTGAGTATGCAGATAACAACAACAAGGCAAGCTTAATATTCACTCAGACTTAATCAAATAGATCATATAGTCTTCATTTTACCCATTAAAATATTTTCATTTATAAAAATTAATCTAAATATAAATATTAACACTAAAGATTGAAATCACTTGATGACAAAATAATTCTTTGTGTGCTATAACATACGCTTTTATGATTTTTTAAAACAGTAAATTATATTTTTGCACATATTTGGCACAATAAACATTTGTAAAAATCCAAATGCCTTAGCAGGTGGGAATTTTTTTTTCTTTTTTTTTTGTTTTTTTTTGCAATGCCTACACAGTACACATTTTTCTGTCAAAGAAGACTGAATATTTTAACATTGTAACACGATAACAGTTGCTTTTCATGCCTCTTAAGGAAAACAACCTATTCCAAACCTTGTTGGCTTGTTTAAATCACACTAATAGAACAAAAGCTGAAGAGTTATTCTATTAAAATTAGTCATTTCTGTACTGATATTACATACACAATATTAGTTATTATTTATTAGACGAATATGTAGACCAACCACCATTAATGACATTTCATAACACGCATACCTGCATAAACCAGAACCTGGGAATGTATTGTATACATACATGAGAACAGTCAAGGAAGTAGGAGGAGACTGGATAACAAAAAAATTACTAGGCGTCCTACTCTGTTTAATCTCCTTTACCGGATTGCATATATAGATAAAATCTGTTTGTTTTATATATATATATATATTAAACAGAGTGGGCCAAATTCTGCCCTCATATCTGTGCAAACCAATTTCAGAGAACTAGTATTGTGTGAGAGTAAAAGAAGGCATAATTTTACCCAGAAAAAAACACGTTGGGTCAGATCTCGAGCAAATGGAAATTCCTTGAAGGGATGGAGTGACACTTACGTACTGTAGGTGGGACGATGGTTGTATTTATTCCGAGGGTTCCTTACATGCAGCTCGGCATCAGAGTACTGACAAGCTAGATGTCAAATGTGGGTGGCAGATCTGCAGCTGGCGCTGTTTTTCCAGCCGTCCCATCCAGCCTCACCTTCCTCACCCGCCCCTCTAAATCCAGCCTAGCCAGGCAATTTGCCCAGTTCTGCTCACACTTGCCCAACAATAGCCATTTCATGGCCCGGTGTCCTGGGGGACTGTGTTCCCGCTGCACAGCAGGTAACGTGGCACTCTGCTAGTGGGTGTTTGCTGGGAGCCCAGGGAAGGGAGCAGGTCCCTTTGCTGCACCCCCTGCTCTCAGGAGAGCTCACCATTCCTGGGTACTGCGGGGAGCTTGCCAGCCCGTACCCTCCTTCACAGCACGTTTCACTTCAACCCAGTCTGCATTTGGGTACCAGCTTTGCACTTTGTGTGGAAGATAAGGGATTCACTGGCTTATCACCTCCTCTAACTACCTCCTTTGTTTTGTTCGGAACAAGAAGTACCACAAATTGGCAAGGTCCTCCCCAAAAAGGGTGAGGGGGACACCATGTAAGAAGCATCTTCCCTCCTAAGGCATCTGCTCAAGGCCTTTCCAGTTTGGCTCACCTTTCGAAGGTGTCAAGAAAGAAGAAATTTTCCTATTCACAGTCCAATTCAGAGTGGTCCAACGTTGGTGGGGTGCACATGGCCCCAGTGAGAGGCCCCAAATACTCTGCAGTGGCTACAGGCTAGTCAAGGCAGAGACGTCTGGGCTACATTTGCCACCTCCTCAGAAAAGCCGGGAGGCCGCAGCCAGCCTACAACCACCAGAGCCAGTCAGCAGATATCTCATCCACAATGCTTTGACTTTCTTTTTCCAGTCTTGAAGATTTGGTCATAATTTATTCTGAACTACAGTGTGGCTGGACACCACCAAGCGGACTACGCTACCAAGAAGAGCGAGACATACAAAGGTGTTGGTTTCACAACAGTGTTCAGATGTTTCCAGACGCCAGGACTGTAACTCAACAGACGCCTGGTCCACATGTGCTGCCGCCAATTCACGGCTCAACGTGACATCCATGTTCCCCCTGCTGCCAAGAGCAAAATACCTGGCTCTGGAGCTAGAACACCAAGTCTGCCAAACATACCCTCAGTGAACAGAGAAGTCCTTGCATATTGCATCTCCTCCTACAAACCCTGTCAAAACTTCCACTGACTCCCTGGGAGCAGAGCTAGGTACACTGATTCTCCACTCCTACCACGCAGCTGAAAAGCAGCGTACACTGCACAGAGTTGTTCTTATTGCTCAACAAGACACGTGGCCTATGTGAATAGTAAGAGGCCAGCAAATATGGATCACAGGTCTGCTCTGGCAGATTAATTGGCCTATCATTATGATTGACTAAGCGTACAAAAACATACTGCGGTTTAAAGACAACATACTTTAGTACAATCAATAGGGAGAAAAAGTGCATCTTAAAATGTGGAGCCTTGCTTTTGAAACTCAGCATCCTGTCTAGAGTCTCGTGAGAACTTTAAGGCAGAGTTTCCTTTAGCAGACCATAATGCTGAAGACTTGGACAGCTTTCTCAGTGAGGTATCCAAACGAAGCCCTATAACCGAGGCTTTGTGGGTTCTTGAGGGTCCATTTTCAGCTGGACATACACAATGGCTGTTAAGTAAAGGCACTGTAGTGTACAGCCTTAGGCAGTGTGTTATTGGCAGTAGGGAAGTCTAAGTTTAGTACATCACAGCAGATCCTATCGCAGGTTCCTAGAACAGAGAGAGACAGGAAAGAAAAACAACCCATGAGTGACACACAACACTACCTTACTGAAGCTTCTACAGACCCAGGTCCTTTTCCTTCTCACCTCCCTGCCTATTTTCCACATTATCTAGTGGCAGACTGCTTCGGGACAGTCAGCTTTTTTCCTTATCCTCTGTGGCTACTGTAGGAGAAATGGCTGACAGCTGTCCAGCAAAGCCTATTTGTTCAAACCCTGCAGAGCCAATGCGTGGCCTATCCACCCCTTAAATTCCACTTCGGTAACCTTTGAACACTTCTCAAAAATTAGTGAGGTTCAGCATGACTCTCACCTGCTGAGTTAAAGCATGCAGCTGGTTCTCTGAGGGTTTGGTTCAGAAGCCCGAATTGCAGGGGACCACTAGTTTACTTATTTTTTAAAAAAGTAAGTGTAGCACATTCCTGGACACCTGGCAGCCATGGTACATTCACTCAGGCTGATACTCAGGAGCTGTTATACTATGACATATAGTCAGACACCTTCCAGGACACTGGTCATACTTTTTCAGAGCTGCCTCAGTGGTCTCTATTCTTTCCTCAAACTATTAAGAGAAGTTTTATGAAGATACTGAACTATAGCTGCCTACACAGATACCACTATCTTCTATTTACTGCTTTTAACAGTATTTTTAAAAACATTTGAGTTTACCATTAAGTCCTTGGCAGTGCTTTTCCTCTCTTTAGCTCTTTGTGTTAGAGATCCTTGAAGCATGAAGTTTCTGTTAAATGTTCGGACAGTGGTAACTGGAGGACCATCTACTTTTTCACCTGGGAAAAATACAAAAAGGGAGATTTTATTCACATAACAGATCGAAGCAGATGTAGCAATACTCCTGAAGAGTCACAGCTTCTAGAGATAAAGCTTCTCCTAAGATGCATAAAGAAACCTGGATTTAATTTAAAAGAAAAAGAGCAGGCTGTGATACCCCAAATTTACTGAAGTTTGAGGCCATGTCAACCAGTGGAATTACACAAGAATAAAACAAGAATAATGCAAGGTGAAGCAGGCCCTAGAATTATCAGAGATAACACACTGTGGGGTTTGAAAAAAAAAAAGGAGAAAATATGAAAGAAGAAAGCACTTTATTTTATAAAGCCAATTCACCTACTCAACCATACCCTAACATACCAGGAACATTGCTGAGCCACATCATATGGACTGAAATCAGCGTACACAGGCTTTAAGTAACGGTGGTTGTGGAGGGTGGCAACTGGCTTTTGGTAATTAAACACTGCAACTGCACAAACTAACCCCAGGCACGCTGGAGCATCATCATCTGTGCTGCAGGGCAAGTACTCAGCATTGCTTATTGGCTTTTCCCAGCCTTCTGCTTCTGCTGCTGTTAATTTGCCACTGTCACAACTTCCACTGAAGAGGAAGTGGTGATGCTTTTTAACATGACTAATGGGTATTTTATGTAACACAAGTAAAATGGGAAATGAGGAGGGCGGACATATTTAGGCTTTCTTTGTTGATTTTGTCACTTAATCTTTCCCCTACTTTGCTGAACTGTACATTATATTGAACCCTACAAAGAGAGACTCTCTATATAACATATGTAACAACTTAAGTGCACCTTTTACTGGTGGAGCTGGAAGTTTTCTCCTCTGCTGTCTTGACGTGTCTATTGTATGCATCTGTAAACAACAAATACACATTAATCAACTCCATTGCAGAAAGAGAGGCAAAATTTCCCCAATGTATTTTTGAATACTACATAATGTTCTGGCACCTGGTTTGTTTGCCTTTGATCCCGTTTTCTTGTCAGGCGAACACATGGAGCCACGTTCAAGCCTGCAACAGTGAGAGCTGATATTCTGCTCTCAATATCTGAAATCTTCAAAGAAAATAAAAGAGACAGACAGACAGATGGGGAGGGGGAAAAAGAAGTTTTAACATTACTGTGGATGCCACTACCAAAATATATCCCTCCCCCAGTCAAATCCTCTTTAATCAAAAAATATAATCAGATGGCTAACTTCTTCAGCAATTCTGACACCTTCCTGTATTCTTTAGTCCTGATGTTAAAAAGGGGCTTAGTTTGTGAGTAAAGATGGAGTGACAGAACAATCCAACCTACCTTGTGACTCCAAGGAGGAGGCATTTTACTCCTTTTGAGGGAAAAAAAGAAAGGAGGAGAGAAAACCTGCATCTGTTATCTACCAGTTACCTTTAGTTGCATAATCCTGAGTTCACTCAAGCTGTATTTTTCAAAGGTTACATTCAAAGAATAACTTTGCGCGACACATTTCCTAACCCAGAATTAATTTCATGAACATGCAAAGTACATCCTCTGTCACAAAATCTACACATCTGATCTGAAATATTTATAATTTAAGTGTATATGTATGTTAAACACAGGCACGCATAAATGCAGGTACACACTATATAACAATGCTCAAGGGAAAACAAATTGCTAGGAAAGCCAAAAGTCCCAGGAAGTAAACATCGGGGGGAAAGCAGGCTGGTGTTGAGACGAGTGGAAACAAACGCTGCCAAAAAGGGAAAGAAGCGTCAGAGAAGTCAGACGTGTAACTCAACTCCTGATTCACGAGGACACCTGAAGCTGTTCACCCTGCAGAAGACCTTCTGTTGGCCTCTTTGTGATCCTCCTCACATAGCTCAGGCCTCTCTCCTCCTCTCACCCCCATTAACATATTTACCATAAAATCATGATCAAAACCAAAAAACCGTCACCGTTTGCTGCCTAGTGTAGGAATGCACTTCTGACATCTGGGACACGCCAGACTCTCAGATCTTTGCTCAGTCCTGCACCGAGCGTGCTCCTGCTGAGTGCAGTGAGCAGGTAGTTCCCACGCAGCCCGGCACAGGCAGGTCACAGCACCTCACCTAGCACAGGCTGCAGGGAGCTGCCAGCTGTGTGAGTCCCTTGATGTCTGGCAGCGTCACCTCATTCCATTCCGCTTTCAGCACCAGATCATCTGGAGCTCACTAGAGAGCTGCTAGATCACAGCCCACAAGAGCAATTGCCTTTTGGCTGGGGTATGTGCTGCTTAGCGGCTAAATCCCAAGGCAGGCTGGCACGTGCTAGGCTCTGCACTTAGCGGCTGTCGGCCTTTCTGGTCAAATGGTACCAATACTGGCTTCTCTCGGGAAGTGCTTTACAATCTGCCCATCAGATAAACTGCCTCAGACTGTCTCTGCCGTCTGACCACAGCCACGTGTGTGACAGAGCGCAACAAGTGAGCTGCCTGGCAGCAAGGAGCAGGGTCAGCATTAGTGTTGCAGCATCAGGCTGTTGCACTCCTGTGTCTGAAAACAAGCTGAGGGGGAGAGAAACAAGCAAACACAGTACTCTTGGCTGGGCTGAGCTACACATCCCAGTTACACTTTGCTCAGCTCCTGTGATGCAGTCAGCATCCTTGGATCACCAGCCCACTGCAGTACAAAAGAACATTGAAAGTAAGCGTGCGCAGACAGCAGGTGAGTGCTAGGCAAGGCGGTGTGAAACCTGCAGATAGGGAGGAGCGGGCGTCCTCACCTGAAGCTCCGCGTGATGAACCTGAGCAGCCGCTGTGGCCACCTGATCCTCCAGATCGGCCAGCTCAGACTCTGCAGTAACGCTGTTGATCTTGCGTGCGGCATCTTCCAGGTTGGTCAGCTGCTCCTCCAGCCCGTACACGGTGCTGGCTGTCAGGTACACCTGCAGGGCCAAGGCAGGGAGAGGTGTCAGTGTTTTCTGTTTTGTGGGCATCGAGGTCTGAGCAGGCTGCATCTTCCGTTGTAACTTTGAGCTTTGCTCCTTGCTAACCCTCTACAGGGAGACTTACCTGGCAGAGGAAAGGCATAGGGGAATAATCTCAAAACACATCCACAAAAAGAAGGGAGGCATGAGGTGGCTGCACTCCAGATTTCATAGTATTCTACAATGGTATTCTAAAAGATTTGCTCCAGATTCACCATCAAACAAACAAACAAAAATAGCTCAAATGCTTGCTTAGTATTGTCAATACTCAATTGCATAACAAAACTCCTAAGTCTGCAAGGGGAAGCCAACAGGCCACACCTCGTATAAAGCTCTTATTAAACACACCTAATGCCTTCTAGCAGTCAAAACTCTTTAAGAGTTTTCAGCAGTAGTTATTCAGCAGCATATGATTATTAACGTCTTAAAGAGCAACAAAGTTGCTTACATGCACAACACAGTTTCCCATTCCATCCTGCTCTCACACAAATATACAGCAGTCAAAACCTTCTAGCCTCCTAGCCCTTTGGAGTGAATCGGTGGAGGTTCAACAGACTTATCTGGGCCACGTAAGAGAGAATAACAGACTTTATTATTAGGACATCCTCCCTAAAACCAAAAAACTTTTAATATTTAGACCCATCTACGACACCTCTGATAACTGCAGGTAAAGGGTTCATTTCCATTCATCTCCTTGGAGTAATAATTGATGATACACTCTGTTTTACGTGTTTCTTTTATTTCACACAGAAATCAAAGGTATACAGCCAGATGGAGGTCTCCGTATTATAGAAAAGGGTCGTTTTCAAGCATTAGTATTTGACATGCGTGCTTAAAATTGTTCAGACCCGTGTGAAAATACTGCACCTTCTGCCTCTTTACTAGATAGCTGAGACTGTTTCCATGAAGCTGGTAACAGCACAGTGGAAATGAAATGCATACTCTCATTTTCCCTATTGGCAGCCTCACTCACTAATAGCAGTAAACACCGTGTTGCTACAGAACTAGCACAAATTGAACATGTTCTGTGGCTGACTTCATGGTCCAAGGGGCAAGCAAACAGGATCTGCACTAGGTCCTTGAGCAGATACCTTCATTTCATACATGTTTTCCACTCAAGTCATTAGATCTGCATACAACTTTTAGATCATGCAGTCCTTTGACATAACAGGTATCCAAATAATTTCTGGCCATGCTGTGACTTTATGGATCAAAAGTGGTGCACAATAACTAGATTAGGATTTAAGTAAGTGTTTACTTTTTATTACTTTTTATTTTATTATTGTTTCTTAATTGCTTGCAATAGTGGTTTTTTTCCGTTGTATCAGCTGTTTCAAGGCATAAACACAGATATATTTTTTTCATGTATGTGACACTGCTAAGAAGCAAATTCACTGCATCTTGTAAGACCACAGTCTAACTGCAGGCATGAAATCTTTGAAAAATGTACCTAGAACAAATAAGTGATCTGTTTTAACATCTTTGCTGAAGTACTTGGAGACACAGGTGGGCCATAAAGTTAACAGGCTGATTTAAATAGAAATGCTCCTGCTTTTGTGGGTTTTAATTATCCTTTCCATTAATTTAAATTATACATCTTTGTGATGCAACATACCACAGTTGCTTCAGATTAAAAGGTGATTTTTTACATATCCCTGTCATGTCTTTCAGACGTGAGATTGAGAAAGAAGAAAAAGGAACGTTATGAACAGAAACATCTTTAGAAAGTTAAAGAAAAGATGTATTTAAATGCTGTGCCAAAATTCTCTGCACAGTAAGTTGTACTTGCAAAGAAGTATGGTGGTGGTGAATTTAAAGAAAATAGAACTCACAGAAAAATGTGGGAAGGGAAGGTCATCAATGTTTTTGTAACTCAATCATCCCCTAAACTGGTCAATTTTTAATTTTACTGAACATTTTTCCAGCTAGATATAAATATTTTTTTCCCTAAAGAATATTTTCTTTACCTGGAAAATCATTGCACTTCCAAACAGCAATTCTGTACTTGTAGGTCTCCACTAAATTATGCCCTCATGCATACATTCCCATTCAGATTGTGGAGACTTATTTTACTGTCATTTAGGTATGTACAGCTTCCACTAAAACCCACCTGACCTTGTGCTGGTACAGGTGGCCCTACGTTCTCCACACTGATGTGTGTATAGTCCCCAAAATGCTAGAGAGAGAAAAATGAACAAATTGTCTATATACACCCAGATCCTCTGCAAAGAGGATATGCTGCACTCAGATATGCCCCCAGCTGTGCTGGGAAAAGTTATGGATTCCTCGATTTCTAAAGGCTCCTCAGAAATCTTTCATGGAGTGTGGTGGTGAAATCTTGAAACAAAGTTTTGCCATCTACTGCATATCCCGTGTAGGGCAGAGACATGTAGTGTGGGTTCGCAGCAAGGCCGAGCGGGATGCCTTATGCGTTGTGCAAGGCACTGGGAGAAGGTAAACCAGAGATAAGCTGCAGAGGGCAATGCCAAGGCAAGAAATGCTCTGCCTCAGTGCCCAGTCTCTGCTCAGCGAGAAATCTCGGCCCAAATGAATGACTAGGGGCCACAGCACCACAGATGCCAAAGCTCCACAAGGGTGGGAGGGATTGTTGGAGTGCGATTTAGGAAAAAAAATGCACCTCCGATAGTTTACAACACAGTTCTCCCCAGGAAAAATGTGGGAACAACTCTCCCCAAATTGCTTTCTGTCCTCCTGCGGAATTTCTTAGTTTTTCTAAAGATGTGATCCAGCCTGGACATGGATTTTCATTATGTATTCACTCTCCTGCCAGATGCATTCTGTGCGTTTGGAGCTAGGATGTGTTAGCATTTCATGGGGAGAGGAACATCTCCATCTACTTACCTACTTCTATTATTCTGAAAAAAGATTAACCAAACCCAACTAGAAGTTGTGGGGCTGCATCTGTTGTGTAACAATGAAATGAGTATCATGGTAGGTAGCATGAGGAAGCCACTTTGCTCACCACAAGCCCAAGGTATACCCTTCTCCAGGCATTAGAGCAGCAACTGCTATGGGAAGCCTTTACCATTCTGCAGAGGGCCAGATCTGATGCGCCACACATCCAGCATCTCCTGGACACATCCTCCTCTCCTGCCCTTCCAGCCCCACTGTGTTTGACTCCCAAGCTTATTTTCCTTGTTCATTTTGAATTCCCCTCCCAGAGAGGAGCCAGGAGCATGGCCACCGTGTGGAAAACCCTGTGGTGGGGCAGGTTCAAGTGGCTGTGGTGCCCCATGGGGGAGGGCAGGAGAGGCCAGCAATCAGGACAGTGTGTGGGAGCAGGGAAGAGCAGGAGTACCTCAGCTGGCACAGCAGGATGCCTTGGAAGGATGAGCAGAGGTGGGAAGGGGAAATTTGGAGGTCAGGTTAGGATCAGGAGCTTGCTGGGGAGGAGTGAAGGTGCTCAGGGGTAGGCTGGAGGGCATCCTGTTGGTGTGGACAGGGGGAAAGGTCTGACGTGGAAATGGTTTTGGAGCGGCTGAGGTTAGGAGGGGTAGGATCAAGTATGGGAACCTCTGAACTGAAGCAGGGCTGGGAGATTTGAGCTCAGAAAAGGTGTGGTGAGAGGACTGGGGAGTTGTGGGACTGCTGAGAGGGCTGTGGAGTAGGACAAGCCCAGTGCCAGGACTGGCTGCTATTGCCATGGATTATCTCCTACTCAGCCCTTAGCCTGGGGCTGTTGTGGAAGTGTGCTTCTGTGGAGGAAACTGATTTTATGCCCCAAGAGATTCTGTCTGAAAATTTTCTGGGGCTAAAGAAAACCAGGATCTATTTTCTTGAATTAATCAGAATCTTATAATGGGACAACACAGATTTTTACAAGGTCTTTAAGAGCTCCTAATGAAGGGGGGGGAAAAATCACTGAAATGTAACCAGTTAAATGTGGGAAGAAGAGAAAATCGAAAGTTACATGTGTACCAACTCCATTAAGCGGATGCATAACATTTTCCAGCGAGTAGTGACTCCCCTCTCTGACTCAGCGTTTCACTTTTTCCTGCAGATGACAAGTACTCATGAAAAAGGACAGACGACTCAGATGTGGCCAAATGAATGTTTGTTTAATTCAGCTTTTCCAGCCTGCTCTTTTTAACAGTGCAGCAGGCAGCTCTGGCTCCTTGGGTGCTCAGTGCAGTATGCTGGGGGTGCCTGGGGGGAGGAAGACTCCTCCATTTCTTCTCTGTGTGACTGGGGACATGCTTTCCCTACCTGTCCTTACAGTAATGAGGCTATGCTGGGGCTGGGAGACATGTGGCTTCAGCCAGGCATGGTGCAGCTGCACAGCCACAGAGGTTCAGAAGGCTTACGTTAACTTTTGAGATAGGGATTCTAAAATTAGTTGCAAACCCCAAACCATCCAACTCTCCTCTTCCCCCATATATTTTGAAGTACCCCCCCAAAACCAAAACAAAACAGCAGCACAGCTGAGCACCCCTTTGAAATGTAATATTTTTGTTCTGTTTGTCTATTTGTTTAACAACCTCAGATTAATTCTGCACATCCACTGATGCTGTCTACGTGCTTTCCCTTTGCAGCTGGCACACACACACAGGTACACTCAGTCACGCACATGACACTTTCACAAACTGATTCATGTTCTTACATTTTCTTCCAGTGTGGTGAGCTGCTCATCAAGTCTGATGGGGTCTGTTCCCAGCGGGAAGGTCCCTCTTCCTCTGTCCTGAATGTCAGCTGGGAAATCACAGGGACCAGTGGATTCTGCTATCAGTTCTTCAGTAGCATTGATGACTTTCAGGACTTCTGTAGATATGTTGCAGAGAGAGACAGCAGAGTACTTCTGTTTTGTTACAAGAGAAAACAACAGCATTATATTAGCATAGAGATGTAACAGGTAAAATCACCTTGCTAATAGCTGCAGCTTTAACCAAGCTAAACCAAGACAATATACCTGGCTAACTGCCGTGAACACACACAAGAGCTAGCTGTGTGGTGAAATTGGAATCAACTTCTCTTCCCCCCCCCGCCCTCTTTCACATAGGCACACTGCTACAGCATGCAACATAACGTACACATGCATCTCTTCTGCAACACAATTTCTACTGGAGGGATGGTCCAAATCTTATCCTAAAGGAGCACACAAATAGCCAGCTTTGCAATCCAAGTGAGATAGATGAGGCTGTTTTTGCAATAGTGTTTTAAACTGTTTTAAAACACAGTCTTCCTTTCTGAGTACTGGCAAACAGATGTGAAATCATCTGTCTCCATATCCGCAGCAGCTATTGCATAGCAGCCCAAACAGGGGAGAACAATCTTAAGCAGCCCTATGAGGACAGTATTTTACAAAGATGTTTGTTATGAATTATATGATAGGAACATATATATACCAAGGATACACCAAGGAAAAGCATGTAGTTTTATTCGTTCTTCTTTTTTAAACAACCATAAGCCTTTTTATGAGTGTTCCTCATTTGTAATTTTTAATTAACTGTTCTGATTCTGATGATTCTCACAGACCTTTAGGTTTCAGGACAACTCCTCCGATTGCAATTAAATTTCACCTGATGTACCTTTGAGCACCAAGCTCCACATCCGGACTAGACAGCTTGGAGACTCAGCCAAAGCTTGTTGAAGCCAATACAAATGCTGTCACTGAATTTATGTGCAACACCTTTAGTGTTGCTTTGCCTAAAAGAAAGCGTGGGAAATCTAGACCTACATTTAATTCCTCCTCAAAGCTGCGAATACTAAATGCATGTGGACTAGGGGCCTACTCATCTGTACATTTTCCCACAAACAAAATATCTGAGGATCAAACCCAAGGAAACAGACAGTCTTTGTATCCTATATAGTAAATTCTATAGTAAAGGAAAACATAACTGAATAAAAATGTTTTTGTGTTATGTAAACATTGTGTTAATGTCAGCTGGCCTCCTAGGCAGGATGCAAGAGAAATAGCGTGCCTTTGCTTTGCACAAACTCTGGTGGGTTTAACTGGAAAACTTCTTTTATTGTCTCTTTCCTTTAATCAGCTGTTCATTTTTACATTAGATAAAACTTTTACTGAAAAATTGAGCAGTGTGTGCTCTGTTGCTGTGTATCAATACATTAAGGCATCTTTAGCACTGTTACTTCTCTGAATTACAAGAAATAATTAGATACATGAGATTAAAGAGAAGGAGAACAAAGCAAATACAGTATGCTACAGCACTCAGATCTTTAGCTTGTTAGGACAGCCAACACAGCCCTGAACAAGCAGGCCTAGGACTCTCGTACTGAGAACAAATACTTGAACCCCATAAATAGCCTACTGCTTTTTCCATTTATTTTCACAAGTGCCAATTAGGTTAGAAACAGATCAATAATTTTATAGGACAGAAGAGGAAATCAATGTTACTTTGTTTTAGTATTGGCTTTTACAAGTACCTAATTCTTATTCTATTCTATGAGTAGTGAGCAAAAAAGGATAAAGGCCAGACGCTACACTTTCTTCATTGTCTTCACTGATGTATGTTCTCCATTTCAAGAACCGTAGCCCCACTTTAATGTTCATTATGTCTTAATTTTTTTATTATCCTTTGTAGTTAATGATGGATTTCCAAAAAGGATTAAATTAAATGCAGAAAAGGTGTTCTTATGGCAGAATATGAAAATCCATATTGGCATTTATTACAGATCAATTACTACAAAACAGGTTTTTTGGTTTTTGTTTTCCTGGTGAGGTGTTCTGTAATAGGAAGCTTCATGAAATCAAGATTTTGAGTAAAAGACCCTACCTTCTCAACAGGTCATGGATAGGGGAAGACAAGTTAAGTGAGAAATATCGGATAGGATAGGATTGGACAGGACAGGACAGTTTTTCAGTTGGAAGGGAACAGTGATCATCTCGTCCACCTGCCTGACCATTTCAGGGCTGACCAAAAGTTAAAGCATGCTGTTAAGGGCATTGTCCAAATGCCTCTTAAACACTGACCAGTTCAGGGCATCTATCACCTCTCTAGGAAGCCTGTTCCAGTGTTTGACTACTCTCCCAGTGAAGAAATTTTTCCTAATGCCCAGTCTAAACTTCCCCTAGTGCAGAAATGTGATTTTTAGCTTTTTTAGAATTTTTACGTAAGTTCTTAGTGGCAGATCCTGTTTGACCTCTAAAACCAAAGATTTGCTTCCCATTAAATGTTGCACAAGGCAGCTAGATGAACGTTCTTGAAGTGTGTATCGCTGAATGTATCTTGATCCTAGCCTGCAGGTATCTAGACACAGCAGTCACAACATTAAAGATTTTATTTAAGCTTGTGAAACATCTGCTTTTATAGTATAACACGGATATAGCACTAAAATTTAAACATCGTAAAGAAATACATGGCAAGCAAAAGTAATATTCCTTAGAGTATGCATGAAGAACTCCCAAAACTTAAAAGCACAAGCAATATTTCAGTGTATTTAAATCTAAACTTTGTGAAAGTTTTCTGCCAAAGGATATTTAAAGCTCAGCTTTACCCTGTTGTTTTTTTTGAGCACTGTCAAAAGCTGCTAACTCATGTTCCAAAATGGTCAGTCTGCAAAGCTAGTGGGGTACTCTACACAGAATTATTGAACATGTATAAGGAGGAAAAAACCAAACCAAAACCTAACAAGTATCCTGGACTTTTAATGCTTCACAACCCTCTCCCCTCCCCAACCACCCACATCAAACTTAAGATTTACAAGGTTCTGTAAAAATCACCTAAAATTCACAGACACATGCACACCAGATCACCCCGGTAGGTGGACATTTCAAATTGCTATAAAGACCTTTTGGCTGTCTCATTTATCTTGCCCTTGCAGGAAAGGTCATTATTACCACCTACAAGTGATTCAAAGAGACAGCTATCACGCCATGATGAAGTCTCTCCCATCTGTCTTGTCAAGCAAGTCAAAGAACTAAAATGTACGTGATAGACACAGAAAGCAATCTCTGTTACAAATACCTAGCACAGAAAAGCTAAGCGCAACGATTCTTGTTGAAACACCCAGATGCATTCTGATTTTAGCTGTGCTACCCTACTTCTAGAGTAACACCACCCCACTACAGATCAAACTGATGCAGCTGATCCAAATTTTAATGTTTCTAACTGGTTATGAGAATCTCATTTTTTACTGAATTTGAGATTAAGAATTTAATGGAATGAGGAAAACATGCATTTATCCTTTTTATGATGATTAATGCTCACACTCATAAATACATTAAAGACACAGTCAAAAGGAATTGCTCATTTTTCCCGAGTTCTTCATTGGAGACACTTAAAGTCGATGAAATACTCAAAAACTGTGTGGATGCAAGCACATATATGTACATGCGTGCATTGAATATTACAAACAGCATCTTGTAAAATTTCTTTACTGTTATTTCTATGTGTGCTTGGACAGATGGAAAGGATTCCTGTTTTGCTGAAGATTATGTCCCAGTGGTCTTAGCTAGCTCTTGCTGACTGTTAGCCATTTCTCTACCCTTCTGCTGTCTCTCCTTCCTTTCCCTGCTGACATTGCCAGTATTTCCCTTGTTGTTTTACCTTAAGGATGCTACACTGGAAGGTGCTTCATAAAACAGTATTTGCATCCTTGCACAAAGGATGATGAGTAACAGAAGGGAAGCAGGATGATAAATCTGAAGCAATGTAAGTGCCGAAACTGCTGAGAGTAGGTGGGCATTAAGCCCTCAGCACCTATGTGCACCTCAGCAGCCTATGACACCTCCACATCCAAGCTTCCTTTGCGTGAACAATATTGCTTTTATTTTTAATGCTCTTAAAGTAGTTGAGCTCTCTGTCACTTGCACTAATTTCTTCTGCTTGTTGTACTCTGCCATTAGCATTTTCTTTCTTGCTACTATAATGTCATGCCATCATTAGGTTCTATTAAACTGGCATGGGAGGCAGTGACTTGCAGTTCAATAGAGAACAGTTGACACCAACAGTTAGATCAAGCAGCCGAACAAGAAAAACTTTCCATCGCTAGTGGCCCTGTCAGTATTGACCACGTCCTTGATGACTTGTAGTGCAATCATTTTTAGCTCCAGTCTCAAGCCGTTCTATCACACTCTAGTCGCGTACCTGTTTAGCAGTCAATATCCCTCATTTTTTTTGTACGGAGTTGAGGGGAGCTGGGGAAAAGATGAGTTTTGCTTTGCCACTAGTTGATAATCTTTTCAGAGTAACCTGACCGAATCTAAACTTGATGAAAACAAAACCTAAACCCAGATGTGCCCTTCTCATCTCCCCATCCTGTAGGAGTTCACTGTACAGCTTTGAGAAGGCCCTGAAAAGGCCACCAGAAGTCCATCTCTTTCACAGGCAAGCAAGATCTGGGACACTGGCTGAGTGACAGCGTGGGAGAAACAAGAGCCATCAGTGCCCAGCTATCAATGGCACCACTCAACCCTGACATTCCAAAGACCTTTGGCCTAAAAGTGAGCCCAGACCACTCATTACCACAAAGACTGGGGAAAAAAAGCTATAACTTGTCTTGGTATTTGATGAAAGACAAGTAAACCACAATAAACTGTGTTGTTAAGGAATTACTATTCCGTGCCTTAACATCAATAGCTTAATTTATGGGTGCTTGTTTAGAAAAAAAAAAAAAAAAAAAAGAAAAGAAAAAGCTAAATTTCCTTAGAGTGAGCTTTTATTCTACTGACATTCTCCAATTTACCACACAGAGAAATACAGCCTCTCTTTTCAATTGTGCTAGGTAATTCAGAATATCAGATTTTTACTAACAAATTCAATCCACTGTCCTAATGTAGTTACAGATGTTATTCCTAATAATTTGTAATGCCTCATTTCTAGAGACAACTTGCCTGTAATCATGAGAAAGGAAGTTATTTTTCAAGGGTGAAATATTGTGGTCCAAATTGGAAATGGAAATACTTAAACCTTAAAATCCACACAAGATTCTGTAACAGTATCTATAACGGACGCAAACTGATGACACTGCACAAATGGAAAAGTATTTTTTCTTTAAAATCATCCTTGATATTTTTACTACAGAAAACCAAGATGATTAAAAGCTGATTAAAATTCATAGTACAAAATTTAACTCTGAAAGTAAGGAGAAAAAAAAGTTGAGGGGCGGAGTGTTTTGCTTAATTAAGCATCAAACTTGACACAAAAACAGTGATTCTTGTGTTATGACTGACAGAATGCTACAGATTTAATTTGCTTACCATATATTTGACATACTAAAAATAGCACATATTTTAAAATATAAGATAAGCACATATTTGCTCAAGGAATAAAATGAAAATCTGTTTTAATATCTGATTCTCATAAGGTGAGACTCAAATAGCACAGAATATGAAACCTCTTCCCACCTACACGAATGATAAGCAACAGACACTAGCAGCAAAGTGAGAAAGTGCCTACTCTCTATGTACAATCTCTACAATGAATTAAGGGTTTTTTTATTTTTAAAATTCAGAGCTTAGAAAGATTTTTGAAGACCACTGTAGTAAAAAAATGCTAAAAATCTTATTGCTGAAATAACATTTTGATTTTTTTCCTTCCAAATTTTTTAACATAGATGAGTACACGAGAATAGGAAGATCATATACTTTATCTTTGTCTTCTGTTCTTCTTTACTGATAAAACCAAATTCTCATTACAAAGCCAAATAAGAGAGCCAGTCTGCTCCGCATGTCTACTTCATGCTCGTCACTCCCATCATGACACAAGGCTAACTGTGATTATAAAATAATTTTCTGCAATGACTATTGATTGTGGCCAAAAGGTATGATTTTTCAGGCCTGAAATTTGCAGAAAAACATTTTGAGACTGATAATTTTGCTTGGGAAATGTGGAAACCCTCAATATCACTTTATAGCATCTCTTACTATGTAAGAGATGTAAGACGACACAGACAAAACAAAGCAGTCTCACCTGCTGCAATACAGTGGATAAAAACTGCAGCTTTAAATGAAGATCAAAAGCCTTTTGTTTTTCCTAGATAGTGGGAAAGCAGTTAAATAAAAAGGCAGAAAAGTTATATTAACAGCTACAGAGGTTAACATTTCTATAGGTTCAGACTTACAGAGAACTTCAGGATGAACAGCAAGGATAAAGAAACTAGCAAATATAAAATATAATAAAAATTAATTTAACATCTATTGCTAGAATATTTTAAAGAAAGCAATGCCTGATTTATTTCATTTGTGGGATTTAGAATAACAGATCTTATTAGGACAGATACTGCAAATGACACACCATTCTTAATAAAATGGAATAGGTGGGAAATACTGATTTCCACCATCACAAACCAAGCGGCACTAGCAATAGAAAAATATTTTTGCAGCAGTGTTAAGAAAAAGAAAAGCCAGCTATCTTCATTTTTTGGGTCTACACTTCCAGTTTGGACACTGTGCATGTTTCTCGTTACAAAAGGGTCTGTACCTCACTTACGCCCCAGTCAGATGCTCATGTCCAAAACACCTGGGCTGAGTTCAGTAAGATGTCTTGTGCCAAATCACTTCCTACTGTTGCTGCTGTCTCTCTCCTGGACTTCACTGTCCCAAAACGAACAAGTAAATCCCCTCAAGTTCTCATCAAGTTCTCCAGTGAGAAGTCAGTAGGCTTACCTTAATCCCCCTAATTTACTTAGGTCTATTTAAACAAAACCTTTTGCCTTGAAGTTATGACACAACCAGTTACCCTGTTGGCTGTGCTGTGACAGAAGTATCCACCCGCTGAGGAGCAGTGTTTTCTTGAAACTGTTACAGATAGATCTGAAAGAGCCCATCTGCCAACTCTGCGCTGCTTACAGAAGAGGACAAGAAAATAGTAATTTTCTTGTTGCAGTCTAACCTGTAACACACACCCACACACCCTTTCTGTTACAGCAGCTTACACTAATCTTCACTCATTTTCTGTATCTGTATCTGTAAAATGGCTTTTACGTTTTCTTCCTAAGTAAATAAATCTTTGGTGATCAGACAACTGAAAGATTCCCATTGCACGCATGCTGGACAGAGCGGCTTGGGCATGCATGCACATCAAATCTGAGACTATGAGAATCTTGTTTACAAAGATGCTGCATTCCCCACGTGAAGCCAGCCGTAATCTCACCTATTCTGCACTTCTCCAGGTAGATTCAACAGGGCTTTGATTCTGTTGCTTAAACACAGGCAGAAAAGGTGCAACCAGAAACAGCTTGAAGTATCTGAGGATTTTCAAAGCTGTCAGGTATCCCATGGACCCGAGAGATGCATGTTTCCTCTGGACTAGCATACTAAGGACCTGTGGAATACCCTAGGGCATCTCAGATGGACTGTCTACATCCATACTAAGGCAACTGTATCGAGCCCAGAAAGTATCAGAACTGGAGGAACATAAACACCACTGCCTACACTTCTTAAAACTTGTTAAAAATAAATATTTATGGTCTTGAAGCAGCTATTTTTCTTGAAACTGAAGACTCAGATTTTCACAAAATAAACTTAGGATCAACTTAATTTTCCATACTAAAGACCAATAAATAATAGTAAAAACATGTGAGAAATCTCCTGAATGGGACTTTTGTCCAGTGAACTACTTAATCCTCAGTTTAAAACTGAACATATGCTTGACTGCTTTCTTGAATCGAGAACTTCAAACTTTGGATCCATTAGCCCAATGTGAAGATTAAAGTCTCCTACCTCTTTTGGAAGAAAAAGCCTCTATTTCACCTTCTTACCCATAATCTTTTTTCTCTGCTGTCATTCAAAATTCTGTGCCTAGATTATCTGCAGTTCATGCTGCCCACATTCAGTTTTCAATCCCGGACTTTGGAAGACTGCCCAGATAATTAACATCGTAATAAAAATCATGATCCACCAAACCACAGGAATTATTCTGAGCATCTTGAATACAAAAATGTGAAACAACAGACACAAATATCTTGTGAGTTGTTAACCCAGGAAGATGTAATTGTATTACACTGTTCAGCTTTATTAGCATAGTAGCTTTACTACATTGCTAATACTATACTTACACTATTACGTTTTCTTTTTTAAGTCAGCCATAGGGTTCTGACTCCTTTAGGAACTTTTTCACTCAGTTGTTTCTAAAACTTTCAGACGTATGAGGCTGGATGGCCATTTCCTATTAACCCCTGCCTGGACCAACACACCACAAAATTTTCCAGGAGTTCAGGGAGTTGCAAGATAATTATCACAAAAACTACTACATCATGTTCTGTGAGGATGGTGCACGCACCAGCACAAATGATTCCTGAAAGCCCAGCCACCAGGAGACACGGGCTCTCTCGTTATTGTAGCACTGCTGTTACAACATTGCAGCCATCCCTACCATGATGCTTTAATGGGTCCATGATACACGGGACAGATTCACTGCCATGTGCACATCTAATGCCATTCTTCACCTCCATCAAGGCTGTGAGCATATTTCTCTCCAGTGACCATGTCCTGTGAGTCCTTGCTCACTGGACCTCCTTTACTGAGCCCTGGCCACCCAATCCAAGGCCAGCCCCAGGCACAACCACCAGCAGATGCCACAGCAGGGAGCTGGCTGTCTCTGCTGCTGCAGTAATGTGCACACACATGCACAGCTGCTGGCGATTCCTCTTGATGAAGAGAGCTGCCAGGTAGATTTCTTAACAAGCGTCAATCTATCTCATTATACTGGTAGTTGAAAAGTGCTAATTTACTTGCTGAAAAATGTAAGATGTACTCTCAAAACAAAGATTATAGGCCTCTGGCACAAGTACACATGAAGATGATGCTTGTAGTACAGACTTTCCCCAAAATAAAGCTTTACAAACCCCAAGATGAATGTTTCCAGAGAATGAAGGCATAAATATTTTATGGAAAGAATATTTATGCTGTTATTCATAGTGTCAAGGGACTTGGGAGGTTTCACTTAGGGAACAGGATCCCACTGTGCTACTTACCAAACTTACTCACAGGTTGCCATTCAGAAAGGAGCTGTTGTGTGCCTAGTCATGTAACAACGTCAACAGAAAACAGCAGGATTTAAACAAATTACTAAGCTTTGGTTGTAAGAGTCTCTGAGCAGAAGTAAATGCACAAAGGGATTAAAAGAAGTTCCTCAAGTACACAGCACCTTGCATCAAGCTAACGCAAAGAGCAGAAAAACTCAATGTTACTACTGAAGTTTAACTCACTTATTTGCATATCTTAAGCAAGGAAGAGTACAAAGTAAAAGGCGAGAAGAATAAAAACACATGTAAGGTTTTAACAACTGTTTCAGTTTTTATGCTATGTGGGGCAATTTGCAAAAATGGCAGAGGCTATTCTGTTTTTTAAACAGTATCTCGCTGGTTTCTGATAAAGCCGTCACAGTGACAGACTGCACTCAAAACACAGTCTGCATTAGACAGTGCTGAAACTGCCTTCCAGGATGTAATTCTGGGGTATACCGTGAAACATATACCCAGCCCATTCAACTTCATGAAAGCACTAAAAGAGAAAGAGAGAGGACAGAGGAAAGCAATAACTAAATACATCCCATTTATTATGCTTGCCACTCTCAGGATCATTGTCATTAAGATACTCAAAGAGGATTTACTTTTTTCTTTAGGTTATTTAGTTAGGGCTAGGGTCTTGGGGGGTGAAGCACTCCCCTCCCTCCAAAAATAACCACAACCACAAACACCAAGGCAGAAAGAACTGTACAAATCACTGTGCTAGTACGAGATGCTTCACTAACCCAACATTTGCACAATGCAATTTTTGGTCTGTTTACATCTGAAGTTTAAAGGGGCCAAAGGCTAAATCTACCCTGAGCACAGTGGACTCCATGGCCTTTCATTGCACAGCTGAGACAAGCAGGCTTTTCAGGGGTCTGCATACTGCTGAAAAACCTGAACTACTTCTGTAGCTTAATAAGCACAAAATGTTATCTATAAAAACAAGTCAGCTGTGGGATTATATTTTAGAGAGCTGTGAATCATTAGGCAATCACAAACTTAGATATGTTAAAAGTTATTGTGCTGCAGCAGATTCAAGTCTAAGGTATAAAATTAACTTGCGTTGAGTAATACCTGCCTAAATCCTCAGGTATCTCACACGAACAAAATAATTAACTCAAAGATCAGCATTTTCAACCTTGTATCTTAAAGGCTCAAAAGCTCAGTTTGAAGTGAGAACAGAGAACACATAAAAGCCCAGCTTCAGCCAACTCCCCAGTCAAGATGTGCCAATACCTGCCATTGCTTCAGATCTTAATATACTAAATACCCTTTTTAAAGCATCAGCTCAACATGTGATTATGTCATGTTCCCAGATTCCATTAAACACAGAAGTCCAGATTTGTAAAGGTGCAGGCACGTGAAAGTCAGATTTTCATGAGCACTAGGTACATAATTTTCACTGATTCAATAAAAAATATATGCTTTTTAAAGTCTTATTCTATGGTCAGTGGTACTATAACTAGAAATTCCCTGTGACTTAAGGTTGCTAATGCGTTCCAAAATGAGCTTGTGAGAATAGAAGACTAAGAGCTAATAAAGACAAGCAGCATGACTAGAATATAAGCAAGATGGCTAAAGTACAGAATTTAATTTGTGTTCAGGAGCTCAAAGCAGATTGTAGGCACTTGAGCTCTCATTTTAATGGCCGAGAATTGTGCTTCTGTATACCTAATATGAAACTTGATGCCCAGGTCAGAAGTCTAGGTGGTCTGGCTGAGAATGTTAAGTGCCAGTCTGAAAGATCTGTAATTCCCTACATATGCATTCTCCAAAATTCAGGCTTCTTAAAGAGACAGCATATTGGGACATCTGGCTTTTAAGGCATCTAAAATTACTGGTTCCTTGAAAATTTTTTTATATGCTTGTCTGCATTGAGACATGCCATCTGTTCATCTTAATTTTATTCCATATTTTGAGTTCAGCTATGTCTTTATATTTTAAGTCACCATAGCCACAACTGGTATTATATACACTGTCATCTTCAGTATTTCACTGTAAGGTGTTGGTCAGCCACCTTTCCAAAGAGAAAGAACACATCGGATTTTAAATCACCTTTAAGGACAACTGTCAAGAATAAGAATGAAAGCAGCCTGCTTGTTTCTCTACAGCTGAAGCAAGTTCCACTATCAATTCTAGTGAAGTCATGACCATGAATAGTATTGGGATATTTTGGTTTCTTTATTATAGACAGAAAGATTATATACTGCGACTGTGAATGACTAAGACTTTTTTTTTCATCCAAAACCAATAGCAAATTAGGGAATCCAAGCATTCCCTTTTTGCTGAACAAATATATGTCTTTTATTTTTTTACACTTAAGGAAATTTTACTGAGAAAAAAATTAATCTTTATTTTAAATAAGTGACATGCAAATGTTAAAGAAATAATAAAATTAGAGGAGGAAAACCCAAGTAATATACTTTGTAGATGCATGCAGATGAGTAAGTACACCACAGAACACACATCTGCCATTTTCTGTGCTCAGTTCACCATACAGGAGCGTGTCAGAAAGGCCTATTCACAGCCTTTAATTCTAATTTAATTGCATCATGTTAGACCCAAGCTAGCCTATATATCCTGTTGAATAATTTGATATTGCTGGTTTGCCTTTATAAACCAAAGGCAAGCTGAACTGAATGCTGCTAGCAAGCACTGCCAATAAAGCTTTTATTTGATTTCCTCACAAAGGTGTGTACATCACAGGGGTATCTGCATACGTGATGACAAAGGTACTTACACGGCTGTGTAGTCCATGGCTAAATAACTCAGAATCAGAGAGTCAGAGGATACTTAAGTTTGGAAAGGACCTCTGGAGATCATCTAGTCCAAGCCTTCTGCTCAAAGCAGGGTCAACTAGATCAGGTTGCCCAGTGTCCTGTGTCCAGTGAAAGTTAGATTATCTCCCAAGGATACAGACTCTACAATCTCTCTGGGAAACCTATTCCAGCGTTTGACCACCCTAACAACGTAAAGGCTTTTTATGTTTAGATAGAATTTCTTTTATTTCAGTTTGTGCCCACTGCTTGGAGTCCTGTCACTAGGCATGGGTGAGAAGAGTCTGATTCCCACTTCTTTATTTCCCACCTCAGACACCTTCCCCCTCCATCAGGTATTTACAAACACCGAAGAGATCCTCCCTGAGCCTTCTCTGCCCTAGGCTAGACAACTCCAGCTCTCAGCCTCTCCTTATACAACAGATGCCCCAATCTTTCAGTCATCTCTGTGGCCCCTTCATTGAACTCACTTCAGTATATTCATGTGTCCCTTGTACCGGGAAGCCCTGAACAGGACACAGCACTCCAGAAGTGGCCTCACCACTGTTGAACAGAGGGGAATAATCACCTCCCTCAGTCTGCTGGATGCTGGTGACCTTCTTTTCTGCAAGTGCACATTGCTGGCTTATGTTTAACCTGGTGCCTACCAGGACCCCTATGTCCTTTTCTGCCAAGCTGTGTCCCAGCCAGGTGGCCTCCAGCCAAGTATGGGTGATTGGGGCAATTGCTTCCCAGGTGCAGGATTTTGCATTTCCCTTTGTTGAACTTCATGAGGTTCTGTTGGCCCGTCTCTCCAGCCTGTCAAGATCCTCTGAATAACAACAGAACATGTATCAACCGCTCCTCCAGATTTAGGGTACACTCTGTCTTATTGTCTCTGTCAATAGTGAAGCCATTAGCAGTACCGGGCGCAGTATTGACCACTGGGGTACACCACTAGTGAATGGCCTCCAGCTGGATTTCAAGCCTCTGATCACAACCCTTTTGGCCCAGCAATTCAGGCAATTTTCAGTCCACCTCACTGACTACTTATCCAGCCCTTACTTGCTCAGTTTGTCTCTGAGGATGTTATGCGAGACAGTGTTGAAAGCCTTGTTAAAGTCAAAATAAACAATATTCAGTGCTTTGAATGCCTTAGATTACCACGAACGTTCAAAGGTGAACAGTGGCCTCAATGACATGGGCCGGTTCCCTCAGCTCTTCTGAGCATATCCCCACTGGGTGCCATGTACACGTGTACGTCCCATTTGTTGAAATATTGGCTAACCTGATCCTCCTCTACCAAGGGTAAGTCTTCACTGCTCCAGACTTTCCAATAGGTCTCAGGGCCTGGGATGCTTGAGGGCAAATCTTAACTGTAAACTGAGGTGAAAACAATGTCGTCTAACAGCCTTTTCCATGTCCTGTGTCACCAGGTCACTGCAGTAGTGAGCCCCGCTTTCCCTCACCCGCCTTTTGCTGCTGATACAGCTGTAGAAGCCTGTCTTACCTCTCTTCATGTCCCTCACCAGATTCAATTCCAGGCGGGCACGGGTTTTCCCCCACACTTGGACAGCACCTCTATTGTCCACCTGAGTCACCTGATACTGCTTCCACCTCCTGGTGCATCAGTTCTTTACGTAATTTGAGCAAAAAGAACAGATTTCCTTTAGAGAGTTGTCCACACCTCGTGTGAAAGCTCAGCTGCTGTGCAGACAAGACACCAAGAGGCCAGTCAAGACACACAGCAGACAAGAACGAGCCTAAGTGGATCGAAGGGTGTGTTTGACTGGCAAGGGCAGTGCTGGGCTTCTACAGCACCAAATTCAAGCATACCACATGATCTGAAGAGAAATTCAGAGGTAGAAAGGGAAGAGAGCAGGTGCTAAGTCCTGTGGAGTCACACTGAAATCAGGTATTTTATTGTAAGGGTGAAACGGCACAAACGGAGGTTCTCATGCATCATCAGAACTGGCACTGGATTTCAGTTTCATTGGAATATGTTACTTCTCACAGAGGCCTATCAGCTGACAGAGTAACCGGGTTGGAGAGCTTTAAAGAAGCACAAAATACTCAAATAGAGGAGCAAAAGAAGAATCTATGACACCAGAACGAACTACATGATACTAAGAAGAGAGATGTAAGTAGAAGGACTGAAAAACCACTTAAACCAGCTGGTTAGCAAGGACAAAAAAGGGAACTGGAACTTTTAAAATAAAAATGTACAAGTTGATTCTCCGTCAGCATAAAATGACATAATTCCATTATTATCAGTCACTTAACAGGTTTGTTACGCAGGCCGAGTTCACTGTTTTGAATTGATGCCGTAAGCTCAGAATACACACCTTAATTGAAGTTCTACCTGCACAAGGGTTGCAGGCTCAGACCCAGTGTAAAGGACCTTGGATTCTTTTAAGCAAATATGTTTAATTTTCTAACCACATGTTTCTCTTTCTAGATTCTAACTTCTACAAGACTGTCCCCACTTCTCTACAATGACCACTTACCTTCTTTAATTCTTCCTGAATGCTTCTGCCATTCTCCTCTGAGGACACACTCTCCTTCTGGTTTTCAGGGTCTGTTCTAGGTTCTGATTCTTGTTCTTCACCAGAAGATGTTTCCTTGTCACTCATTTTAGCAGCAAGCTGAAATAACCTGGATTTAACGTCCTCCTCCCGAAGATCAGGCTTGATGTTATGACACTGATCCTCGCAGCTTATATCAGTTTCTGATAAATCATCAAAATCCTACAAAGAAATTAGAAGAATGGTATAATTACTGTATAGGCACAGAAAGAAAAACAAACAGCCTCCTAGAAAAGTATAGGTATGATCACTCTGCATGGAAGCTAGAAAGAAAGCATGCTAAGCGTGCCAATAAAAAAACCCACCATATCTTTTATAGAGGAAAGCCAACCAACCCACACTTGCTGGATTATATTTATCATTCCTGCTTACTTTTATATTACATAAAAAGGAACTATCAAAATCATTATGTATCTGTGTGCAACCAATAAAATATGCCTACGTGGCACTTCCCATTCTCAGCACTGCACTACCATCATTCTCAGGCATGGTACAGATAAAGAAAGTGAAGTGTGGGAATGAAAAGTTGTGACCTAGCAGTTGTGTCCAGTTTTCAGTCAGAAGCCGTGCTCCAGTTCCCTGACTGCTTGGTCTTGAGCATTATCTGTGTTCTTCTTAAAGACTACTGGAAACAAGTTTTGAAAAATCTGCACATGATGGTGCTCAAGATTTTCAGCTTTCCCAGCGATTGTTTACATAGGTGGATCCTCTACAGTGATGACTGTTTTCCAAAGGTCAATCTCCTTGGAACAAGTTCCATCTCTAGGAGCACCTTCTTTTCTTACTCTTGGATCACTGAAGGTGGGAAGTACTCAGAGGCTCAGTTAAGTGCAGTGGGTGCTCCAGGCTCTACCACAAGTCCCTTACTTTGGAGGCTGAACAGAAGAAAAGCAAAATCTGTTTGCAAGTCTGTTTAGCAGGATGCCTGCCCAACATTTAATGATGTGAAAGGGGGGATATTTTTGTCAGACGTTGCTGGAAACACGAAAATACCTCACGGTTGTTCCAAAAACTAATGTCCAGATACATACCAACTCATTTTCTGGATCTGTGCTATCTGATTAGGACCTAATTTCCCCTGATTTCCACTACAGTCCACTGGGACAGACAGACATCTCCCAGAACAACCTGCTCCAGCTAGAGCATTAACTGCATTCTGGAAACATTCTTCTCTCCCTGCTGACTGCTAAGAGAAAGAATCATTAGATGGTTTGTTTAGTGCTTCAATCAAGCCCGTAAAGCAGGGTAGGAATTAGGTGGTTTTAGAAGTGATGAATTCTTTGAAGTGGAGCATAATTGTTACAAAACCACCCAGAAGGATGCTATGAAGAAGGCAGCCTGGGACCAGAAGCGGTAGGCACATCTCAGCAGGTCTAAGAGGATGATTTGGAGCAATTCTCAGATAGGACATTATTCCTATTACACCCTCCTACCGTGACAGGACCAGACACTGCTGGAGAGACTAAAAGCTGTGCTCTCTCTGCCATTCATTTGAAAGTACACAAACAGGAGATTTGCTCTGCACAGCTCTCTGCAGCTGCAGCAGCAGTATACATGTACAGACCAATCATCTCCAGTTCTCAGAGGAAATGTTAACTCTGACAACTCCCTCACAAATCCCACCCACCAAACCACTCTTAATGGACTGACACATCGTGTTTGTAATGCCAGTACTGCATCTCTCATACGGAAAACTGTACTGTAGTATCTAGCACTTTCACAGCTTTCTGGACAATTTTTGTCTGCAGTTACCTGTGAATCGACTACACAACTGAATTACTGCTTTTTAGCTCACCTTAAGAATGCAGAAGGCCCTTTTAGAAAAACAGGATCTGAAAGTACATGACTAGCTATAATAGAAGGGAAAACATGGGCTTATGCTGAAATGTATTCTTTTCCCAAACAATCAGCTTCTGCAGAATAAAAAGCCTTTTCTGCCAAATGAAATTCAAGGCTGTTCTGAATAAGATCAAGTTTTCAAGTTAGTGTGGTTCCACTTTAGTTTTGTAATAGGTTATGATATGCTTTTATATACATGTGGAAGACTGCTGTCATTTCCCTGTGATGATGGTGCTTCCTCAAATTGTAAGAAGATATTTTTTTTCCAGACATATCTTACATGTCATTCAACAGCTCATTACAACGTCTGCCCAACAATCTGCTAATGAAAACTACTCACATTCTCCTAAACTACTATAAAAAAAATCTGAAAGTTGTACTGAGTCAATATGTTCATCAATTTGTACCCAGAAGAGAAAGAATCATAATGTATGGGATAAACATATCATATTTATAGGATAGAAAGCACACCAAAACCATGCGCTTGTAATTTAGGAGAATACAGTTTAGTGGAGATAATGTCTCATTAAACCAGCTATTTACAGTTAGGTATCTAGTCTAAGCTAATTACTAGATTCCTTCTTTACTTGAGTTACCTCCATTTATTTTAATAGGTACCTCCAAAAACCTAATCTCATCTATCAAAAAATGTGGTTTAGGATTACAAGACTTGCTAGTGAGCTCTGACAGCTCTGCACCTGGGGCGTGGGCTTCCTTGAGCAGTGTCTAGGCAGGAAGAGTACGGCTTACCTTGGGGTCAGGTCTGCAAGGAAGAGAAGAAAACCCCATTCTATGCAGACATTTGAGCAGATCAAGCTTGTAAAGACAAGTTTGCTATTGTTTCAATAAGCTGACGAGTAGGGGTACAAAATCTAGTGGAGCAGTGAGTGGGGCTGGCAGTCCGGAGGGGCAGGTTTTCTCATGTTTCCATCTCACTGCCGTGCCACGGAATACCGACAGACTTTACTGTGCAGCAAGACATGCGTGATGCCTCTGAGGGCTTCTTACAAGTACCTGCTCAGCTTTCAACTGCTTAGCAGCGATATTGGAGTTGCAATACACACATACCCCCACAGAAAGGACCGCAGGCTAATTTAATGAATCTATACTGACAACAGCAGAGTCACGATTCCTCTTAATCCTGAAAAAAATACCAGTCTACCTAGGATCACACATGGCAGCACCTTTTAGGCTGATCTCTACTGCCTCTACCCAAAGCTCAGTGAAATCCTGTAAAGCCCTGCAGCTGACTTCCCATGTATTCTGGAAGAAGACATGGCAGGGCAATATTGCTAAGTTGCCCAGATTCAGCAGGACAAGAAATCTAGAGTGTAGTTTTATGAAACAAGGTGAGCTAATGTAACAGCCTAGTGCTGCTGAAAGAGGTCACCCTCCACCTTCCTCTCTTTACTCGGTTGTAACGAGTTGTGTAGGCTTGGCAAAGGGGTCCAAATGGGGCTAGCGCTGACAAAGGAGAGATACTGGACCATGCTGGAAGCAGGTGGAGGGAAGGCACAAAGGCAGAGAGGAAGGAGGTATCCCTCCCTCAGCAGCAGCAAGTGCTGTGTTACCTTAGCCACACGTCACACCATTGCTGAAACACTCCCAATTCAAGCCTATGCTTTACACATACAAAAGACTTTTCCTAGCTGGGAAACTTAAACAGCTTTTTGCTACATTTGTCAGCACAGGTGAAAGTCAAGAGCTGCCTTGGCATCCCTAGGGTTTCATACCACATTAGCTACATTTGTGTTACGAATACACATAATTTCTTGGGGGAGGACTCACCTTGAGGGTATTGATTTTATTACAGCTGGATTCAGGTATGTTTATTATCCACCTTTCTGCTTTCCAATCTCCTTACAATAAGCAGGTGGAGTATTTACTTTGGCAAGAATTATTAGTTCCTGCTCACACACAGAGATAATGATACCCTATAATACTACACTTTGTGGTTTCCGTTCCTAGTAGCTTGGCTTGTGTGTTGAGCTTTTCCGATGGTGGTAGTGAACTGTTTGTGAGGAGATCGTGCCTCTTCCATGGATTAACAAATTAAAAAAAAAAAGTATCAGATGCCATGACAACAATAAAAAATAATAAATACATTGAAAGGTCCTATTATTATTTATTTAATAGATACTATCTTAAATGTCATTATTCTTTACTGTTCACACTTTGGCTCCATCTAGTAAGTTTAATGACATCTTTGTGTTCGTATAAAACACTGTATAAATTCCCATTTGCATCTGCCAGCAACACATAATACTAACATCTGCAATCAAGAATATAGGGCTACCACTTTATCTGAAAAGAGCTTCAGTGAGGGCCTGGCAGACTAACACAACCACAAACCCAGTCCCACTAAAAGAAAGCCAAATGTTTCTATGCAAGCAAAAGTCCTTTAGCAGACAGTGAACTAGGAAATACACCTTTCCTCATACACACTGTTCAACTCCTTGCAGGCAAATGGCCGATAACTCAATGTAAGCCTAGCAAACAAAACAAACAAACAAACAAACAAAACAACAACAACAAAGCCCCAAAATACAGCAAGGAAGCAAAGTACTGGCTTGGAGGCTCCAGAACCAAACCCATGTTATACTATAAACTCTTGAGAGGAAGCTCCATTCATACAGAAAACCAAAAATCAGAAACTACATTTTTTAGAAGACACAAATGGTGAGGTTTGCAGGCAGTTTCGCAGGCAGTTTCTCAGCCAGAGCGGGTGCAATTTCAGAGCAGCTATTTTCAGTAAATACATCCCAAGCGCCATCCCGTGGGGACCGGCAGTCTGACAGCACTCCCCCCTTACCTGGCCGCCGGGCAGGGGGCTCTCATTAACAGGTGGGGTCTCCTGATCAAAAAAGCAAACCCACAATGAGGGCACTTCCTTCACTTGAAGCAATTAAGCCACTCCGCTTTCCATCAGAAATGTAAGAACTGCAGCTACACTAAGCAACATCTCCTCCTCTCAAAGAGATAATGAAAGCCAATATATTGGTATTATTATTAGTCGTAAGATAAATTATTAAAATATTATTAATAATGAAAGCAGAGAGAGATTGGTGGTTTGAGCACCAATTTCTTGTAAAAAGTTACAATTTAAAAAATAATCATCATCAAGAGTAAGGTTGCACTTCCCAGTTAATTTTCCAAAGGAATATACATGTGGTACATAAGTAATCAGGTTATCAGAAATTCATTACAGTAGAACGATGGTTTTATCAGGCAGTTTTCATGTCTTGCTTCATGTACTTCCTTTATGACTGTGTTTACAGCATGTCTACAGGCAACCCAGTAAAGCAGGTTGGTTTTTTACCTATGATTAAGTGGCAAAAAACTCTCCCCAAATACAGTACATCTGGATATCTGTTCTGAGGTTTCCCTTTTTAAATCACTCCAGACTTTGAGTTCTCTCTCAGCCACAAAGTCAGCATTCCAGGGTTGACTTTAAAATACATTTAAAAAAGAATGCCACAGCATTATCCTAATCTAGGTACATGATCTAGATTAAAAAAATACCTAATTTTAAATAGAAATTCAGTTGTGAGTTATGAAATGACCACAGTTGTTCCACAATGTAATTGCTTATAATTCTCTAGACTTGGAGCAGGGAGAGAGGAAAGGGCCTATTTTCATTTCACTGTGAGTCTTGGAGAGCAGAAAACAAAAAACCCAGCCTTCACTATTAGAAAATTTAAAAAGAACCCCCAACTTTTAGACTGCTAAACTGAAATCCTGTTCTACAATGTTGATGAAAACATCATGGTTAACAAATTATCATCTTATCATTACAATGCAGTAAAATAAGGTCATTGCAATGCAGTAAAGTACAGAAAAAGTATGTTTCTTCACCACAATTTACATACAATCAGTTGTTCAGTGTCTAATGTCTAGATGCAACATGGTTGCATCTTCTAAAGAGCATTTGGTATGGTTTCTGCAAATTCTCTATAATCTTAGCACATGAAAATCTATACCTGGTTTAAGACCCCACAATGAAGCTTTGTTAAGTTTATGCAGTTCTTCACACACCTACACTATTGGTTTTGTACAAACTGTTTACACGTAGGGCTCTCTGTCGCAGCCTCAATCATTTTACCAAGATTAGTATGTTACTCTGGGGATCATACAAAACACTGACATCCTTTTCATCTTATTTTCCTAAGCAATATAAATTATGTCTGGCTAATTTATTTTCATACCTCAAATCACATTCCTTATGCTCACGATCATTTTAATTGCTTCCTAGAATTATTCACCCGTGCAACATCCTTGCTATAAACTGTAGTAGCCAGTCCATTCCTGCTCCCCAGCAGTGCTTCTGTACCGGAGGCTGGAGGAACAATTCTCCAAATGTGGGCACCAGCTGTCAAACCAGCCACTGGGGCGCACGTGTGTGTGTTCAAACAAAAACCAAATGTATACAAACCCACCCATACATAAACTTCCTAGCGAGAATTTAATTGCTTTGAAAACAGTAGTGGGATCTGGAGGCAGCATGCCCCTGCCTGCCCCACCGTGACTGTGAGAGTAGAGAGCAGGAACAGTCTCTTTTAGCCTAAAGGGTGAAAAGAAGGGGAGAGTAGGTGAGAATCCCAAACATTGCATTTTGTGCACAACAGAGAGGTACAAACAACACTTAAGAGACAAAGCAACTCACAAGAAAGTTGGAAAGAGCAATCATTCTCCACAACAGCTTGCAGTTTGAAGCACACACGAAGCTGCTGAAGGAGGATGCAGTTATGTATATCTGGAAGCACCCTGCCTTTCTGACCTCCGCTGGATGAAAGTGGGGGAGGTTTAGAATGGGTATTAGGGAAAATTTCTTCACTGAAAGGTTTATCAAGCACTGGAACAGGCTGCCAGGGAAGTAGTTGAGTCACCATCCCTGGAGGTATTTGAAAGACCTGCAGATGTGGTGCTTAGGGACATGGCTTAGTGGTGGACTTGGCAGAGTTAGGCTTATGGTTGGGCTTGATGATCTTAAAGATCTTTTCCAACCTAAATGATTCTATGATTCTATAACGTATCCAGGACCTTCCCCGTAAAGTCTGATCTTCTATACTCTGCAGAGCAGTAGTAACTTGAAAGGTACAATATGAACACAGACACACACTTAGAACAAACACACAAAGCCAGACAGGGAAATGCAGAAGTCTACAGTAAAAAATATGGTCTTCGTACAGTCCCTAGAAAGTCCTGTAATTCTGCCTGATGTTCTAAGAAGTCATTAGTTGTCACTGATGTATTGTTAGAGCACATTATCACATATAACTCCCCTTCAACAACTGTAGATTATAAATATATGAAGATAAGAGTATAAATGAGTCAGTACAAAACACCCGAAACACCTGTCTCCTGAAAGAGACGGAATAGATACAGATAAGCAATAGTTTACCCAGCATTAAAAACCTGCTGAAATCCTAGAGTCCTAATCTTGATTTATGATCAGTTGTACCGATTTCTGAAGGAAATACAGGCTAGCAGCATAAGTGAAGAAAAACAATTCCAAGCATCCTACAATTGCTCAGATGGCTTTGAAGACCGGGTCAGGTTGCTTGTAGTCAGAGGCATGGCGAGAAGACAGCACTTAGCTCCTTGCTTCAGGCTTACTGCTACTCTGCTGCAGCAATGATGCAGCTCCAGGATTAACAGGGATAGGGCGTGGGAAATGGAACTGGGCAAGGGGTCAGTATTCTCATCCAGCTGGGTAATTAGAGTTAGCAGAAGTGTTCTTTTACTGCAAAAAATATCTGGGGGGACAACTGGATCCCTTACATAACACAGTTCCAGACAGAGAAGACTTGGCTTTCTGGTTATTCCACACTTTTTGTTTTAAAGAAAAGTTTGAGGAGTACATAGCTGGTTTGGTTTTTTTTTTTCCTTTTTAGTCAATTGACAAATTATTTAAATGGAAGTAGTTTGCAAACACTTACCCTAACACATCAGAACTCATAATTAAGTGACCAATTAAGAGCAATATCACTTGGACTGTATTTAAAAAAAAAACCCTTTCTGAATTTCTGCTGCTCTGTTGTAGTCGGAGTCCAACTCAGTCAGCCTCACACGGGGCACCAATTGTTGCAGCACAATCAAACTAGTAGGCTGCAACAAGGCTTTACCGTTGGTCAGATTGAACTCTCTGCGCTGTATCTCCTTCCTCCAGGGGTCAGACCACACTGTTCCTCCTACGGCTGACCCCTGGAGGAAGGAGATACAGCACAGACAGTAGAACCTGACCAACGGTAAAGCCTTGTTGCAGCCTACTAGTTTGATTGCGCTGCAACACTGCTCATTATCTTTACCCCTTAGCAGGACATTTGCAAACAGCACACAGAAGATTCCCAGGCATATGAGCTATTTCTTATTCCAAGAATTCCGAGAGTTAAACACCCTCCCAATGCAACAAACAGGTGATTAGTGAATAATCGTTAGTGTTGGCAAATCCTGACTTTTTTTTTTTTTTTTTTTTTAAAGCACTATATTTTACAGTATTAACAATGTCGTTGACGAGATGGAAGTGGCATATTTGAGAAAGAGGCAAAGCCTTTTCGTGGTATATGTAACACTTTACCTCTGCTTCTTCTCAGTTGGGAGGCATGAGGAAGATAAAGCTTGCAAGAACACTCCACCTCCCACTCATGATTCACACGTTATTGCCACCATAGCTTAATTAGTTTTGCCCAGCTCTTTTTGAAAATGCATTTAGTAAGCTCAAGCACAATTACCTGACTTAAATTCATCTTGTTGACTTTTGTGCGATTTTTTTCTTCATGTAATTCTTCAGAGATTGCTTTGCTCTTCCTCCACCTTCTTGATCTTTTTTCTAAATCATAATGGACTTCTTCAGTCTCACTGCTGTCTGAATACTCCAAGCTGGTTGCCTGTGGATTGAAATTTACATCCAGTTCCCCATGAAAATGTTTTTCTTCCATTCTGGGCACATCACTTTGAGTTCTGCTTTGTAACCAGAGAAGTTTGGTAGGTCCTTTAGCTTCCTGGGAAGAATTTACCGAAGATGTCTCTGAATCAGAGAACAGTGTCTCAGTATTGGTGTATAAGCCAGAGGAAGGGGAAGTCACTGCCTGGTAGTGATCATTGCCATAAACCCATTCAGTACCACATTGGGAATTGGTATAATAGAAATCATCTGGTAATTGCCGAGGTCTCCGACGCAGCTTGTTCAAGGCCACATTCCAGTCATAGTCATCCTCGCTGTCTGAGCCCATCTCGTCATAGGCAGACACAATGCTGGATTCATTCTCCAAAGCTCTGAATACTTGACTCTTTGGTTTGGCGAGCATTCGGGGACGAGGCAAAGTGACATTCTGCAAAGCTACCCAGTTTCCATCAGTGCTTTGAAAAACAGAAGGCGGATCTATGAAAACAAATCAAGAACAATTGTTTTTACAGTGTGAAAGGCTCATTTCACTTCCCAGTTTGTGATCAACTGGCCACAAATTGGAGGATTCCACAAAAATAACAAATGCAAGTGTTCCTTCCACTAATTAAAATGCGAGAGTATTTGGACCAAAGCTTTTTTCTAAAAGAATTATTTGGAAAAGCTGAGGAACAACAGTACACAGACATGTATAAATCCTGTGGGTTTGCATACGTCTCTAATTCTGTGTGCAGTTCTGGTCCCCCATCGTGAAAAGGAAAGACGGAAAAAGGATCAGAGAAGAGCAACAAAGGTTGCACCAGCATCTGAAACAGCTTTCATTCAAGGAATGATTAAATAAGCCAGAGCTCTGCCGTCTGGAAGAGAGAAGACTGAGAGGATACACGCTAAAAGAGATGGGAGGGGACCCCCTTCAACCTAACTACTAGAGGACACCAAGTGAAACTAGGGAAATCAAGGTTCAAAACAAACAAAAGAAGTGGGATGCAATGGGTACCAGACCTATGGAGCTTCTTCCCTCCTTAGACATGGTGTTATGGATGTAGAAATTAATCTGGGATAAAAAAGATGTGGCTATGGAGATGGAAGAGAAATACACTGACATTTACCAAACACAAAAAGACACTTCTAGGTGAGACATTCATTAAGCTGAAAGTTCTGGAGGTTCAGAGGCAGCATGAGAAACACTTGCTTTCTCCTGATTTTTCCTAGGCTCTTGCTTATGGTTACTGTTGCTGCTGTTATTGCATCCTAGACTAAATGAGCTTTTTGTCTGACCCAAGCACTGATGCTCTCACATTCTTACACTTTTTCAGAGTATGTTTCACAATTCCAACAGGGAAAAAAAGACAAAGCCACAAATATGGTCAAGTGCTGTGTAACTCAGAGAACAGCATTTTGTCTAAATTTAAATTCCATTTTCAATCAAACTCAAAAAGTCCCTTCATGGGAAATGTGAACGTGTGATGACTCTACCTTCCACAGCAGTTGAATAAACAAATAATGCCATGGATTTAACACAGTAATCTCAGCCTAATGAACAAACTTTCCAGCCTTACAGATTCCTTCCACAGGTTCAAATTTGCCATTTACAGAAAACTGTAGAAATACTTATCATAAATTTTAGTTTTCTAAAACTGTAAACAGAACATCACTATCTAAAAATGGATGAAGTAAAATCTGGATTGTGTTGTAGACGATACTGAAGCATCTTGCACTACATGACTATAAATACTTGGAGCTCAAGATTACTTTTTCCCTGGAATTGAACATAAGCATGCGGTAAGAAGGCATGCTTAGTTAAAAAAAATAAATAAAAAAGCCTGTGGTGCACTACTACCAAAAACACTCCCACCCAGAATGAAACTAATTAAATGGCAATGAAACTTACGAGCTATGCAAGATTTTGAACATTTTTTGTTATCTTTCACTTGTTTTAGTCCTTTTGGCTTGTTTACACTTCCTAAATTTCCTGCCAATTCAGGTAACTTCAGAAAAATACAGCAGTGAAGTCACTCTTACTCCTGCTTCAAAAGAAATCAAAATAGTGCTATTTTTCTTGTAGCAGTGACCAGCTGAGGATATAACTGATGTCAGGGTTATAGGGAGAACTAATAACTCTATTATAACATTTGATTTTGGAGAAAAAAAAAGTATACAATTATCAAGCAAAAGGAACTCCTGCTTGTTCACTTTTTTCAACTATGCTCACTAATCTAAGTATAGGATTCTCCTGAAAGAAAGATGACCTTTCCTTAAAAACACTGTTCCTTCAAAAAAAGCAAACAGCTCTGCAAGATACAAATCTCCAACAGGAACTGAATTCAGCTGCAACACATTACACAAACAGAATGCAGTCCAGTGACACATACTTTTTCTCTCCCAAACGACATCCCCTTTTTTTGTTTAGCAACAACATGTGAGGATTGGTCAAACATCCTTGGTTAACTGAAGAAAGGACAGCATAGCAGTTGATTACATCTTCAAGGGTAAGTGGGCTGGAAAGGAAATACACTGAGAAGCTTGCATTCAGAAAGCTGACTCAGTTTTATCCCAGTTTCAAGTAATGTCAATTTTTTCCCCTTTCTGATTTTGCAAAACAAAGTCACTTGGAAGAATGGATGAAGCACGCAATTCTTTAGGTATACACTATAATTCACCCATATGAAAATGAAAATAGATTTAAGAAGTCTCATTGTGAAACTATTGGTAAAGGGGAAAAAAGCAAAAATTCATTGTTGGGCTCTTCACTCATAATTCGAAACAGTGCAAAGCGTAATCAAAAAGATTTACGAACTGCTTTTTGGCTACATGTCTATAAAACCCACTGACGTTACCACTCCAGACTCTTGGTCGAGACATCTTTCATTTTCTGTATCCTAACACAGAGCTGCTGACCAGTGCATAGGTGAGAGAGCTGGGCAGAGAGGAACCTGATGGAGCCCAACAGAGGCCAGTGCGGCGTCCTGCACCAGGGAGGCACAGCCCCACGCACCACTGGGGCTGGCCTGCTGGGGGGCAACCCCGCGGAGAAGGACCTGCGAGTGCTGGGGGGCAGCAAGTTGCCCATGGGCCAGCAGTGTGCCCTGTGGCCAAGAAGTCCAATGGGGTCCTGGGGTGCATCAGGAGCACGGCCAGCAGGTCGAGGGAGGGGATCCTCCCCCTCTGCTCTGCCCTGGTGAGGCACATCTGGGGTGCTGGGCTCCCCAGTTTGAGAAGAAGGGAACTACTGAGTAGGGTCCAGTGGAGGGCTACGAAGATGATGAGGGGACTGGAGCATCTCCCTGATGAAGGAAGGCTGAGAGCACTGGGGCTGTTCAGTCTGGAGAAGAGAAGGGTGAGAGGGGATCTTATCAGTGTCTGCAAATATCTGAAGGGCGAGTGTCAAGAGGACGGGGCCGGGCTCTTTTCAGTGCTGCCCAGCGACAGGACAAGGGGCAACGGGCGCAAACTGCAGCACAGGCAGTTCCACCTGAATATGAGGGAAAACTTCTTTACCTTGAGGGTGATGGAGCACTGGAACAGGCTGCTCAAAGAGGTTGTGGAGTCTCCTTTGCTGGAGACATTCAGAACCCGCCTGGACGTGACTCTGTGCAGCCTGCTCTAGGAGAACCTGCTTTAGCTTGGTTCTGGCTTGGACTAGATGGTCTCCAGAGATCCCTTCCAGCCCTGACCACTCTGTGAGTCTGTGATCACATTTATACATATTAGCACAACCAGCTATTTACTGTAAGCTCAACAGGCACCACAGTTTCATCACAAATGTTGTTCTTAGATGAAAGGAGCAGAACAAATCCTCTGAGTAGAGCACTTGAAAGGAAACCGGGTCAATACGTCATTCTGTTGTGGTTAAGCAATTGTTAAGTACTAAATTGCTCAATAGTTGAATTCAATGGGATTGAAGTGGGTTCTTAAATTTAAGTATCCAATTAACTGCTTTACTGAAAATAGGCTTTCCACAAAAATGCCCAGGAGAACACCACTTCTGACAGGGGGTTCACAAAGTAATGCAGACTTAGTTAAGTCAGATTTTAACACTACTTTACTATCACTTTCTTTTTTGGGGGAGGAGGGGTACTGACACCGTCTAATTTTCAGTCTCCCAGGTTACCAACTGGCATTATAGATAAACAAATAGAACCGACAGGCATCGCCCATGCCTGGTCCCCACTACACCCAAACACTGTTTTGGCTGCTTCTGCCTGCCAGTGCCTAGCGAGCCAGCTGTGGCAATTACAGCACTAGTAAACTCACCCTACAGAAGAGAAGTTTTCTGCTTGTTTAGCTTCATAAACCAATTTGCTATGGTGGTCATATGGGCTCTACAGCTGTTCCAAGGGAAGGAGAAGGAAGCAGCAGACTGTCATGGGAGGACAACAGTAGCAGATACGTTAGCTTTGCTGTTCCCTGTCTCCTGGAGCCAGGGGGAGTGAGCAGTTCATCCCTTCCCCTTGTGCAGCTGTGGGGGTGAAAACTAATCAGCTCTTCTGTGCAGCAGTTGCCTGGTGCTACGCTCTTGTGGCCTCATGAACACTACAGCCAGAAGAAGACAGGCAGTGGAAATGGGACCCCTCAAGAGAAGGAACCTCCTTCTTCAATGACAGCCTGTATTTATGCCATCCTGAAGTAAGCAGGGAACTGCACTCTATTCCAGGGTGCTGATTCAGGAATGGGGCTGACTTAGGAAGCTGTCACCTTCCATCATCTGTATTCACATCCATAACTCATGCATGGAAAGACAAGACAGGTCTGGGGAAACTGCTGGTCAGTGAAGTTCCTACTCATACAGCTTTCTCAAACTTGTGTGGAAGCAGCAGTTAGTGGGGCTGCACAGGACACTGCATTGGTGTTTCATTGGGGTTGAAAATTAAGGTGCAAGGGGGAATCCCAAATGTGAATTATTTCACTGTTTGGTTCACCACGTAACCTCAATGAACAGTCAACTTGTGCAACAGAAGGGATACTAGGGGCAGCTGCAAACTCTTTCAACTGGAGGACAGATAATCAGGTGACAAACCAAGGCCCTTGGGCTCTTGTGTCTTAGAAGGTCTGAAATGTATCTAAATCAGATGCCTAAAGTTTCCTAACAGTCTATAAATCAACCCTCCAAAGGCCCAAATTTTGAACCTTTCCTTGGGACAAAAAAAAAAAAAAAAAAAAAAAAGGTAAGATAAGCAATGACACAGCCAACGAAATCATGGCATCACCAAACAGACCCCTACAAGCACAGAGGTCAGCAGAAATTTCCTGGAGAAGGTCCTTGCTTTAAGTCATATTTATTCCACATGTGAGTGAGAACCAAAAAAAGAATCATATTCGTACTAGAAATATTTACTTGTTTCATTTAGCCTGTCCACACTCTTCCAGCTGGGTAATGCAGAGAGCTTCCGTTCCTTCTGTGTCCTGAATTGTCCTTTTTGCTGCCTCCAAAAAGCTTCAGTCATAGATGATGCAAGGTCTAGTCCTTTACTGGGCATATCTTCACTAGCCAGGGAGAATGCAGACTGAGACCTCTGTGGGAATAAAAATCAAAAAGCATAATTTAAAAATAGAAATACTTAATTATCAACCTCTGTACTGTAATTAGAATGAATATTCAGTTACCCATGGAAGCGTGAGATCTGCTAGCATCCAGAAATGGAATTTAATGTGTTCAAAAGAATTGTTTCAGCACCAGGTTGCTTATTTATGTGCATTTCTGATGCTATGCAAAGAGGCAGGAAGTTGTTTATACTACCATGGACCAGATGGAAAGAAATAATTAATGTGAAGTTGTTAGGCATATGCTTGGTGAGGACTGACATCTAACTGCTTTGACTCAAGCTAGCCAGAAAGAGATCCCATTGTGGTGAGACACGATGATCTATTGTTGGCTCAACAGGCCATCTGGTGTAACAATCTGCAGAAGTTAAAAATTAGAAAAAACAAACAAACAGCCTGTTCCCCAGAAATAGATGTGTAACTCAACTGGTTTTAATGCAGAATTCTCTTGTCTGCTAGGACATACATATCACACAATATGGTGGGCAGTTTTATGCAGTCTTGCTAAGGAAGTCAACATAACCTACAGTTGCACATCTATTGAGGGTCACATTTCAAGTAAAAATGACCTAAAATACTGTTGTGCTTGTTAATGAGCCCTGACTACTACTGAGGGGAAGGTGCTTTCCTTTGGATCTACATAAATAGATCAGACAGTTTTGACTTAGGCACTGGGGTCAGTTACAGAAGTCACATCTAAATTTGGCCAGTTTTAAAAAACTGTGAAAGCTGGCAGTGTTTGATTTCAGGAGAACTCACTCTTACATATGAAAGCACGTATGTAATTCTAGAAACAAGGCTACAGCAGCTCAAGTCAAGTTTTAATCTCTGGCTGACAATATTTTGCTGCAGTCCATTTTTTTTTTTTTAATTAATAACTTTGCTTTTGATGACAATATGTGCTTAGGCAGCTTGAATGGCAAGAGAGATCACTTTTTCAAATGACAATTAGCTTTTTCCCAGTAACTTTTTACCACTGAAAACCTCTGTCTTGGCCTTCATAACAGAGTCAGTAAAAGACTGCCTGTGTATGCCAGGGCTTCATTAAGAAGCACGCTTTCAGGTGGCTCAGCTTCTTTATGCAAGCCAAGTTGGCACTCAAATCTTTGTACATTTTTACTGATGTTCAGATTACAAATAATTAACTAAAACTCTTAATCTCAAAAGGGCCAGTCTTTGCCTGCATCAGAGCTCTGCTTTGCCCTGGTGCAGAAGAGGAAAATGATAATGTGACTTTCAGCTGTTTTCAAGTCCCTTCAGTTCCCAGGACAGCACAAGCATTGCTGGGAGTCCTCCTGGCTTGAAAGCAATACTTACACCACTTTTCTGGCTGCACCTCCTCCCACCTGAAATGCTCCTGTGTGGGACCTGCGTACCATGCCAGAAGATTTAATTAACTGCAAATCCTCCTGTATCCTTGGCTCAGCAGTATGATTTCATAACAGATTCAGTAAAAAGAAACACAGCTAAGCAGCAGGGTTTAATTTGGCTTCTGAACTCTGGAGGAAAAGCCAGAATTATTGCCCTAGAATCAAATATTTTCTGTAACTGCAATGACTGTGTAACTTGGTTAGTCTTGTCCATGCAAAGACACAGGTCCTAACGTGATATATCGGGAGTGTTTCCTTCCAAATTCAGTGACATGAACTACTGACAGTAAGCTCATAGTATTGTATAATTTTATTATAAGGAACATTTCAGATGAGTCACTTTCACAGACCAGCTATATTCAAGTGTATATTTAGGCTTTCTCAGACCTCAGACTAGATACTCAACTGATCAAGATCATCTAAATCCTCCTTAACCCTGTAAAAGGGTTAATAATCTAACACAATACAGACAAGGACACAAATTGTTTTGCCATAGGAATTTGCTCATTTACTTTGATTTCATCCTGCCAGGATATATGGACAATATAAACAATTCTGCCACAAATTTGCAGCCTAACTATGACAAGTTTTAATCGTGCTGTGTCTCACCTCACTGTAAAGCAAGAACCACTGAACTTCCCATTCTTAAAATAAATTAGGTCCAGTTCATGTCTGCTATGTCCTCTTGATATCTTTGTGCTAAAGGTGTTACATATTGAAACCAGCAAGTTGTTGTGGCTGTCACTATTTTCACAGTACCAAGAATATTCTCTCAGGGCACATTCCTTTTCCACATATATGGCAAAGAGATAAGAGATGCTGAAAAACCCAGAAGAATGAATATCCTACAGTTTAATCACTAGCATCTGTTTTCCCTTATTACTTAAAGAACGAAATTGTAAGGAGAAGAAAAAAAATCAAGAAAAACTTGAGTAGTCTGTATAATGATAACTCTGGGCTCAGATAATTAATGTAACATGTTTGTTCTTATGTAAAATCTGTAGGCTTGACAACTTTTCTGGGTTTTGTTTAAATAGCAGCTTCTTGCCTGCCTATTCACTGTTTTATAAACATCACAGTGAAGGCTGCATTGCAGCGATGGCCATGTCCATACATAGCTCTCAGCTAACCCGAGACCCACCAGAACTTGGCATGGGCTGCAAAATCCAGTGAAGGAGCTCAGCCATCACACCCTTAGACCCTTGCTTCTGCAGCAGTGCTGCTACCAGTACTGCCTGAGCAATTCAAAGCTAGCTCAAGTGGGTCTACACTATAGGGCAGATACATCTTTCTGAAGGACTAGAAGACGCACAACAGCTTGAAAGATTTAGAAAGGAGATGAGTGTGAAGGGCCTGATGGACAAAAGGCACTGAAAAATAAGGAAGCACAGAAAAGAAAGCAGATATAGTCCCATGTGGTATAGCAGTCTAGGATCTCAAATAAGCTTATTCAAACAAGCTTACCTAAACCAAGCTGATTCTTTTAAATTGTGTGCTGAAACTTTTGGGTCAGGTCAGAGGGAAACTCCTCTCCACAGTGTCTGCCAGCTCTCTGTGGGAAATAGGTATTATGCAGGAACTACTGCTAATTCCCAGGAAAACCCCTCCAAATGCAGCAAGGGGAAAAAGCTTTTGGTACCTCCAAAGCTCGGCTTGAAGCCATACTCACAAATTTTCTACACTTTATGTGAATTCTGGATGAAATCTGTCTTGGACTGCTCTGCTAGAAGTACCACCTCTTCTTACTGAAGGTGGTTCTGACATAAGAATTATTTACTTTAAAAAAGAAAAAGGGAAAACCAAAAAAGTAAATATCTATAGTGAAAAACAAGAAATAATTTGAAAAATAGAGGATGTTAGTTAAATCCTTACAGTTAACAAAACATGGCCTTGGGAAAAGGAACAGACACCATAAATATGTCAAGTTGGAGCACAACAAGATAAGCTCCAGAACCAAACAGTTAATGAGACTAAACAGAAAATTATTGGAACTGTGTGTGAACTATCCTAATTACCATACTAAAAGATCCACCCTCAAGCAAAGAGAGCCCTCTACTAACAAAGCCCCCTCCCCGGTGAAAAAAAACCCACTGCCTTTAAATGGAGATGAGATTTGTAAGAACCAATGAAAATTAAGTGTGACAACATAATTGTAAACAATTTCTCAAAGCATATAAAAATTTTTACTATGTGTGAAAAGGTGTGCTAGCTTTGTGGATTACCACCTAGCACCCATCGATGTGCAGACATGCAATAAACAAGTATCTCCACTCTGCGTGTGGATCAGCTCTTGCATGCTGGGTAAAGAACCCAGATCTGCAATAATACTTTGATGTCACAGAAGACTCAAGGAGGTAAAAGCACTGCATTCATATCCTGACAAAGGATGAAATGATGCTACTGGAAGAGGCTCTTGAACTAGCACTCTTCACTACTATTATTGTAGTTCTCTGTATTTCTTGTATCTGGAGAGATGTAAATGATCAAGAAGTGACAGTGTTCTAATAAGCTTCGACTCAGAAGAATAAATAGTAGAGGGTTCGGTTATTTCTTGTTCTGAAAATCAGTTTTAGACAGGGATGGAAGTAGAACTGTGTTTTACTCAGACAAGTATGGGTGGAAAAAACCTGTAATTATTCATTCCCAATAGCAGCTCAAATCACTGGTAACATCAATAATGACACAAAAAAGAAGTGTCAATAGCCAAATCTGTTGTAGGAATAGGACAGAAGCATATCCTGGCATGAGAACAAATCCAGCTACATTGGCATAAACTGGCCGTTTTTTTTCAGAGCACAAAAGCAAATGTTTGTCCACAAGTTTATCTCCAATCAATTACCTGCCGGCCTGATGACTCTATCTGAAAAGCAAATGATCCAAGACCTCTTTTTGTTGCTTTTGCAACTAAAACCAAACGAGAAAGTTAGTTATTTGGTGTGAGGTTACACAGAAAAAGCTCTAATCTTGGTTGGCACATTTGCATCAACTTAAGTCAGCTGGCATCAGTACCTTAACAGCCTTACAGCTGGAGCATGGGCTCCAAACCTATGTACGTGCCGCCCCTGCTATTGACATCACTGCCACACTTACCTGTGCGGGCAGCATAACACCTGGGCCTCCCTTTCTCACAGATGACAGCCCATCTGCAGATACAGGGGATGTTTTTCCCTTGTGGACTTCTACATAGGAAGATATATGCTGAACAAAAGGGAACAGGATTGAGAAACCTATTTGGAGGCTGGTGCTCTACGTAGCTTCCCTGCGCATGGATGCAGGGAAGTCCTGGAGGTCAGGCCAGCTACCCCAATAGGCTCTTGGATTGGTTCACATTCCAGCAAGGGATATTTTACTGACCAAATGGAAGAGCCATGGCCCTGAATCTTTACCAATTAATTGCCTACAAACTTGGACAGCAACAAGACCTCAGCGCAGAACCACCAATCTGGTCCATTTTCCAGAAGTATCTAAATAATACAGCAGCCTAAATACAATTTTCAAAAGGAGGCAGGAGTGTAGGAGCCTTGGTCCTGATTTATAAAGACATGAGGTGTCAAGAAGATCCTTCCCTCCCAGCTAAAGCTACAGGCACCTTTCCTAACCAGAAGTTCTGCTTCCTCAGCAAAACACACCTGTCAGCCAAGTGTTATTTTAGATGTATTTATTTGTGATGAATTACAAGGCTGCCCTGTATGTCTGCAGTCAGACACTACGGTTCTGCTACTGTTGGTTTCTGCAATAAATTAGGACATCAGCAGATGGCATTGCAACCCAGCAGGTGATTCGCTATGTTCACTGCACACACTCCTCAGAGGCATGTGCTGCATACGGGATTGCTGTGCTGTACAGTACAGCTTGCAAAATATAGTTACAGTATTGACAGGCATTTCCAAACACTTTAGTTAGAAGAGTTCCCAACCAAATCCTGCCTACTGGCATCTGCTATGTTTGTTTCAAAAAGAAATTCCAGACACATTATTATTATTATTTTATTTTAATCCCTCTTCAGGGGATTTCTGCTGCATAGTTATAATGTCTGGACGGAGAGAACTCAGCCTTCATTTTGTACTGGGCTAGCACTAAAAGGAATCTATTTTTGCATGTACAGTCCTGTTTCATTGCTGGCCTTCAAAAAACGAGAAGAAAAAAGACAATGTGGTTTCTGAAGATTAAAGAAGGAAGGAGTGAGTAAAAATAACCACATACGTCTCCTATTACTTAATACATATTCCATCTTCTGTCTATATAATTTACAAGCTTATGCTTCTGAACACTGAACAGAAACAAAACAAGTAACCAAAAGCAAGAACCACTTTTTTATAAAACATGCCTGTGAATACTAAGTCTAATGTTGATAATATATGGATTCTTTACCTTGAATACCTCTCTTAGATGTATGCATATTGTTTAGAAGACAATAGAAAGATCTTGCTCTACATTCTTCCTCAAAAGATGAAAGAGTATGGGTAAATCCTCTTTCTTCTGAAGAGAAACCAAAGTGGTAATTCAAAGAAGATTCCGAAAGCAACTGACCAAACTCTACAAGGGATATTCTGGATCACGCCTGTTTTTCTCCTCACTTCCCTCCTATTTCACCCTATTTCTGTGGTCTGGCTTAACTAGTAAAACTGTAATTTATTCTGCACATATTTAGAGCAGATCAAGGACTCTCCCAGTTTCAGGAGGGACCGAGAACCTGTCCTGGTTTTGGCTGGGACAGAGTTAATTTTCTTCTCAGTAGCTGGTGCAGTGCTGTGTTTTGGATTTGGTATGAGAATGATGTTGGTAACATACTGATGTTTTCAGTTGTTGCTAAGTAATTTTTATATTAAGTCAGGGTCCTTTAACTTAAACCACAACATAGCCCCAGGTGTGACAAGGGTAAGGAAGCTGCAGGGTCACCACGGTAGGAGCCCTCACAGGCACTGGGAGCTCAGCACCGGGGCTGAGGGCAGGGAGGGTGGCTCTCGATCTGGGCAGCAGAGTTCTGTGCTGTGCAAGCACTGACCTGTGGGGCAGCTGCTATTCTGGTTTTTGAGGACAACCTTATTCATGGAAGCAGCCTAAAATTGACAGCACAAACACAGATGACTTACATTCAACCTCATCCATTCCCTCTCCTCACCCGCAAATTCTATGGCTATGCCTGCTAGAGGTGCAGCAAGAACAGCCTCTTGTGCTCTATGAATACCATCAGAGCACAGACAGAACTAGCAGGTCCCACGCACCTGAGCCAAGACAGCATCAACCCCTGAGCATCAGCAGCTAATGCATCCTTTGGTAAGTAAACGCCCACACCAGGAAGGAGACAGCATGAGCTTGCGAATGATGCCACCCTGCAACAGCCTATTTATCCCTGGAAGTGATTTTCACCCTGCTCAAATGTATACCAGTCCAGACATTTCGCAGTGCGAGCGGAATACCAAGGGTATCAAGCATCTGTTCCTTAGTTAATCTTGTATGTGGCAAAGATTCTGGTATCAACCCTATGGCTTCTGAAAAAGGGCAAGAACAGGCAGATGAATGGGAAATTTTCACACTCTGTTGAAAGGAAACTCCCTTCTTCACGCCCTGACCTAAACCCTGGTTAGGATATCCCAGCCGTCAGGACAAAAACTTGACGGGTTGGGAGAAAGCAAAGATGACTGCTCCCTCGCCTGCAAAATCCTTAGAGCATCTGTCTTTCCAGGGTCTGCCCAAGCTGGCTTGTTGTTCATTAGTGACACAGACACAGCCTGGCTGCACTGGATGGTTTGCCATCCTTCTACTGGCCTCTCAGGCAGCTGATCCCCTTAGAAGCATTGTTTCTTTAAAAGGAGTACAAAAATAATGCTCAGTGATCAGGAATGGGTCCGTCAGCAGTATGAATTGCACAGTTGTGTAATAATATGTAGAGCCACATTGGGGTGTGCATTTATCTTGGTTGAGTTTGGATTAGCTGACCTTGAGGATCCAGCCAAGGGTTGCAAGGGGGAGAGGCAGGAGGTTATTCCCCAACAAACCCATTGCTGCTGAGTGTGCAAGTGGCATTACACATCACCACATAGAAGTATAATTCATAGTTTGAGGGGCTTTGCCCCCTAATAACAAGTAGGGCCCACATGTGAAAACACTATTGCTTTGGTTGCAAGGGATTTGTAAGCTAGTAATAAGGGACATTTAAATAGGTGTTCCAGAATATGAGTATAAACATCCCTTCATTGTAATTATGGGGCTAGCAATTTAGGAAAGTGCTAGGAGCATAAAATATCACAGTTCAAGCAATGTAATGGATTTACGCAAACAAGTCTATAGAAGTTTGCGGTAAACCAGTTGTTGGGTGCTTTGACAGGAATAGAGGGTAGACGTAACAATGCAACTGTAACCTAAGCGGTGCCTCTACAGGTACCCTTGTTCGTTTAGCTGTTACTGTTCCTGACATATTCCCCTGTGGCCCATCCTTCTTCCCTCCTCCCAAGCGCAGAACACCGTATTACAGCTCTTCAAAAAACCCAACAAAAACAATCAGGGCAGATGTTTCCCAGTTGCGCAATACCTTTCATTTGAAGATACCGAGAGCTCAGTTAGTATCCTGTGATGGCAGTATTACCACACTACTTACAAACGAGAAAGCTGAGCAACTGCAAAGGCCAGATCCCTGGTTCTGGTGTAGGACAGTGTAATTCTAAGTTGCTACTAGTGTACCCCACTAGGAGAATGCATGTGTATAAATGGGTCAGGGCAGGAGGTAAGCTGGCATTTTCATCTCAAGTCTAATTGCAGCCTCACATAAACTTACCTTTTTTTTTTTTTTTCCAAGGGAATATTCTTTACTGAACATGATTATTCTTTTTTTCTTTAATTTCTAGGTTGCTCGGTGCCCTGCACAACCTTTCACATCCTGTTCTGACCCTCATCTACAAAGTTGTTCTCAGCAGAGCACTCACCCATCGGAGAGAATCACTGTATCTCCTACTCAAACACCCACTTGACAGAGGAAGCCTTAAGTGTTCTGTGTTTATTTGCTTCTTGCTGTGACAATATACACCCTGATTTCATCTAAAAATAAAGCAAGATTTGTCAGGCAGCCTAGCTCTGAGCATCACAGGTTTTAAGTTAGACATTAAAGCTTCGCGATACCCAGCAGTGTATTAGGATAGCATCTTTAAAATAAAGCTGAAAGAACAACATATGACCTAAATTATTTGGAAAATGACATTATAGAACAACCACCCTTCTCTGTCCTCTCTCCTACTCCCTTCTCATGCCTTGAAACCTAGCTTTGTTTGCTGGCAGTAAGTGCAATTCAGCTGAATTTAGGCCTGCATGGGCTTGATGATACACCTAGCATCCCAAACTGTCTTCTTAGATGTTTGTCAAGTGCATGAATAGTACTATAAACCCCAAAATTAGTAAACTTCTGCTAGAGATACATCTCAAACAAACTCAAAACCATGCAAACAACTTTAAAAGGAAAATGCTGTCACATTTAGCCTTGCACCAATTATTTAGCGAGCTGGAGCCTTAAATAGTGGTACTACGCTAAGTTAGAATTGCAAAAGCAGTTGTATCCTGTCCTGCTGCTGCAGTGGAAGGAGGAATATCAGCCAGATTACTGTGGACAGGGCTGCCTGGATCTGAAATCCACATCACTTTTGCAGTGAGACTACAAAGTTACACCTGCAGAATCAGCAGATGACAGTAAAATCTGTAACCTGGGAAGTACTTAGAGAAAGTTGGATCTTCTCATAATAAATATTAATAAAGAAAGACTCGTTTTCTAAAGTACCAAGCACTTTTCCATCTCAAAGTGTACTGTTCTTTCACACTCTGTACAGAGAAGATGGTGCTGCAGCTGGCTTTTCTGCAAGGAAACAAGACAGTAAATAACCCATCTGGTCCAGCTGATGGGCTTCTGGATAAATGCACACCTGCCTCATTGGAAGTAGGTCCCAGCAATACACTCTACGCAACCTCCTGATCCCAGGTCATGTATGAAAGCTAAAAGCTCCATCTTCCCTGTGACATGACACATTTTTAATTAGACATAAATACCATGTTTCTGATACTGAGTTGTTCACAGGTAAGGCCTGATGTCAGCTGTCATCATCTTCCTACAGTGTTATGCCTCCCTCATCTGAAACAGCTCTCCCGCTGCGTCCTTACAACTGCTAAAGAGGATTCCTCCTTATGAAGATTTTCTTCAAATATTTGTTTCAGACAAACCTACAAAGGCATAGGGCACCTGCAAAACCTCCAGGGACTTCCAAAGCAGTATTGGACCTCAGGCTTGTGGAACCTTTCTTCTTCTCTTTATGAGAAATCAAAAGGAAAAAAAGAAAAATAAACAGCTGTCAGTACACTGTGGACCTTATAATTAGCGTAACCAGTAAATTTCTGCTTCCCTTGAGGTGCATCATAATGTGTATTTAATGTAATTTTCCCTATATCCTTTTCCCTACATCCCTAGCTGTTTTATATACTATAAATTATGGATGAGCTTCTGTTTATATATGCAATCTTTTAGCTGTAAAATAAAGATCACTAATACAGCACTTAGAACACACCAGGATGCCTGCACTCCATCAATGTTTAAATGGGATACAATATGCCAACTGGTCGTTTGCTCTCACTGGCAGTGATATACCGGGGGGAAATGGACTAAGACAGTGGAGGAGCACCCACCCATTGCTCTAAGCTCCTCCTATCCCAACATTTTACAGACTTCGCTTACTGGTAATGAGAAACAGATGGTGCCATCCATCTCTTTTTATGAGATGGGGAAATAAAATACTCAGCCTTGTATCACTATTTTTAGCAAAAAAATCTAAGGAAAAAACCTGGAAAAGACAGTATCTATAGCTATTACCACACTACAGCACTGCCCTTAACAATCAATAATAATATTTTTCAGGGAGATACTCTGTGTGTGTGTATTGCTCCTCAATATGAAGATCAATAGATTTTTCTCCAGTCAAGCAGGTCTCATACAGTTGGTCTCTTGGCATTGTGCTGTCTCCAGCTTACACAGCTCGTGATCCCTGCATACAGCATTTACTTCATACGACAAAGAGGCAGTTTAATTTATTCAATTATGATTTCAAAGCAAGTGATTTTGAATGAGCAGGGAGGTAATGCAGGGCTTCCAGAGCCCACTGGAAGTTTCTGGCTGATATGGATGAACTGCACACAAACAGCTGTGATTAAAAGAAAAATTGCTTGGCAGGTACAACCACACAGTTATATCTGGGTTTAGTACTGCTCTCCTCGCTTTCCCCTCCTCCACTGTAAAGCAAGTGACTTTGGTAATAAAATGCAATGCAATAATAAACATAGGTATCTAAAGGCCAGTGTTATAGCATACAACTGCCCTAAGTAACTGTATGTTACTAGATTTATTGTGCTGGCAAAACTGCATGGATTGTCTTCTATACAGAAGACAAACAAAAATATTTGCTGTAAGATAAATTTCCAGTTTTAAACTTTGAAATTCTAACTTCCTTAAGATTTGCTACCCCTACCTCCCTTTCCTCTGCATGTCTGTCTTTCTGTTGATCAGTTTCCTCCCTTTTATTTCATCTATCCTGCTTCTGTTTGCTTCAAGTACTAATTTGTTTGCCAGCTAACAAAGAAAGTCTTAAACAGAGGAAGTCCTACTTCAATCGTCTCTATGGGGAAACATGTTCACATACATAACTCTAACCCAGTAACAGGCAACTTGGGTAGCAGACAAAAAAGCACTCTTTTTGTTTGCTTCCCTTAGGGTTGCTGTGGCCACATTGTCTGCAAAAACCTTGGTTATACTAGGAACACCTGTCCTAATAAATCTGTTGCAAAACCCCCCTTGTTAGCTGTGGCATGTACTAATACAAAAGGTTTTTTATTGTTACAGGTAGATCTCTGCTCAAACTCAGCCAACACAGAGGTCAATGGTAGGATGTGTACACAAACCAAGAGTCTGGGGTTCTTTGGTCAATATAATGTCATCAGTTAGGAAATAATAGAACTTCATGTACTGCAGTGGAGCCCATGAAGATTTGCTGTTACAGGCTTAGACTCAAGAGTTCCAAAATCCACCTGGGAGGGAAGAAGAAGCTTTGCCTGCAAAGAGCATGTGGCCATAGGGCCTCTCTACCAGCTTCCATAAAAGCTAGGTTTTGTTTTGGAAAGAAAAAAAAATGCAATTCTTTTGGCAGAAAAAGTAACTTTCTCAAGTGATATACAGAGGCGAAACTGATGCAGTGTAGTCCTGCAAGTCTGCCAACAGATGCATACTTACCGTTCCTAGCTGAACAAAAGCAAAGTTGACTGGAAAGAAAGCTCAGGAAAAGGTATTTAAGTTGTTTCACTGCTGTTGATAAGAATCAGGCTGGCTGTAACTGCCCTATGTTTGCTCTGCACAAATTGCCTTTCAGTACGCTTTCCAGTAGACCCTTTGTTACGGCTTCAATGACTTGACTTCTGCTAGCCTAACAGGCTAACGTAACTGCAATGATGTTAGCTACGGGAGCAAATGGAGCTACAGTACCTTTCCAAGGGTGTCTGATTATACTAAGAAAATTCTCCTCTATTCAAAGCAAAGCAAAAATAAACACATGCACACTTCAAAGGCAAAAGAAAACAATAAAACAATGCTAGCAAAGAAAAAGGCAGAAACTGGATTTATGGGAGGGACGAGAGAATCCAGAGCAAATGGCCAAATTCATTCATGTTCCTCCACACACTGTGGGAAGACAACTGGACCAAATGGTGACAAACACGGTGAAAGACCCTGTAAAAAGGCAGAAAGTCCTTATAAAGCACTGTACACATCTGGACGTCTAGTACTGACTGATGGCTGCAGAAATTTTGAAGCTGTTCATTGTGGCTTTTCTCACCTTAGCGTGATTATTTCTGCTACTCCAGTATTTTCCACAAAGTACTATTTCTCAAACCAATGAGCCACCCTCTGGCAAAAATTTGAGCTCATACTTGTCACTTCAGAACAGAATTTCAACATGTGCTGAGTTCCAGCTTAACTCTCCAGATGCAGACAAACAACAAGCTACTGTTGTAGTAACTGAGGATTTGAGCAGCATTCTCCTAGGTCCTGTCCTTAAACTCCAGAAAGAAAACTCAGTTGAGTCAGACACCAAATTAACTCTCCATCTCCTGGCTCTTACATCCCATAAACAAGTTGGCTAGGAGCTACAGAACAAAGTGCTTAAACATGCTCACCCTGACTTGTGGTCACTTGGTTAACAGCAGCAGCTTGAAGGCATTGCTCCTTCAATTTGGAAATAGATGGAGGGTGAGAATGTGAGTCTGTATCTCTGCAATTTTCACTGGCAGTGTAAGCCGGCAAACTTAGCTGGGAACTAAGGCATGACACATCCAATTTCCGTGGCTCTGCTCAGTGACAGAGAGGTGGTTACTGGTGAAGTAGCAGGACACTTGGGAGCAGCAGCTTAAAAAATACTGTATCAAAATGCACTGGAACTCATCTCTCACTGTCCTCCCTCTCCAATTGTGGAACAGCCTATCCAAGCCTATAGCTTATTTTCACTTCTTTTCTCTTGCTGCTCTTCTTAAAATGTTACTATTACAGCTTGTCAGATTTCCTTCAGCTTTACAGCAGGAGCTAAAGGCATTGTGCTGAGAAATATGTGAAAGGAGGAAATATTCTTTAATGTGAGACATAAATGGTACTCTGCAGTTGGGTTTACTTTGTTGTTGGCTGTTTTCTTTAAGATGGGCAAGGAGAAAAGAGAAATATTACAGAAATCTAACACTGTACAAGAGAAAATATAACACTCAGTAAAAATCCAAATAAAAGCTAAGTGAGCATAAAAACTGTTTTAAGGAATAAACATCGAGGCATTGAGTTCTATTAAAATCAAGCAGCGAGGTTGCTCATATCACAAACTGAACCCTCCCCAACACACTCACCAATACAACATCTGTGATGCACTTCCATGACCCATGATGGGATAGGAAAGCATGCAACTGAGCGACAGTTTGTCCAGACACAGGCTTAATGCTCATCCTCTACAAGTCTCTACTTACCGTTCCAGGCAGTTAAGTGTACTTATCCATGATGTCAATCTTCCAGTTTTGTGCACCAGAAAACATCAATAGTTGTGCTAAGTCACTCACCCATAACGTGTAAGACCCCCTACGGCTCCCTGGAAAAGTCAGCATACTCTGATCTGAGACAGCAACCGATGCCAGGCCACTGCTCCTGGATGGTGGCCATTCAAAGTCAGCCTCGGCCTGCTCAGTTTTGCTTTTCTGCTTCTTTATAATCTGTAAGGTAGGGGGACAAGGGGTGGGAGGGGAAGGAAAAAAAAAGAAGGATCTTTGAAAATAGTGTCTGAGCTGTATGGAGAAAAACTACATTAACCCTGTCTTAAGGTAAACTGCCTAGGAAGAACGTGTGAGAGTCTCCCTCTGCTTTTGCTCCAGTTCATGTCAGGATGATTCTGACAACTTGCATGCATTTCTCCTCATCTGAAGTCATACTGCCTGCAAATGCATAAGCATCGACACAGTAAATCATAATCAATGGCTGTAGGAACATCAGAGATGAATTAAATAAACATGGAAACCTGTTCCTACAGTAACACTTTAAACATTAGCAGCATCTAAGTGTCAAATACTTTCTCAAAAAGAATTTTTGCAAAGAAACACAAAATACTAGGTGTGAGGGGAATTTCAAAGGCCCTCGTGGCATCTATACACATTTCTACTGAAAACAAAGAGGCACTGTTTTTGTTTTTGAAAATCTACACATCTTAAGAGTGAGAGAAGATCATATAGACTACCTGTCTCTCTACACTGACAGACTATATCCTGCCACACTTCATTTCCACAACTTTTCTGACTCCAGTTTAAAATAGCTACAGAATATTAGTCTATGGCATAAAAGACTTGGCAGCTTTTGACAAGAGTGGTAGTAATTCAAGCCTGGCTGAGGTAGGCTCCAGACTATCAAAGATCTGATAAGCAGAACTCATCTCCTAACATTCCTAGCAAAGAAGGTGGCAGATTATTTTTCATTGAGTTGCTGCTTTTCTGGCTTTTCTTGATAGCTTTATGGACAACATGTTCCTCCTCTGGTGTGTGATCCATACATTGTTAAATGCCACATCCCATACACAGATGTGGCAATCGGATTAGTTCACATGGAGGGAGACTAAGCGGAGTGGTTATTTTACTGATCATGGGAGCTCAGCAGCACTCTTCACGCTCACATTGCCTTGCTCCCAACTGTCCAGGCAAACCCACGGGGTATTTGTTCCCACAAGCCCTCCATTCCTGTGCTGCGTCAGAGCTTTGCAGGGAAAACGAGCTTTCTGGAAAAATCCACACAGAGGGTTCTGTGATGTTTTGGGTGTCCACCTTACAGCATCATTAACAGAATTCTATTTTAATGACAGATATTTTCTTTGTATGTGTTGCAGATGCAGGACTCAGTAGAAGGTATGGTCAAGAACCACACTTGTTTACATTTGAAAACTTTGTGCCTTTTGGGAAGTGCAGAACAGATGTAAAACTCAACTGAGCAGCTGCCTCCTTTTCCAAGAAAGGGTAATGCAGACCTGAGGGAGTGGTACTTCTCAGCTCTGAGGGTGTAGGCCATCAGTTTAGGCATCGGATAAAGCTTATTTATAAATTGATTTTTATGTCAAATGTATCTGATTAAGCCTATACCGTGACAGTTGAAGTTGAAACTTGTCATTTACTCTACTTTCTACGTGGGTGTCATCCTTTTTGCTGTTAGCAGGGTTGAAGCTCACCAGGCTAAAGGATTGTGTTTTGGCTATTAAACAAACTAGGGAAAAAAACACATGCAATACCTTCTGCACGATGGTTGTGGCCAGCTCTTCTATGAGGTCCTCCTTGTGTTCCTGCAAGTAACAAGCCTCATTCTGCTTGTCCTGCATGAAAATGGATATCTGTAGTTGCTAAAATCACATAAACCCAGCCTTTCCACAGAAACGGTACAGATCAGGAAATGGGTGATATGCCCTATTGGCACTGTGGGAAGAAATTACAGGTACTTATATTGCATGTCACCTTCTGAAATGCAACATGCACCTTGGATACAAGTTCACAAAACCCACACCCAGCTCCTCAGGTATGGCATGAGACAGTCACTACTTCTTCATGTTTTCTTTTTTGTCTGCTTGGTTTTGTACCAGTACCCAAATTAAAAGAAACATAACTGTTCTATTAAAATTACTGGTGGTTTGGTTTTTTTTTTTGAAAATGTTACCAGGCTGTCACTGTAGGTCTCTGCCTTAGAAATAGCTTCTTCCACTGCTTCCTCTGCAACACGTAAGGCCACAGCAAGGGTATCCATCATGCTGTGTCCTAGGTGAAGAATAAGATAAAACCACCATGTTCTTTATATATGTACATTTTGCATAATGAGTTCCAAAATTCACTCATATTCCAGACATATATTCAAATCTTAAATTGTTCATTACAAAGTTCATTTTCTCAATCCATAATTACACGCAGTAAAATAAACACCTTAAAGACAGAGAAATTTGTCTCAACCTCTATGTTACTTCTTAAACATAAATATTAAATACAATAAACCATAGTATTTTTATGTTGTTTATTTTAGAATCCAGCAATATAGTTAGCAGGAAATCATAGGAAGAAAATTTGTAAACCTCCTACAAACACCAATAAAATATAAGAAAGAATGAAAAAACATACAAACATAGGAAATGGAAGAGAAGTAACAAAAACTGAACATGAAGAAATTCGCACTAGAATAATACTGAAGCAAGATATTCCAGCATGGTACACAAAGGATTTTTATTATCTGGCTAAATGTTTCAGCTAAAAGATCGCTGGAGCTGTGAACAAGACTTATCAGCACTCTAGGCTATTTGTCCAGTAATTCAAAATGTAAGGACTGTGTTTTAATCAAACTGGGTTTTAGCAGCATACCTTCTGTCTGTTGGTAGAATGTAGAATCACTCCCACAAATGCTTCCTTCATTTTCAAAGCTTCCTTCAAAAAATCCTCCTTCTGCTTAAAAGAGACAGTACTGTGCATTAGTATAAGAAGTACCCATCAACAGCAGAGGCATGATTAGATTAGAATATTCACTCCAGATACGGTGACACTGCACACAGAGAGTGATAACCAGAAAATTCCTCCTACCTTTTGTATAAACCATGACTGCAGCAGCTTTTGTATAAAACTTGACTGCTTTTACACAAAACAACTCTCATTCATTTTCGATGGAGAAAACTATTTGCACGGTAAAAGAGAGAGAGAGAGAGAGAGAGAGAGAGAGAGAAGGAAGCTACTAGGTATAAAGCTTACATGGCAGAAGTGCAGGGAAGTTGCCTTTAATATGACATTTGAGGTTGAAATAGATTTTACATTTTAAAGGGCAATGCTGTATAAATAAGCTCAAACCCAGACACGTATACTAGTATTTATCTTCAAAGGGAACAAAAGGTTTACCTAATAGTCACATACATGGAGAGCAGAAGAAAGTTAGCAATGACATTTAGACTCAAAGGCCTTCCTTAGAAAGGTCTCACAGAGAGTGCACATGCCACTGCCACTCATCATTGCATTCTTCACACTTCCATTCAAGGACAAATTCAGTTAGACTACAGCTTAAAGGTAACACGTATTCAAGTTTGGAAGGATCCCTCCCCAGTTTTTAATTCCATTGTCCCACTGCTGTCCTCACTGATACGGATTTTCTTCATACATACTTGTTCTCAACTGTTAAGGAATCTTCTTGAGAAAATGAATTTGATAGAGAGAAAGCAAAAAGACTAATAAATCAGAATTTAATTTACAGATTGTTTCTCCCTAGAAGCTTTATGCCAATTTTTGTAAGAAACACCTGAAATTTTCACTCAGGATCAGAGAGTCCACTTACCTTCCTACATAATTTCAGAAAAAAGACAAAGTAAAGCGTATAGAAAAACTATAATCTCTGTACAAATTTTAAAAGAAGTTCTTTAGGAGATCATCTGGTCCAATAAATCCAATGGAATCTCAAACATTCAGCTAGCTGTGTTTTGAGTGTTTGCTAAAGTTACCAGTGTGACACCAAACATTGTTCTAATCCATTTTATACGTCCAATTACTCTTCTCATGGGGTGAGGCATTGTAACACCATAGGTAAGGGAGAACTATCTCTCTTCATTTAAAAGGGTGAAACCAACATTTAATCAGCACTGTTTAACCATTTACAAACATCCATACAAAAGTAAGGTGTGGCCAGTTTCAGATGCTTAAGCATGCAAAACTCTTAAGAGAGGACAATCTAAGTTTTGGTAAACTTGCATAGCGAATGTATCCCATGTTAACCAAATTTTGCTTCAAACACCATGGAAATGTGCTTTAAGGCCAAATGTTGAATGCAAAACTGTTTTCTCATTCATTGACTACGCAGAAGCATGATAAATTTTGGAACACAGGCTAGAATACAAGCTGCAATTTACTTTACAGACTGAAGATAACAGTTCCTCTGTATCAGTGGCATAATTAAGATTAAACCTTCTTTGGATTCTTAAACAGCTGTCTAGACACTCACTCCACTCTTTTTTCTCTCCACTAAGCTATTTATTTTAAAAAATAGCCTTAAAAAAAAATCTCTTTTGAAATAAGCTCAGAATTTCCATTGTCAGCTCTTGTGTTAAAGTAGATGAGCTAGTACAGAATCAACACAGTCATTCTTACCTATTACATCAGGACAAACTCCGCTCTCCAGTCTATGCTTCTTGTATAAGTTCTTCAGGACTTTGGCACTTCCAAAACACTTAAAGCGGGTTTTGACATTATTATAGTACCAATCCAGAGACTGGGTCCTCAAAAGCCTAAAACAGAAAAATAAACTACATATTTGGAACGATTCTACAACAAATAAACAGTCTACTATCCTTTTATGTAAAAAAAGGATCATTTAGAGCTCAGAGCACAAACATACTACTTTCTGAATACTTCTTTACTGTTTTTACTTCGTAAGTGTCTGGTATACTGAGGCAACAGCCCCACTCCCCCCACCCTAACTGTAACTCACGAGCAAGTACCTGCTTCACATGACTCAAGCTTTTACTTGGTTTTGCTACTATCAGAAGAGATGCTCTCCCCTTTTACATTATAATGCCGACACTACAGCCTTTTGAAAAATGTGAACAAGCCTTGGAACAGCACAGGAGGGTTTTGAAAAATAGCCTTTATTTACAGAGATTTACAGGTAATGTAAAAAATTAGCTCATTAATGTACTGCAAAAAATAACATTTTCATAAAAATATATAACTGCTTTTATTTGCGGAAACCAATAGAGTAGACAAAGCCTTGTGTGAGGACCTCAAAGCAGAGTAAGCACAGAATTGTAGACAGACAACCTTTCTGGGGGGAAAGGACTCACAACTGTAGTTTGGTTTCTTACTTTCAATAGTAAGCATCACTGACATCAGTGATTCATCCTAATAAATTTTTCCCCAGAGCTCCTATACTTCTATAAAGCTGTGAGATACTGTCAAGTTCTGTATTCTTTTCCACGTGCCAATGGGCTCTTGCTTCACCTGCTACTTCAGCAGCGGGTGGAGAACCTGCACCACAGACCCAGGCAACACAGCCAAAGGTGACTGCAGGGCGACCCAGGGCAGACCCACACGTTTCCTACCAAGAGCACCTATCGCTGGAGAGAGGGATCCTAGGGTTCTACCTATAAATTAAAGCTTATTTACCCAAAAGCCTCTAGAAAGGAGAATTAAGCCTGAGCCAGTGAACATGAGCTAATTCTGAGTGCTTCCTTCTCTGTTTGAGCCCATTTGTTCCTCTGCATATTGCCACAGTAGTTTATTTACTGCACTTACATTGCAGGAGCCAAGGTATTTTTATAGGACATGATACAAAACAGTATTTAGTACAGGCTGCAAAGGTAATTTCCCTTTTGCAATAATTACAAAAATCAAGGTCTTGGAACTGTAAGCCCTGTGGAGCTTGTTACATAGCTAAGCAAAGAGAAGATTCTTAACACCAAGAGTTTAGAGAACGAAAGGTTACAGTTAGTGTCCAGTATCAATATATGAATCCCTAAAGAAATGATATTGCTATCAGGAGTGCTCAGCACTTCCAAACTTGAACACATTCAGATGATTTAATTCCATTTTTTAAACCTGGGGTTGTATGTGAAAAACACTAACCTTTACAGTTTCCTTCAGGGACTCTGAACTTTTCTTTATGAAGTGCAAAGCAAGTGACAATCCACAATTTTTGTTTAACATACACCATTTCATAAGCAAATAAAATCTTGCTAGCAAGATAAAGTTCTTACTTGCCACTGAACCTCAGGAGATACTCGCTAACAAACAAATATGCTGAGCCTGGGGTTTTTCCACTAAATGCATTCAGTCCGACTCTGGATTTTTTGTTTCACTATACTGCTTGAAAGGAACATCCACTTCACGTAAAGTAGAACACCATGATATAGTCCACTTCTCTGTTACCACTAGAAAGTATTTAGTAGCAGACATCAGCAGCGGGAAATTAAAAATAAAAATCAATGAAGCCTATCATATTCAAACTGTGAACTCTTCTTAAAGTTACATTAGTTGCTCTATTGAAGACAACTGAAGAAAAAGCACATAATGGAAGAGGCATATTTTTCCTGTATGCTGTGTCAGCAAGTAGATGCAGGAGAGATGTTCATAGATAATGTAAGAATATTAGCCCTTTACTATCTATTTGCACAGTAATATCCCAAAGGTAGCTATGGTTCCCAGGAGGCTCATTAGTTCCAATATTCACCATTTTACAAGTATCACTAACATGTGACAGGGACAAAAATCCTTTTTTTCTGGAAAATGTCCTTACACACAGCGCAGGGATGACAAACACCTGATGAAGCGCAAGTGGCTGCAGGAGCACAGGGAAGCATGCCTAGGTCTGTCTGTGAAGCACAGGATTTCTGAATCCCTGTAGTGCTGCCACCGAGAAATCTGTTACGATGCCTGTCCAAGTCCTGACCCACTGAACAGGGTTGGCTGCTGGCACAGTGATGAATCTGTGAATGGAGGCAAATTTCTCTCCTAAACCTGCAATTCTCTGGAATTTTGAGAACCTGCATTCTTTGCGGGGACCACTTGCTCTCAGAGAAGCTGCATCAGAGAGGTACAAATGCTATGTTGTCTGCTTGCTGAATTCGATTCACTTTTGCCACTGAGTTTGTACAGGTGCTGGGAGTGTAAGATTGCAGTCAACAGCACAAAGTCACAACCATTAAGATGGTTTAAACTCAGTCTGCATGACTGGGTGGGAAGTGGCTTAGGAGGAGGAATTGGCCAGGAAGGACACTGGGTATCTGCCCAGTGAACACAGGGCTCTCCATGCTGTCCACAAAATAGTATCACAGTACTATCACCGCTGGTGGACTCACAGCACTGTGAGTCCTCAAATACATTTGCTTTAGATCTTTCAAGACCCCTACCAAATACCTTAAGCATGTTTACCAAGCAAACTCAGCTCCACTAGCTCAAAATGCTGATCTTGTTATCTTCTTGGAAGCCAAGTAGACCCAACTGCTAATATCCAGACGTAGTGGCAAGGTAGAAGAGTTTACAAAATGACCAACAACCAAAATCAGAAAATCACTCACCTCCTTGTACACACTGTATGAATTAAGATAGTTATGGACGTTGACCTGGCAACTTGGGGAAAAAGGAGAGATGGGACCCACTGCAAGCCTGCTTCAACATCTTCTCCCCCATGCTACCATGTTTTTCTGGGTCTGATCAATAATGTTTCTGTAAAAACAGAAAGCTAACAGCACTGATTTCTTAATGAAGTGAGAGTGTTTTGCAACTACCACAATTTTAGAGACAGGTTTTGTATTTGTAATAACATTTCCTGCATGTGAACTTTGGGAGAGTCAAAAGGATAAGAGATTAGACATATCAAAGCAACAATGAAAGAAGAGATGTTTTCTTCTTTGTACTGGTTAATCTGGTGTAAACACAAGGAGTGGGATTTTTTTAAAAAAAATCCATCGTTGCTGCAGGATTAACACTTTGTGAGTGATCTAATCATCTCATGCTTTTCTCCTGTGTGTTGGAGAGCTACCAACTCCAAATCCATGCCTTTGTCCTGCACACATTTTACAGCAGATTACAATGCCTCCTCTAAAGCTTTTTAGCCTCTTAACTTTCAAGTAAGTCACAGTGTCCCTGCCGATTTGTCCTGGGGAGAAAAGATTTGGAGAAGACAGCAGGTTTTTTTAGAAACACTAAAATAAAGGACCCACTCAAAAGAGAAATAAGAGCATTTTCGCCTTATTTTAAAATACTTTAATGTATTGACCTGCATTTGAAAGCTGTATTCTGCAAAAGCAGTCCATGAGCCCAGACTAATGAAAGACTATGACAGCACTAGCATTAAATTGTTAAAATGAAACACTTCCCTTATTACCTCTAAAAGAAAGCCTGCCTGAAATGAAACTTCACACTTAAAGGATATTAGTTGTATACATTTTAAAGAAGCAGGAATGGCTGAGGCCATTCCTCTCTTTCTGTGCCATAAAGACCGCTGTGTCCTTATTGCTAAATAGCCTTAAATGCTAAGGACATTATTTATGTTCTATAACATTGCCATGGAGTTGAGTTGCATTTTGATGTGCTTTTGGCAGAGGGGAATACTGTGATTTTAAAATTCTGCCTTACTAGAAAGTGTGAAAGCTAGACAGACACTCTTGGTTTAATAGCGTTAAAATTTGAATGAGTACGATAAAGCCCCCGTCTTTTTTTTAGCGCAGCAGTGTGTTTGCCTTAATCAAGTAGCACCATAAGAGCAACAGATAGACCCATTAAAATGTTTACAAGTGGTTTTCAGTACACTACTTCTCACCTGCAGCCCCAAATAATCATTTTTTAGCCTTGTCCTGAGAAAAAAAAGTACACCAGCTGTGCTGGGGAGTGGGGACATGAACCACCTCTCATTTTTCGTGATGATCGAAAAAGATCACGTGAAAGATGCCACTCACGCATGATGACTAGTATTCACTACTCAGTACAGAGGAGGCTGTTTAGTGACTGATTTACCACTTTATAATTTTTTTTTTCTCCTAAAAAGTTGTGAGGTTTTACTTGGTCTAAAAGGCAATATAAAGCTTCTGCAATAAATTTCCTCTAAAAGGTAGTATCAACTTCATGTTCATGAGCTTAACCTCTACTCATAATGCAAGAACTTCAAGGAAGCATTTTATAGTGTTTTTTCATTTTTCCATGAACTTCCTGAGTTTTCTCCCACAAGAAGAACTTGTAACTTACTGAGTTACAGACTAGTTTCTGTAAGTCAGGAGGTGCTTCTGGAAATCTGAAGTTACATTTTTTTAAATGTCAGAGTGAATACACAGTCACTTAAGGTTTCCTTGCTGTTGTCTTGCATAGAAAGCTGAAGACTCCTTTTCAGCTTTCCACTCCTATTTTACCACATCTTCCATAGCTTTGTGCCGATAGCCAGGACAGTAAATTCTTCGAGGCCCTCAATATGACTCCAAAATCAGAGCCACAAACCTCCATGTACATATCGCAAAATGTTAGACAAGTTTCATGCCACCCTGCTAAAGCCTCTTACATTCACTCAAGGTGGAGGTGTTCCCTGGAGCTCTGGCTGGCAGCTAAGCCTCGAGGCCAATTCCGCACCCCTTGTGCATAACCTTTTCCATCTTTCTACCAGAACAATGGGAATCATGCTGTAGGTTAAATGACACTATCTATCAGCTCCTGCAACACCACTGATTCTGTCGATGCTCCATAACATGTTAAGATACAGGAAATCTGACTTTATGACCCTTAGGTACACAATGACAGCAAAATAATCGCAGAGCAATATCTTTAAATATAAATTCTATACTTCCTTTTGACAGGAAAAGGTGCTCCTTCAAAAACTCATTTATAACTCATTACCATATCCCCAGCTTTACCACTGTATTTACTAGTAGCAGATTCATGGATGGCTGCAATTTTCATTACAAACTCCAGGGTTTCCAGACTTAGTTGAGATGTTCCCCATGGTTCTTACTTTGTAAAACATGGAATAATAAAAAGGATCTAGTAGCAGACCACTGAAGTAATGTCCATCGTAAAAAAGGTCTCATTAAACAGCTGCTTAATATTCTTGAATGGGCATCAGCACTACTCAGCCCTTTAGTGCAGACATTCAACAGCAATTTCTCAGACAACTGATCATCAGCTAACAACCGATCAAACTCAGTAGAAACCAAATAAAAGAGTTGCTGAAAATAACTTCTACTGGGGGGCGGGGGGGGGGGGGGAAGGCTTCGAAATTTTTTGCCCGCTGCTGTGTGAATGCCCTAGTGTGTGACATCCAACCTCAGGCCACCTGAAATCTGCACTCAGCAATTGGCTAGATTCACTCAGGAAGGGAGCTGCTTTACAATTCCTGGACCTTTTTACTTTTGTGGATGTGACAATTTCTTTAAATTAAGTAATGAAAATTTAAAAAGCCAAAGAAATCCATCTCTGAAATACAGGACTATCCACAGATCAGAACTGCTGCTCTGTGGGAGACTCTAAAATGCAATGTAACCACATCAAACTGAAGAAATATTAGAAGTGTAAATTTTCAGTGGAAAAGCAACATCAATGCTAAGTTTTCATAGTTTCGAAGCACTCTCAAGGCTCCTTGAACTGCTTGGAGGCTCAGCAATGAGTGAAGAGATGGAGAGACTGGGAGCCAGAAGAGTGCCTGCTGAGCTACGGCAGAGCTAAGACACTAGTAGACAGGTCCTCTCCAAAGCAGACGTGCTTAGCCACGCTGCTGGGCTGGAGGCAAAGACATGCTGCAGTTAAATATTCTTGTCCTTAACCGTGATGTTCCCTGGCAGGCAGGTGACCGGTGCTGCAGGACCAACATCCTTGGAGCCCTGCTCCTCCTGGGGAGCTGCACGTCCATCACCCTCCAGCTGCACTGGCACCCTGTTACGCATCAGTGGCTGGGAAACGCCAGCTAATCCAGATTATGCTGTCTCAGGCACACCGGCTGTCATAGCCCCCCTGACAAGGGCTCTCTCCCTGTCCCAGCCTCACACAAATACAAAGCTCAGGGCCCTTCCTCCTTTTCCCAGGCACTGAGTGGCCTCAGCCAGGCGCCCAGAGAAACTAGGACGATTTAGCCTGCCACTTCTTATTTACTTATTTTGGAGTAAAACTGCTTCAAACTCAGCATCCTGAAATACTCTTTCTCTGCCAACAGCAATATGTGCTTTTTCCTCTGGGCTGATGTTTTAGAGCTTGTAATGTACTGCTTGTTATAAATTGCTGAATTAAAGTATTTCAGTTCCTTTCAGTTTCAGTGAAATCAAACATACTACCAGGTTCAAGAACGCAACTTCACCTTCATTCCCTTCAGGATGAATATTTACTATAGCACATGAGCACCGCTCACATGAATGTTGTGCCAATGCTCAGTTCCCTAAAAATCAGATTTAAAGAAAAATATATATCCTGAGATAGTTCGGCCCCCTGAAGCCCTGAACAGGAACTTAGGCCAAGCCCATGTCATCCTAAGAGGGGACTTATATTTCCCTGATTGTTTTGCATATATCCCCTGCCTGGGAAAGGCAGTTGTTCACACCCCAAGAACAGCTCCTAATCATTTAGCCTAGCAGGCCACTGTTAACTCTTTGTGACACTTCCTTCCCAAGCTTCAAGTTGAATTCCTATTTATTTTTTTCTTAATGCCATTCTGCAGATCACCCATCACTTAAGAAGCGCTGCTCCAGAAAATTTCTTCCTCCAATTAGAGCAGAGGGCTGCACCCGTATTACACCGTGACACGTGAAAGCACGGCTCATTACGGGAAAGGCTGCAGCAGTGCGCGATGCATGCTATGCTCGGTGGGCAGCAAAATCCAAGGAACAGCAGGGGAGAGGCCCTCTCAAGCTAAAGCACCTACCCTAAAATGAAAACTGTCCAACCCAGTGAAAACACCATCTGTCTTTCCCGCAAGTGCAACAAAACAACTGTCCATGTCCCTCAGAGCGAAATTGTGACTTTCCTGCGCCAGCAGAAATGAACCCAGCTCGGTAATTGCATTGCAGTCTACAGTATGTTAATTATTCAGAGAGCTCAACCACCAGTATCGTACTATATAAGGCATTTCCTAAAAATACACATCCTCCCGACCATTCACTGAGAAATTCACTGCCCCAGTTTGGGCTTTTAAATTCCAACACAGAACATAACAAGAAATAACAACTTAAGGTTAGCACAGAGAAAAAGAAGATTTTTGATTTGTTTACAGAAGACAGCTGTATGTGCAAACCCTCAAATTTGCTTACTCTGTCTCCTTTACCTTTGAAATCAGCAGTCAGGAAGTTAGATGTGGGAGGGAGAGAGAACAGGTTTTATACAGAGAACCTAGATATACTTTCTGAATGGAAGAAAGATCAAAACTTGTAACAAGTTCCCCTAATCCTGATGATTAAGGGAAGTACTAACGGGTCTGCCATCTGGGCCCTTTAAACCAAGCCTCAGTGACTTTCCAAAGGGAGATGACAAGGATTGCTCACTGCATCGTGCGCCAACGTGCAAGAATCACTCACTGCATTATGCAGCAGGCCACGGTAAGTGATTGCTGGCTCACAAAAATAAGATCATGAGCCATACTAGTTCAAATAAAACATTCACCTAGCCTCTTACTCTGTCTCCGTCTATCAGCAGATGCGAAGGAAGAGATGACAGGAAAGATGCAAGTGTGGAGGGACCCTGCCTTTGGCACTCTCTGCACCTGCCAGCTCAGGACACCATGTTTGACATTACAACTGACCACCCTCAAAAGACACTCATTGATGGACTAATCTTCCACAAATTTGGCTATACCTTACCTAAATAGAGGCATACTTTTGGCCTCCTCCAAGCTCTCTGATGATAGTCTGCAGCTACATGCCACACAGAGATGCATCACCTTTCTTCATTTTGATGTCTAACTCCTATTCCTCTGGATGCCTTACGCATGCCCTGACATGGGATGCTGCAGTAGAGGAATGTATCACTGCCATGCAAAACTGGAAAAAAAGCTTTAGTGAAAATACAGGCATCATAGAATGGCTGAGGAAAACAAGTAGGTTTCAAAATGAAGTCAAAGTCCACACAGAATCACATTTCCCTCTACTGGGCAACTTTTCAAAGCCTGCTAACAAACAAAAAATGTCTTAGATATATAATATGCAGAATCCACTAAAACCCCTCTCTCCAATTCACACACATTTCTCTGTGCCATGGGTTTGTGACCCTTACTTGCAGTGGTAGCTTGATCATCAAATCTACACTAAAATAAAACATGACATGGCTCATCTTTAAACATGTAATTGAATTATTGGTCAGTAATCAGCATGTAAAAATCAGGAGTAAAACATCTGCCTTTAACAGTCTTTTTGAAAACAAGAATGGAAAAGATACAGGTACCCCTGTCAAGAAAACACCAGATCTAACCCATGCTTTATTAAAAAAAAAAGTCGTAATTTGTAATCCTTATACTAGTAAAGCAACACTCCTTGGAGATCACATCTAGCCTGCAGACAGTAGTTTGCGTATATTTGCTGACAGACATTACATGCAAAGATTAAATGCTGGCCACATGCCGTGACAAAAACTTGTTGGGTATGGATTGTGTTTGCTCAATGGTATATTGTGATTTTCCAGAACTGATGAGTTCAGCTGAAGTCAAGTCCATGAGATACAGGAGGTCTAGACCTGAGGTGAACACACCTGTAAACTCCACTACGTACCTTTGATGGTTCCCGAAACCCAGTCAGAGCATTTATGTCCTCAAACTCTCCCTGAGAAATGCCAGACCTGACATATCACCTTCAGCTCTGATTTACAGCCTTTTGGCATTTATACCTACCCATGCTACCACCTAAGAACAGATTTTCACCCACCCAGCACCATGTGTGCACTCCTCCACCACTACACCCTCCTCCCTCCTCTTCGGCAGTCATCTGCATAACTAACACCCTTTTCCTATGAAGCTATTTGAGTCTTCCAATTACGTTTCCCCAGAATGAAAGAGGTTCCTTCCACAGAGGCTTACTGCAACAAGACACCTGCTTTTAATTTAAGATTTCTGCAAAGAATAAGACTTGAACAAATGGTGGCTGAACGTAGGTCAGGTTCAGTGGTTTTTGCACATCGTCCCAAGTTAATCTTCTCACATGAAAATGGTCAGGCTAAAAACATCTTCTGGCTTAACCTGGGCACAAGAGTCATCACTCTGGTTTGTGAATGAAGGCTGTGAGTGCGACTTTGGTGAGGGTCATTTTCAGGTCTGTTCCCCACAGTGGATAAGTGTTCTGCAGCAGGTGAGGAAAACACTGAAACAGTACCAGGTATACCTGGAGATACGGTTTGATTCTCCAGTAGGAATATGGTTTGATTCTCCAGTAGAAAAACACATCTAAAAGTAGAACATGTCAGCATTTAACTGAGCTATACTGCCTTGTATTTCTACCGTGAGACCGTATGTCAGGAACCCCTGGCTCACAAATGAATGCGTATTTGGCATATTAACCTGACCTGCTTCCCCCAGGATGCATGTTGTGTTTTGGGATAACTCAAGTGAAAACAGGGGTTTTGCAGCAGTTATGAAAGTTAATTTTTAAAAAGAAAAGGGTTTTCAAACCCAGTGCTCCACTGTAATTTAGCTGACTATAAACACCAGACATGAAATCATGATCGTGGAGAGTTAATGGCAGTTAAAGCCACGACATAAGAGGGGCAAGACCTCTCTTCAGGCATGTACCAGCAGTAAAAAATGTGAGAAGCTGTATCCAACACAGCTCCTGATGTCTCTCAGCAAGAGCTAATAAGCTTTTGCCAGAACAACATGTTTATAGGGATGTTTGCATGTCTTACAGCCGTTAGTGAATATTCTTTATCTTCTCTTTTTAAAGTAAGCATCAGTTGACTGATGCTTATTTATTCAGAGCTGACTTCTGAACCTAAAAGTTCAAAAGGCTGCATTGCAGGGGAGCTTGCAGAGAGCTTGCAGTACAAGTTACTGCTGCTTTCAAGCCACTTTGGCAGAGCCTTAGTCCACGAAAGAAAAGGGATCACACAGGTGTTCCCCTTGCCACCACACATGATGAGCAATACCTAGATCACTCCCAGCAGATACACAGCTAGCCTGTTCTTACTGACTGCTGATGCTGCAGAGCTCTCCCAGCCACCCCCTTTCCACTTCAGTATTTTCTTATCCTAATGCTGAAAGTTTTTAACATTTAAGCCATATCTTCCTTGTTTCTATTTAAACTAGATAGTTTAAGATGTTTGCTTTTTTTTTCTTTTTTTTTTTTTTAAAGGCTGAAGAATCCTGTTTCATCCCAGATCATCTTTTTTAGCCATCTGATCATTCCCACTGTTTTTTTGCTGGGACAAGGTGCAAAAGACCCAAATGGTCTGTAGCATTGCTTAAATACAGATCCCAGAACTGGTAATTTGAGGCTTTCCCAGTACTCTTTCAAGAAAAGTCAAATGTAACTGTCGGGATACGACTTAGCACAGTGCAGACCCTATGGATGAGATCCCAATGACAGCACCAGATACGCCATACCGATACTGAATCTGGGCTACGCAATGCTGTGAGCCACCCATCTGTCAAAGTCGTGGTTAGACTCGCAGTGTAGAAACTGCCAACTCTTTAAAAAGAAAGATCCTGTTGAACAAAGTGAAGGGTATTTTTACTCCACCTTTTCTTTTAAACTGACAATTTCATGGATGCCACTTTCAGAAATGAGTTTTAAAGTGTATCTCCTCACTAGCCGGCAGATACACTAATGGGTTAAAACGCCACTTTTGTGGGAGAAATCCAGGCACTCAGCTGTTACACCTTCTTATCAATCAGCAAATAATGCTCCCAGATAAGAAACCCAGGAAACCTATCATTCACAAGATGCCTTAGGTCCTATCTGTACCACTGCCACTCCACTTGCACAAAAACCCGACCTCTCTTCATTTTACTCCCGCTTTCATTTCTAGGTCGGTGTGTAACAAGCCCCAGATGCTACTGCAGCCACTGTGGATTATTAAGTGCATAAAACCAGTCTGTAGTCATCACCAGTAGTGTAAATGGAGGCCAAGAACTTGTGCCCTTCTTTTCTCAGCCCTGCTAGGTGTTTCATTCAGTGCCTGGAAATCACTTCCCCACCACACTGTCATGTATTTTCCTCTTAAATATTTCATGAAAATACATATCTTTACGCAGCTGATTAATACTACCTGTTAAGACAGACAAAAATTAAATGAGCAGCCACTGGATATTTGAAACCAAAAGGAAAAGAGTCCAAATGCCTCTGTAAAAGCTGCAACACTCAGGTATTGCTGAAATAGAACATTCTACATGTTCACTTCAAAGTGCTTTTTATGAGGATATTTTAAATTACAGGACACATTCATGACATTTGTATATGATCTATAGGATTTACTTTGTGACATGAAAATCATAAATATACAAATAAAAATATTACCACTGAAACAAACTGTTTGCTCTTAAGAAAAAGGAAATACTTCATCTAAATCTCTTCTTCCCCAGAAATGTAATTTCATGTAAAATTTTGCATTTTTTTTCTTCTGTCTTAATTTGCAGTAAAATACATTTTCAGTATCTCAGTATTTTTCAAAGGAAAGACATTCCATATCCTGGTCATCTGGTACTAGACAGTTTTTCAGGCAAATCATAAGAATTAATCGATACTGCATCATTAGTAAATTTATGACACTCATATGCACACAACATGCTGAAGCAAAATACAAATAAACATGAATCAAAGCAAGTTATTATAGCTACACTGAACACGAATACATTGTCTTTTACTGTCATATTTGTTTTGCTTGCTACAATACATCAATGCAATTTTTATTTCAGATTTCTGAAGGAAGACAGGCAAAAAGAACAAAAATCCACACTGACAGTGCCTCAAAATGAATACATCCTGCTGCTTTTCTTAAGAAACAACAGAAAGAGATATTCATAAATTCTCAATTGGAGAGGCATTTATTTCCTGCTGTGCTGTTACTACGAATTTATCCTTTGCAGCTACCCACCAAAGTGAAGGAAAATTCATACAGAAACCTCATGTAAATAAACTTCAGAAGGCAGAAAGCAACACCAAAACACTCTCACGAACGTTTGGTCATTGACCTTTGTGTTCATGTTAATGAAAAGAAAGTATTTACAGTCAAAATACAACAGAACATAAAGGGCTACAAATAAATGCATCGTTCACCCACGAAACATGTTTTCCGTTACTGCAGCAGGTATCAAATGAAACAACAGAACATAAGCCACTTTGATTAGTTATTCAAATTACCTAAGTGAAGGCTTTTCTTTCTGCAAACTTCATTTTTAATCCACAGATTCTTGAAAAACAGCTGAACAACAAAAAAAAGTAAGGTCGATGAAGCATAAAAATTTTCACAAAAGAGATAAAAACGCCGCTCCATCAGAAAAAAATACCAGAGGATAAACCATGCAAATTAATTCTGTAATCCTGATTAGAAAAATACGCAGAGCTTTTAATATAGAGTTCAAGAACACCAAAAAGACAACAATCCTTTGCTTTAAGATCTGTTTCTGTTCTTATATTGCGAGAAAAATGTGAGCAAACAGCTGTGAAATGCCAGAAAAGATGAGAAGATTCATCACCACGTACAATCAGAGAGAAAACTGGGCTCATTTCAAGATTATTTAAAAAAGAAAGGAGGAAAAAATTTTCAAAAAAGCCAAAAACCTTAGAACCTTGCTGGGGAGCAAAGATACATGATTTCAGTTCCTGTCTTTTGTACTAATTATCTCCCTCTGCAAACCCAACTTCTGCTGAAGTAGGCTGCGCAGTTTTCTTCTGGGAGCTGTGCACACAGTGACCCCACCACCCCTTTCTGAGATGACACGTATTTGTAGCTTTGCAACTCCACCAGCCACAGAACAGCTTAAGAAACACATTGTTCAGCTGGAGGCATGACAACTCCAAAACCAAGTCCCATGCAAGTCCCTAGCTGGGAGGTGTAAGGAACGGATTTCCTTGCCACCCACCCACCCGCCGCGGTAGAAGGAGGAGCGAGGCAGGGTGATGATGTGCTCCCCAGATAGCAAACCACCCGGACACAGTTCAGATGTTGATCCAGCAGTTTATGCAAGATTTCCTTGAATTACAGTGGAAAATGGGCTAGATGGGGACAGTTCGCCAGACCCAGAAGGTGGGCTCAGTCAACCACTGCACCTCAGCAGCTCTTCCCAGCACAGACCAAGGGCACATAAGGACTGCGTGAGGGTATCTGATGCTGTGCAACAGTACTCTGTTGCTGCTGTGTGCAAGTGAGCATCCCAAGCATACCACGCCTGTCTCCTAAAGTTCCTTACCATTCTATTTCTGCTTTTGCAGAAAATGCGCCTTCTGTATGTTGTGCTACTTATGAACGGAGCTCTCTTTGATTAAGGGCACATTTTCCTTTGTTTTCTTCTTTTTTTAATAATTTATAATAATAAGCAACTTCATAGCTGCTGCATTTAAAATGGTGGGGTTTTCCCTGTTGCACAGGAAATATTTTTAGCTGGAAGCTTTATTGTGCAAGCTGTCCAGCAGTCTGACAAAAGCTAAATTCCAGCTTATGGCTGAAAACCGTAGGAAAAATTCCAAAGCCTTTACAAATTATACAAATGAGACTTTAATCCCAGCTGGCCTCACTAACAGGGGCTCTACATCTGGGCACACATACAAATGTACTTTTCATATGGATTTTCAGCTATTTGAATAATGAAAAATGGAAAAAAAGCACCCTCTATTTTTGTAAATACTTGTATCACAATAATAAAGCCAAACAGTCCTGCAAGCACAGATTAGCCAGACTGTCAAGAGAAATACAGCTGTTCCTCAAAACCGGTCCTGCTCAGAGCTTTTGGGTAAAACTGATCTGATGTCCAGAGAAGGATTCAGTTCTTTAACAAGCAGAAAGCTTCAAAGCCATGCAATCCTTCTGCCTTGTCCAGGGCAAGCTTATTCTCATCTGCACAAGGCAGGGGGTATCCTCACAGGGCTACCCAGTTGTGATAAGATGCGTGTTTGCGTGATACCATTAAGTTTGAACAAGAGCAATCAAAGAAAATATGGAAGGAACTAGAGGAAACAGTCTATGAATGTGAGGGGTGACAACAGGAAGAACTGCAAAGCTACCTGGTCATGCACATGGAGATGATAGTGTGCAATGGGTCTTCGAGTCCCTTAGTGCTGGCTGGCAACTGCTGGCAGTGAGCAGAGTGCAAACATCACAGCTCTTCTCAGATACATCCACAACGCTCATTTGAGAAGAGCTCCTACCTCTCTCAGAAAAGAAATGCATGCCAAGGATTTTTGAATTCCTGTTAAACTGGGAGGAAAATATGGTAGCCAAATGATGGATGTTACTTGCCTGAGATGTCTCCTCCTGCCCTGCTTTAATTACACGAGGTATCACTACCACAGCTTTTTATGTTTAGTTAAGCAAACCCACAGAGGCAATTGTCTAAGAATAAGGAAATCAAGTTCTATCTAAAGTTTTTCCAACTGTGCTCCTTAGGCCCTCGGTCAATAAAGGGATTTAATGCAGATCCACTGCATACAAACACTCTTGTAATTTCACTTGACAGTGGCAGAGAAGGTCCCATTGCAAGAACAGGAGGCATCTTTACTCAGGTACTCAGGCATCCCTCCCGTGTGTCGAGACCACAGTGAGACAGGGCCAACAGAAGCTATTTGTCATTTCTGAGACATTGCTTACTCTCACCTCTCATCAAAGGGCAGGGAATTAAGGTCTCCTCTCAAGCATAACTCCTCCCATAAAGAGAAACTGGATGGCATTTTGGGGAAGCAATCCTAGCTGCTAGGATTTCCAGCTGAGCAGGCTGGTTGTACCATGAACTGCTGGCTGCTAATATGGCTCATGGTGCAGGCTGCCAAACGGCTGCTGAGTCCCAGTGGATTGGAGACAGAGTGGGGGATGTGTATCTGCCGGCCCTTCTGTGCATCTGATGTGGATGCCTTAAAGAACAAATTAAAATTTCTTTCTCTCTGCACATACACAGTACTTTTGTCAGAGGGGTGTAACTAACTCTCATGCTGCTCCTGCCCCTTTTTCTTGCTGTTTTTTTCTCTCTATTCTTAATTTTCCTTTGGCAAACATGGAGATGGGGTAAATGATTCTCTTGCATTGTTGAAGACAAATTTGGGGAGTACTGGGACAGGCAGGCAGAAGGCAGTGCATCAAGAACATCTTCACTGTTTGTGCTGCTCCATCAATATACTGACCTCCTTTCAGGTGGTCAAACTACAACGAATCACCAGTCCTTGTCCAGCAGATACAGGGATATGAAAAAGCCTATTATATATAATGGTAAAATGATGAAATTTCATTTAAAAATGCTCTCATTTTCTTCAGAAGTTCGTTTTTGAAAAGGAGTAGAGACCCCAGGGGTAGAAACAGCAGGGAAGGAGAGAAACCAGAAAAAAAGTATCAGACACCCCCTCCCCGACTTGAGTTTCAACATGGAAAAAAAATAATAAAATAATTCTTCACTCCCAGTCCCCAAAAGCAAGAGGTTGTACCAATATAAATCATTAAGAGTATCTACTTACTTTCAGCATAGTAAGGAAAACAATAAAAGGATCTATGTTCATGGACATGACTCCTAGGATGAATCATACCCTGAATAATGACAGGTTAGTACTGCTGCTTTGAAGTATTTGGGTTTTATACATGTAATCCATCTACAATATTAGTTAAATAAGACAACCTGAGATGATAGTATTAAAGACTCCACAACTGCAACAATGGGATTACTTACTGAGAGTACCTAAAATAAAATCACAGGTAGTGAAAAGAGATTTTCCAGAAAAAGTCCAGAAACAGAGTTAAAAGTAAGAATTTCTTTAATGAATAGTAACAGAAGTAATTTTCAGATCAGAGTCAACTTCCAAATCCTGTGATACAACCTATGATCCAACCCCTAATTTTTTGAGAGATTAACTCTTCAAGGGGCAAAGTGCCATAACTCTTTAGTAAGTGAAGCAGCTAATAAAACTATTTTACATATATCCTATTTCATGCTTCATTATTATACAGACTTTTAATACTCTTTACAGTCAGTAAGTATACGACATATATCACAGTTATTTAAAACTTTCTAGGTCATTGACAATAATGCCATTATCTTAAAGCATTTAAGGTCTTTGAAAGGAAGCTGACTAAAATCTCAGCAAGTAAATAAAAGAAATGGCCAAATAGCCTTTAAATCCATTTTATGAGGGAAAAACTGAGGCACCAAAATACTTGCTTCCATGTGCTTTGGAAATCTAGCATGTTGAGAAAGGAATTCCGTTATTTGACTCTAAAGCCTTTGTTTTCAACTCAAGTTGACCCCTCTCCCCTTCTGAGGCATTAAACATTTGTCTTAAAGCTCTGTTTTTATATCTGCAATTTTTTCAAATTAAATATTTTACATTAAATACTTGTGTTGAAAAGAAAAGGAAGCCAACACACTCAAAATCTTCATGCATGAAGAACTGTGAGCAAGATCAAAGGGTTGAATAAGGCGGTGTGACAATGCATGCAATCCTCTTCCAAATCCACTAAACAAGCAGCATATCTGAACTTGGAAACAGCCTACAAGCCAAGGATTTTGCAGATTGTTTTGGTAAGATATACAGGAAGAATCATAAATGGCTGAATACATGACGACAGATGCAAATCTTGAAAAGTGATCATCTGCATTAAGCCTATTGAGCACCGCTTCCACTACAACAGCTAAGGTGCTTTGCTCAGAAATGCGCCACAGAAATAAGACATTCACATTTCACAACCAACGAGCCACAAACACACACCATGTATCTCAGCCAGCTTCTGCCATACAAATCCCTTTGTGCAAGCCTCCACTCTCTATGGCCCAAACACTGCCTTTATTCTCAGAGGATCTGGGATGACACAGGAACCTACATGCCCATACCTACAGGCTTCTTCAGTTTCTCATGCTGCCTCATTGAGAAAGACCATCATTGCTCAAGAGTGCAATTATCAACAGGGCAACATCTGTTAGAAATATTTTTGGCCAGTTTGATAAAAAATGCTCCATATTTACTGAGACATCACAGTAGCAGGAGTCAGGTTAGCCTAGCTGAATGCTTTTAGTTATATTGCCCGTGTTTTAGAAACAAGATCGTCACTCCAAGTTTGGGTTTACTGAAAGTGACTGAAACCTAGGCTAATTGACAGGTCCATACAGTAGGAGACTGCAGAAGAAAAGGGAATTGCTTCCTCCCCTGATATCACCCCTCAGATCCACTGTCACCTCCGAATCCATCTGTAGCATGTTATTTTGGGTAAAAGCTTTCATAACAGTCTTCAATCTTGTTAGAGAACAAAACATGCAAAATTGCTGTATATCCTTGTCAGCCAGATACATCTGCCACTGTGCCAGTAAAAACTCACTTAGAAAATTGACATCAGGGCTCTGATTTAACTTTCACATTAACACACAAGTTCAGGACAAATCAGCCACTGTATGCCATTCATCAATACACAGGGCTATGAGAATAGCAAGACCACCAAGAAAAAGCAGGTGATGGCGCAAGCACTATTATATCGAGCCGTACAGCACAGAAAGGGACTGGAATATCCACCTGCACTCCAGTCAAACTCCTTCAGATGCCCGTATGTATGCCACAAGGCACAGGGAGGGAGCACACAGCCACACATCACAACACACGTGCATTTGTTGTGCAGTACCATAGGATTGCAGTAGGTCTACATATGCTGCTTTGGAGCTATAGAAGTCTCGCATTCAAGACTCCTCTGCTTGCCAAGTCAAACTACTACAATCATGACCATTCAGTTGGGTTATGTCCAAATTACCCATCACTCAGGGTCTGCACTTACTGGTTACTTTGCACAATGATGAAGCTTAATTGGTAGAGGACCATGTTTCTTCATGGGGACCATCATTTCTGTTCACCAAACCTCTGACAGCAAGGGAGCAATATGTTGCTGCCTTTGGAATTGAGTCACTTCAGTAGGAGGACAGAGAGGATGAAGAGAATATTGAAAGCTTTTTTCAAAATTAAGTCTTCAAACACATCATAGCCCAATTTGTAAGGATGCCAGCCACTCCTTTTGGCAGACTGCATGATGTCTTGTATTCTGCAGCCAATTTGTTGACTCTAATTAGTAATTTGGGAAGAGAGTAAGAAGAAAAGAGGAATAAAAAAATAAAGAGTGCACCATGCCAGTTACTACAGTGGGACACACACTCTTTCATTATTATTACTATGTTTTTTTAATGTAGCTGAACACAGGTTGCATCCAGCTGTTTCTTCAAACCAGCCATAGGTGTGAGTAGCTCCATATGACATTCGACTCTGGCTGGGTAAATACCTGGTCTCTTTTCTGTGTAAATGTCACTCGTGACTTCCTGGGTGGGCTCCAATGGGCAACCTAGTACGTGAAACCAGGTGTCAAGGACCACCTTCCCCCCCCTCCCTTCTTTTTTATTTACTATCTCTGACACTTCATGTTTCAACTTAATAGCAAAAACCTGGGCCTCTCAAAATTATTCAGTTGCAAAAAGCACTAGGAGAGCGCTACCATGCATAAGCCAGCTATTCATTGTGGCTTAAAACACATATCAAATCCAAGTTTAGCAAGTTTCGCGGTATTTGGTTTGCTCCTCTAAAAAATCCTTATACTGTAGGACTTTCCAGCTTTTTTCTAGCAACAAATGAAACAAACTGTTGATGTTAACACACTACATAACCATGAAAGATACTCACACAGCCATGATATTTTCTCACATGAACCACCAGATTCATGTCACTATGTCCTCTGACATGAACCACCAAAGTATTTACACCAAATAGCTCCAGGATCCCATGGATTTTGCCAAAACGATCTTTTAAAGTAAAAAATTAAAAGGCAAAAGAGAAAAGACTGTGATGATCAAGCAAAGAAAACACAAGAAGTGCATCTATATATTTTTTTCCATTGTACCCAGGCCTCCTTCAGGTATCTTCAGGCAAAAAGTCCCAGCAGTAGGTGTAATCTTTCCTGGGGTTTGCTACACACTAGCCATAAGCCCTTCCTTTGCAAACAGATCTTTTGGGCTTTTTTGACAAATTTCTCCTACTTGGAGAAATTATTTTTTCTCACAGCTGGAAAACTGATAGTTCATCACCTCTCTTCAGCTAGATGCATGGACTTGCACTGCCTGCAGACGCCCTGTTTTGGCTGAAAGGGAAGAAGCCAAAGTCATGTAAGGTCCTCAGATGGCTTTTACTTCAATGAAACGAACTTTCAGTTTGCGGCTATGACTCTCCCCTGATGCTTTCCCCAAGCCCTGTTCACTTGGGCTCAGGCATTTCACTGCAGGAGCGGCAGCCAGCTCCCTGCTCTCTCACAGTTCCATGGATGCTCCTGCCTCTCTTTGAGTCTTCAGATGCAAGCTCTGGGTACCACTTCCCATCATTGGCTATGGCTACGAGCCATGGTATCAAGGAAAAGCAGCCTCTCTTCTCCTGTATGGATCACAGGTAGCACGTGCCTCATGAGATAATGCAAAAGGAAGTCTTCTTTCTGATGTTTTTTCAAAGACATTTTCCAACCTCTGTTCCCTTTACAGATGATGGGGGTGTGGGGTGACAATCACAAAAGTATGAATCAGTGCACCTAAGACACTTTGGTACGAATATTGCTTCCAAAAGAGTTTCTGATCCACTTTACCATGGTCAATACTGACATCTACACTTTCCCCAATGTCCTTCAAACCCTTCTTCTTTGCTCTCTTCACTTTCTAATGCCACACTACCCTGACACATGCAAAAATACAAATGGAATAACTCTCCCTTCTTCCACCACTGCCTTTCCTCTTTTGTCAAAACTCACGGGTTTTATTTTTGGGAAAGACCACTGCTATCACAGCTTTTGTTGGTGGGTGAGTACAGAGCACTTCAGTGGCACAAGTGGCTATAAGACGCACACCCGTGCTGAAGCAATTTTACAGAATTTCTTTCTCAACAAAATCAAGTATATCTTAAATAGCTGCCTTTAACAGAAAAGGAGAACAAGCTGAAAAATTGCAATGGCTTTGGTGAAAATTGCCATTATAATGTCACAAAGAGCCATAAGAGTGCTCACACGGCACTGATGAGCATGTTAAAAACCACAGAGAATGGAAAAGTAATAAGAAGTTTAATTACACTCTTTATAGTAACATTTCAAATTAGTATTTTGAAAATATTGTACATTCCTAGTGAGAGATAACATTTGATTTTGAAACACTAACTCAGGACAGTTAGCCATGAATATCTGGCTGCTAAGTCATTTGTATCTCTTCCAAGAAGAAAGAGTTCCCAAGGGGCACAATATTTATATCAAAACATTCAAATTTACATGAACACAGTAGGATTAGATACAGAACACTCACAAATCTCGAGCAATTAAAAAGACTATAAAATCAGTGTGCAGAGTTTCTCTCTTTTCTCCTAAACTTTACCTTCACTCTTTCCTCATAATTCTGTTAGGGCAACAGCTCACTGGCATGTGGTGGCACTTCTGCTAGGCACAGGCTAGCACATCCACTGGCCACGGCAGCTGCACCCCTTGGGCCAGCTCACAGATTTTTGGCATGCCCAGCAGGTGTTTGGCAGTGGCTGACTGGCGTACAGCAACTAGGCAGCGATCAGACGGTCTCTCTAAACAGGCAGACTCCTCATTTTGGCCATCAAGTCTAGAGTCGAGTCCAATATGTGCAACAGCTCTCACTAAGCCTGCCAGCCAAACAGGTTACGAACACTGCAAGAGCTGTGGTCTGGTGGCGGGTAGAAGATAGGGAGCACAAGGCAGTATTGGAGGTATAAACATAGGGAAGAGTGATAGATGCAACCCAAACTGGCTTGGTTTTCCTTGTTGTGCATTCCTGCTCTAAAAGATTTATGGCAAACCAAGCTGTACGTTTTTACTATTTGTCAGTGTCACCACAAGCTACTGCAATGTATCAGAGCTATTGCAATAGACAGGTATATAGCAAGAATCCCTTCCCCTAGGGAGAAAGCACAGCGAGTGCCACTAATAATCACCTAGGTCTTGGAAATTTTGCATGCCTCTATGTGCGTGTTCTAAAAGCTCTGGTGCTATGTAAAAAACCTTAGCTTTACTTTGGAGACAACAAAGAAAATGGGTTCACTGTGGAAACAAATCTAAAAGTTTTCACTTGATGGGTAAAGAAATCCACTTTGAGAGATCTGCATTATTTTCTGCACATTCTGGGATTTCCTTAAAGGCCTGACTCATGTTAATGCTTCCACGTGGACCTAGTTCCAGTCCTGACAGCAAGACTAACATGCTGTCACTGATGGGCAGGTGTTATGGTAAAACTGTAATACAGCTTCTGGAGATGAAGTGTCAGAGGAGTGAGAAAAGTGGTTTGGATTCACCTGTGCTCCATTTCCTCCATCCCCTCACCATCCTTGTTCTAGTTATTTTGCAGTCCAGCTCAGAAAGGGGTGCCAAAACCCCCCAAATCCTCCCTCAAAACAAAATGCCCATTGGAAGTCTTATTTCTGTGCATTACACCCACTATGCCAAATTCACATCAACACTTTAGCCCACCAACACCCCAAGCCTACCAAACCCTAGTATAATTAAATGCCGCCTCCCACCTTGGCTTCAACAGCTGATCCTTCTGTGTCTGCCTGGCTCTTACTTTGCATTTACTGATACTCTCCTTACCTATCAAATTTCAAAGAAAATTAAAAAATGCAAAGATTACCTGATTACACAAAGTCTTCTCCACTTAAGGACCCACTTACATATTTCCAACTAAGACTTAAGGTCTCGGACACTCGTCAGCAGCTTGCTGTTGACACTTGGTATGCTGGCATGAGAGTTAACTGAGGGCAGCCAAGAAAACCAGCCACCTACTGCCCACATCAGACTGCCTAAAGCGCCTGCTGGAACAGAATGCCCCCCCACTGTCAGTATGTTGGTAGCGATCTTGAGAAATGCAGGGAAAAAAAATATCATCTAGTCCATGTAGCAAAGAACAAAATAAATTTTATTTAAGTGTAGTTCAGCAGTGTTCCAAGTGGTCAGGAAAGCTGAAAGGGTAAAAAGCCACTGAAACTTCTTCCTCATTCTTTTGAGAGAAAAGGGGATTGACTGCACTTGGTATAGCACTGAATTGGCCAACTGTTAACATATCTGAGACATTATGCAATTTGCACATTTATGTGGATTAAGGTATTTCAGTAGAATCAGTGTCTTTGCAAAGCTCTTTACATATATGAAAGTTACATATAGGTTTGTCCTCTTCATTCTATATTAACATCTTTGTTAGCGCTGACACTTTCAAATTTGTCTTGGTGTTATTATGATCAGAACTGGATTCCTGGAACTGCACAATATTCGCTGCAAGAAGATGCTGCCGTAGGTGTAAAATTTGCTTAGACTTTTATTGGAGTCTTTGATGAGTAATAATGCACAGAAAGCTGTTGCGTAGGAAGGGGAAAATGACCACCAAATCACAAATTCCAAAGGCTGCCAGTAATGCAAGTCCCAGAGAGGGGCTTTCTCCAGAAAACATGTTGAAATCTATGTTGGGTGGCAGCAACTACTCAGAAAGGCAATGGAGGTACATGGCTATTATTACTTGTTATAGTAGTATCAGTAACTCAGAAAAAAGGTTGATGGCTATCCTTAGCTTTCAGTACAAGATCTAATGAATTCTTTATCATTTAGCACATCACTTTATTTTTACTATGAGAAACATCCATTTACAAAGTCTCCACTAACAGTAACGCTATTCTTAACCTTGGAAGATAGGTGACATGAACACTGGTGTTTGATGATGACTTCTCTATTTCAAATGAAGTTGCCTTTGTACCAAAGTGATGATGCTTACTTATATTCTTTCTTAGTCTCAGGTGCACCAATTCTCCTCCCTTTTAGCCTCAGGTTTGCCCATTCTTCTCTTTTGCTCCCCCTTTCTTTTTTACAACCACTAGACCTGAGTTCCTCTGAGGACTGTAGTTACCTGCCATCCCAATATGGAACGAGCTGCCACCTGAGTACCTGGACTCCTCACTGCATGAAACAAATCAGCCCAGGGCCTGCAGAAGCCGTGACATCTCTGACTTCAGGAAAACACACCCACTAGGCACGGTTGATGCAAAGCCCCTGGAAGCTCAGGATCACTGATGCTCAGGCACCCTCAGTGCTGCTGATGGACCAGCCATCCCAAACCAAGGCAAAACACCATCAGGTTTGCAAATTCCACCAGGAAAAAAACAGAAGTGCCCCAGTGGATATTTTCTGCCCCTTAACAAACACTCCCCAGACCTGGAGCACCACACAGAGACAACACAAACAACAGGTTCTTCCTTTTTACTTTGCTCATGCTGTCCATTGAGCAGGCATAACTTAAGTGAGTGTTATTTCAGATATAAAATCTGGTGGCTCAGCATGGCCAGCAGGCTTTCAGCTATAGTACTTAAACATTGATACTGTTGTTTGTGCAGGACTTCCTGCAGAAACAAAAAATATGAACATATTCATGCACAGAGCATAGAGGTAAATTTTGCAATACAGGACAGCAGGCAGAAGCTGAATTCTCCAAGAGCCAGAGTTCCTATAAAGTAATGAGAGGAGGAATTCTAAGCTACAAATGCTGCTGCACTGAGCACGGTGTAGTACAGCACGGGTACAGTGCCTAATTTCTAGGCAAAGCATCAGATAAATCAACTGCATGCTTTCTTGAGCCTCCAGGACATACAGAGTCCTTCAGTAGCATCAACAGAACCAGTCCCAAATGGCCTGGTTGTTTAGGACCCACACTTAAATCCTACAGAAATACTTAAAGGACAGAGATCTTAATAGGTAAAAAAATATTTGGGTTTAAATTCACCAGTGTCCTCAAGCCATGACGCACAAAAAGGGCCAAATTTTGGGGAAATGGACCCCAACTCTTCTGTAACTCTACTGACCAGAACCAGGGGGAAAAGGGTTTTCCCTGAGATTAGAAACATCAGCAAATGTGGGAAACCCACCCTGACAGGGCCACTCTCATCTCAGTTTCTTAACTTGTGCATTGACATGCACAAGTACATTTGTTCTAATGTTGCTGATGTAATAGATTTGTAAGTGTGCGGTCATGAAGCTGAAAGGGGAATGGAGATATTGCTCACATACACACACCTGTGCCAAACAGGACAACACATCATTAACTACAGCAGAATCGCAGGTTGTTATTACACAGGGAGAAGGAAATCCACGTTCCTTCCATCTATTACTCCTTCCTCCATCTATTACAGGGTAGTCCAGCACTTGCCAAAGAAAGTGTCCCAGCAGGTGCTAACAGAGGGAAGCAGCAGAGAAGCTTGTACCCATGTGTGACCCTCTGGCTTGCAAACATTGTGTCACCTCCATGGGAACCTGGCCAAGTCATTCACCAGCTCTGTATTACTGCTGGCGTGGCAGGGGAAGGAAGGGGTAGACAAGCAAATCCACTAAAAATGAGTCAAACAGAGTCTTTATCAAATGACTCAGAATAACAAGGTGAGTAACAGGGATTATGCAAGTACAGACACTGTTGCATGAGGCCATTCGTATGACTTGTGTTCCCCAGTGACGCAAGAAGCAAATGAACTGAGGACTATTGACAATGTATGATACTTATCTTGCTGCCTGCAATACAATTTAGAGGATGCTTCCAGAGGTAAGCTGAACCAGAGATAAAAAGTGACATGAGACAGCTGGGAAAGAAAGAGAAACAGACCAAGTTGATTATTTTTTTTTTGCACTTTCCCCCCCCAGAGAAATGGAAACAAACTGATTGCTAAAGGCTTATCAAATGGGGCTCATCCTTCTAGTGCCAGTGCTTATTCCCCTGGAGAAGCAGAGACGTTTTCTGCATGACTAAGGCTGTCTGGAAGCATAGCTCCTCAAAGCCACACATGCATCATCCAACACTATGGAGCATTTTTCTCCACTGGCCACACATGGGCTGCCATCAGCATCAACTGAAACCCAGGCCAGTACTTTGCACAGACCCCAAGGTAACTACAGAAGCCTGAACTGCTATTATTCTCCTCACAGTCCAGCAGCTAAATGGGATGAAGTCCTAGGCTCTGTCACCAGGATTTAGGGGCTGTTTGACATCCCAGAACATCACTCAGTCTCTATGCCAGGAGAACACTAACACTGACAATGCCCAAGGCTTTTGCAGCGCTTTTTGATTTGCTGATCCAGCAGCTTGCTGTGCAAGTGTCCAAATCTTACCTCCATTTTACAGATGGGATAAAAGTGTGTTAAGCACAGAGAGGAGTGCTTCAGTGGTACTTAAAAATCTCTTGTGCATGGGGCACACAAGTGAAACAGTCATTCACTGGTCACGTTAAAAGAGTGAAGTCACCACAAACCCTCAGGATTTCAGTATGTCAGCTGTCTGTCCACTTGCCTTGCCTTTCTCATGTCTGACAAAACCAGGTTCCTTCAAATTCAAAATCATTTATAGTCAAGTGACATGCACACTGAGTGACAAGAGATAAGGAACAAATGATAAACAGTTCAGATTAAAAGATGACCCACGTGACAGAGAGGCAATGTTGTCATCTTCCAACATGGAAAAGAACAAGCCCTATGAAGAAGCATCCATCAGCATGCATCACTGGCATACCTAAAACCTGTGGTACCTGCTTGACCTCTAGATAGAAACCTCTTCAGGAATGCATGGTGCTACTGTCACTGACCTCAATTCTCCACCAGATGCCAGAAAGGAAGTGAGGGTTTTAAGTGCACACATTCTCCCAGCTTTGCACAAACTCCTCTGTGGGACAATCCCAGGAAAAACTATGCTTTGACTGTAAGAATTCCAATGAACTCCATGTTACACTGGTAAAATACTGGTAGATTTAGTATTTTATAGTACAAGACAATATTAAAGGAATGCCTTAACCTTCCCCCCAAAGGTAACTTTTTTGATAAAGTTCATGAACACTTCTAGCCATTAGGGATCTCCTGGTCATTGTTAAAAGCCTACTTAAATAACTGCATTTTGTCTAGCTAAGCACCTCCTGTAACTTAAGCATTCTCAATCTCTTCATTGTACTCCAGGTAGCAGAAAGGAAACCTAAGATCCAATACACTATTTACTAAAACATTCTTCTCACCTGGCTTCATATATTTTGATTTAAATCCTTTTTCATAAAATGTTTGTGATTAATTTATTATTTCATGAGTCTAAACAGAGGACATATTGATTCCCTAAGCCACTCTTCCCCCAAAGAGATGTTACTTTTCATTAAGAAATTATGACAGCCAAAGTAGAGCAAAAGCTATAGCAGCAGCTTGACTGATACTGAAAAGGCAACAAGTACACCAAGCTCATTAGAAGCATTATTGTAAGAAAGTAAAAAATAACTCTTTCTCTGGCCTAATGACAGAATCACATTTGCTTATAAGCTGCAAATCTTAGCGGCCATCCCTGACATGATCTTAAAAACAGCAACACTTCTCCCTCTCAAAAAACACCCACAGACTTACCAGACTGACTCAGCAGATGGAGTCTCTAGACTTTACCTTCTCTTTTAACTGGGGCTAATTAACACATCATCATCACTGCTTCTTTCTTCTTACATTAATTACATAAAAGGTTATGAAATACTGTGATACAAAGGCCACACAAATATCTGAAATGGAATCTGTATTCAATCCCACTTCTCTTTAAAAATCTTCTTACTGTGATTTGCTTTTGTAGCTAGTATGATTAGTAGCATGAAAATCTCAGCCTCAGCTTTCTCCCTAAAACTGCTTGTTTGCTACAGAATTTGCCTGAGATCTGTTCTACTGCTACCATAATGCTTCCAGTCTGGTTGATTTACTAAGCTACCATAACTCTGTGGATCAAGTAGGATCATTAGCTGTGCAATTTCCGAAGAATGCTAAATCTTGGAAACCAGGCAGGAGAACAGCAGAAATACCTCACCAGTTCCCGTGCATGTCTTAAAGTCAATCAACATGTTACAGGTTTCCCACACTGGATCTATTTAGGAGTTACCAATGGGTCTCCTGAACTCACAAGCCCTACATCGCAGGTCAGGGTTTCTTATGAATTACTGCACACCTAACAGCACTGTGAAACACCACAAGGATCTGTTCAAAAGCTCTTCCAAACTTCATGCAACTTCAGTGCATTTGAAGCAAGGTTCCAGATACAAAAGTACAGGACTAGCTTTAAGCTCATTTGCTTCGCTTCATGTTTCCTTCATTCCTCACATTTAATCACTTCTGTGTCTCTTTAGAAAGATTTATTCTTAGGCATATTTAAAGGGTATTAACCTATGCTTCCAGAAAGCAAATGTGCTCATAAATTGTTTCACAGAACAAACGTCAGCTACCGAGTTTTCCTTCTCTGAATTACACTGTAGAGTTCAGTGACCCCTGCAAGCATCCAGCAAAATTGGAAGCTGTTACTAGAGCAATTTTTGCAATCACTTCCTCTACCAAAGTGTTACCGAAAAAACCCCAACTACCAACCACCAAAAGCCCCAAGTTTCTCCTGAGCTATCACCAAGTAAAAGCACTGAAATCACACCACATTGACACAATACTACACAAAATCACAGAATACAAACATGTGTAGTAGACCCTTTCTCTTACCAACACTGGTGTATTGGTTCTTCTCCAACTCAAGAAAAAAGATTGCGATTCCACAAACCATATCCCAGAGCCTTTCAGAGTAAGGCATCAGATCACACTCACTCATCTTTGTCAGTATGATGAGCTCATATTCTGAGCTGAAATACCTATAGGCATTAATAATGAGAAAATCTATAGAAAAGCATATACTGGCATAGGAAATGTAGAAACAACCTTTACATAAGCTTTCCTTTGGACAAATTCTACTTTGTATTTGAAAGTATTGTTATATCATTCCCAGACTTCTGAAATGGTCACTTTACTTTTCAATTCAATTAGGATGAGTTTTTTAGGTAATACTTTTCAAAATGCAAAAAACCCAAAATATTCAGGTATTGAAAAAGAGTAATTTATCAGTACTGTCAAGTGCTTTGGGGTTTCTGTTTGTTCAGTTTTTTTCTTACTGAACCTTTCCTCTTCTACCAATTCTTCTGATGCCCTATTTTTACCATGTTACTTCTATGCTATCAGAAAAGTGAGGAAGAGAAGATTTAAAATAAAATTGTTCACGAAAGGGCAAATGCCTTTCCAAATTTCCTTACCCTCAGAAATCTTTGTTGCACAGTTTTCTGCAGTTAGGTTCTTGCTTTAAAAGCACAACTGCGATACCTTCTTCATAAAAGGTGTATACTGTTCAGTTGTTTTCACAACCATGTTTTGGAGGTAGGTGAAATAACATCACCATTTCCTACTATAGCTTCTCAGGTGTAACTTTGCTGTTGAAGATCTGCATTTAACCTTTCCAAACTTTTGTTTTCTCTCTCTCCTTTTTTGTTTTTAAAAACCTTTGAGCAGAAGGTAAGTAAACTATAAGCCCTGATCAAATACTGTCACGAAAAATTCCTTGTGTTTTTTTTTCAGGGAAACAAAGGCCTTTCCAGTAGCCAACGACTGTTCAGAGACCTGTAACATTCGGCTGTCAGACACACTTCCCATCATGTGCTCCAGACTGGCTTCCTAGGAGACTAATGGACTTTAGCTGCTGTAGCCTTCCCTTTGAAACTCAAGCCCTACTCACAAGCCCTAGCTATTTCAGACATACTGTTTTCAAACTCTTCTCAGGACCCACCAGAATCACACATTTTTCTAGTCTCTGGATGAAGAGTTTGGTAAATTTGCTAAAAATACAACTTTAGGAGGACTCAAACTCAACTGTTTCACACAGTCAGTTGCCCTTCTAGTGCATTTTGCTCCCATTGAGACTCCACTATTTTTCAAATACCTCAGTAGCTTGCATCAACATGATCGGGATCACCTTAACTATGTGCCCTTAGCAGGAACTAGATGGGACCCCAATGATAGACAGCAGCAGCAAATGGTGCATTAACCATTCAGGAGGCAACTGGAGACTTTGTCAGGTGCAGTGTAACTCAGTGACAGGCAGCACTGAGAAACATGAGTCTCTTGTCTTCCTGTACAATGTCATTTCTGAGCAGCTCCATTCAAGTATTGGCCAGACCAGACTGTATTTTGCAGGGTGACCGATCAGAACCAATGGGGCAGTGTGATGGGACCTGGGGTTTATGGCTGCAAAGGGAAAGATGAGATACTGAAAGGAATAATCTTAAATGCTCAGACAGATCACCAAGCTCTGAATTAATTCTGTCCAAATAATAATAATAATAAAAAAACCAAAACACCCCCACCTTCCTCCTCCAAAAACAAACAAACAAAAAAACCCCAAAAACCCAAACAAAACCAACCCCCCAGAAAGCATTATAATCAATATTCTATGGAAAAACTCTGGCAATGGGTAATAGAATCACAAAAAAGTTAAAGAAAACAAATGGGAATATAAAATTAATCCCACATAGAGTCGGTATGCCTTCATTTAGAACACACAGTTCTGTTTTCATAGCTCCGGAGAAAGGAATCAGAATAGATAAATATGCATTGCCAATGTTATGAAAAGATCAAGATACATTTATGTGAATGTAATAAAATGTGCATATACACGTGCACAAAGAATACCTTCATACATACACTTGATACAGATCAGAAACATTTAGAAACTGAAGAGATCTTAACTGGGTGTCTACAGCGATCCAAGTCACAGCAGGCCTATATAAAAGGGACAGTAAGAAGTGGACTAGCTCTTACTTTGCACTGAGGGATAATGAGAATTACTAAAGAGGAGAGTTATAGTATAGAGACAGTAGAATGAGCAAACTTTATCCTCTGAAAAAGCTAGGTAAATCCACTGAGATTATCTGTGAAACAGAATGGTAAACAAACATGTGTCAGACTGAAGAATTTTTTTGATGAAAAACACGATTAACACATGGAAGGATTTTTTTTTTTTTCTGCAAAGCATAAGCTGCAGCCAGAAGCTCATAAAAAGAGCTTCAGAGGTAACAAGAAGAACCATGCTTACATGAGATACTTGGACTCCAACAAGCCCACAGTCTAGAAACTATAGTGTTTCACAACCTGAAGACCATTAGCTGGCAACAGTACCGTAGGTTGAGTTTATTGATGTGGTGGTGCTTGGTCCTGGTCTCCTGGAGAGGAGGGGATCCCAGGAAGCCTGGCTGGGGGCAGCAAGCTCCGCAGGGCAGTGCTGAACACCAGCAAGAGGGAGCAAGATGCCCTGTCAGAAGGCAGCAACCACTTGCCAGGATGTGGCTGGCTGCCTTTTACATCTCAAGCAAAGCAAGGGAATAGGAGATTTTTAGATAAGGCTAAAAAGCATTAAAAAAATGGATCCATTGCAGAGGTTAGTTTGTTCCTGACAGTGTGCACTGGCCCGAGGGCAGGGTAAGAACTGAGCACCACAGCTAAGAAGCAGCAGCAGGATTTAGTTTGCTTAAAAAAAAAAAAGCATTTTTAAATTGGTTCTTTTTAGTTTTCTGCAGAGCTGGCACATTGACCAAATCCAAGCACTATAATAATATCAACTATCAGGTCTCAAGGGGAAACTTTTCATTTAGTTAAGTTGTAGACGATTAACAAATGACAGACTTCAAGGACATTTATTCTTTTCTGAGAGAATAATAATTTGTCATTAGAGTATTTAATACTTTGTAGGTCAAAGTGGAGGTTGGAAAATTCAATAATTGTAGTTAGACACATGTAGCTTCTTTCATTAAAAGGATAAATCTAATAAACCACAGTAAACATTTTTTTTTTCCTCATTAAAACAATTCATACAAATGCAAAGGCAAAATTGCTGTGTTGATAAACCTGAGGTTGGGGAGGGGGCAGAAAAACACAGGCTGCATTTAAAGTAGGATGAAGCAGTATTATTTGACACTTTAGATGTTACCAACCAGAACCTCAGCAGGAATAAGCTAGGGTCAATTCAGCAAGTTTGATGAAACTTGCATCAGGAAAGTAGCCTGAATTACAGGCAGGCGGCATCAGGCATGAAAAGGCAGCATCACCTCTAATTCTGAATACGATTTCTTCCAGAGAAGCCCAACTTACACTGCAATGGTGGGAAATACTATTACCCACTTTTACCAAAGGGAAAACATGACACACGCATGCAAGATTTTCAAGTCACAACATTAACAATCCCTCTCTAGCAGCCTGCTATCAGCTCAATCAAGTTGCTTCCTAATAATTTTCATGTTTTATTTTAACTGTGATTTTAATCTAGCTGGGTTCTTTTAATTAAAAAACTAAACCTGAATATCCACAAATCTTTATAATTGGAAAGAGAGAATTTTTCCTTGAACAGAACATCTACTGCTTTACGCACATTTCGTGGTCAAAGGATAACGGAAAAATTCAAGACTGATGACAATTATTACCATATTTTGTCCAGATTTTTTTTATTCTGCCTTGGTGGCTGGATTAATTTTACATTTTCGTTGTATGGGAACCTTATTTTTCTTAATACTTGGGACACTGGACATGCAATTTTATGGTACTTGTTTCCTGTTCAGGAGCCTTGTATGGCAACAAAGACTTCTGAGCTATGCTTGTGATAAAAATAATTAATTCTCGCAGAATTCATTTTTCCTGCGTCCAAAGGAAATTAGCAGCTCATTGTTATTTCCTGCTCATCCCAAAACTGCCTGGAAAAAACAAACAAACAAAATCAAACCCCCTCAGTTTACCAAAGGAAAGCTCTTTAGAGGGATCGGAGTGACTGAAAACATAGTGCCTAAAAATATTCAGCCCAGTTATTCTGCCAAAGCGAAGGAAATGTCAGAAGGGTCACTGAGACTGCAAAATGAAAATCCATTTTCATGTCATTCTTTTATGTATTTCTTACCTTTGCATCTACGTAGCCACATGTTGCAGCTGGAATACAGCTGTCAACATGCACTTTATGGTGCAAACGGTAATCACTTGCACTTCTGAATGCAGTGGGAGTTTTGCTGTGGATGGTAACACTGTAAAATGAGGTCATTAATAGCAATGTCAGATACAATGGCACATTTCTGGCTGTCATCAACCTCATCCTAACAGTAACGAACAAAATGACTGAAATGCTTTTGACTGTTAGTTTTATGATTAACTTTTCTTGCATTGTGAAACAGTCTACTGCAAATACATCAAGGCACTATCAAAATGCGTTTGTGACTAATCAGTAAGTTATATTGCACCTGAGCTCTGTGCAGGAGGGACCTTTGTGCTCTGTATCATTCCTAAACTTAACTGGAACAATGTACCAAAGCTAATTGTATTCTTGGCATCATTATTCAGTGAGTGCTAGGAAAGTGCTTATTCTCCATTTCTTTAAATTTATTATCCAGCTCTTATAAATGAAATTAACTAACGGGATTTCATCTTGTCAACTATCGGGAAATGGCTATAATGCTTGAAATGAGATTTCATATCTAGCCAGCTGGATGGGTTGCTCTCCTACATTTTACACGGTCAGAATGACTGCTCTTCCATGTCTTTTTCTCATTCATATTTTTTATATATCAGAGGTAAAAGTAGGCATTAATTGTATTTTACTGTATGAACACACACAAAATAGTCTGCTGTATGAATGGACAATGAGCAGCTTCTACTATACATAAAAAATTATTCTTGTATTTTTTTACTTGTTTGTATATAGTGAAAAGACTGTTTTATCTGTTGGAGACATACTGCAGAACCGCACTGAAAGTAGAACAGAAAATGTGCTCTAAGTCTGCCATCCTATAAACATTTTGTCCTCGACAAGAATTCGCCACTTTACAAAGGTACACAATGGGATATGGCCCTCTATGATTTTATCTATCAGGGCTTGTTGTTTTTCAGTTCTTCTGTGAATGGGTATTCCCTGATAATATGATGATATTAACTGAATAAAAGAGGCTGTTAGTGGGGAACTAATCACAACAAGTAACTTTTGAGAGCAACAGGTCATGCAATCACAGGCTTCACTTTCCTAATATTGAAACAAGGGCAGGATCAGGGCCAGAGGTCCTGCTCCCCTCCGTGGGGAAATGTCAGTACTTGGCACTGAAGACCCTGTAGTCTCTCCCCCTCCTCACTAAGCCTGCCATGATCTTTAAGGTTCCCCAAGAGTGAAGGCTCAGCAAGGAAAGCTTTATATAGGAAACAGAGGCTAGCTCCAACCACTGCTTAGAAGATGGTGGGGAATGGGACAGCAACAGACATCTGACGAACCGGGCTACAGAGCATGGGGCTGTTACGCTTTCCACCCAGCCAAATGCAAAGGGCAAGCTCCTAAAAGTCACTCGGTGAGAAAGAAAGAAAGGAGTGCGTGGGAAGAAATGCTCATCATGTGTCAGAGCTGAGCCCCAAAGACACCTGCGCATACCCTGCACCACCGGGAACTTCCAAGGCATTGCCAGGGTAAATTCATGCTCATAACCTCCCAGAAACTGATTATGTCCCATTTGTTTTCCGTATTACACTGCTTTTTCTTTGTCTCCTCCCCATAGCACCGTGCAACCCATTTTGTTCTTTACTGCATCACACATTCCCCTGACAACTCGGACATTCAGAAAGTGTGCCAATGCATGCAATTAGAATATCTGAAATCTGGCACATGTGTTACCTTGCATCTGCAGAGCTGCTTGTAAAAGCGCAACAAAGACAACATTTTCAGTTGTACCTGCTGCAACATCCTTGTACTTAAGACTCTTCCTTGAGAGAGAGACTGAATGCCTAACCACACATATACTGTGTGGAGCTACAAAAAACAGAGAAATACTCTGGTGGGCATACTAAGTATTATTTTACTAAAAACTTGGGGAGGAGTGTGAGGCAGGAGTCCCTGGCCAGCAGGTTGTTCCAAACTCCCATACCTTGCCTGTGGCTCCCACCCAGTACACCCAAAAATTCATATGGATGAACAAGCAGTCCTTGTGTTCCTTTAGGAAGTCCCTCTGCTGCTAACCCCAGTCCTTGTGTTCCTTTAGGAAGTCCCTCTGCTGCTAACCCAGGGAACACAAAGATACGGTGGGCTCCTTGGTCTCTCCCTTTTCCCCTCTTGCTGTGCATTCTCCAGCAGTTCACGTATATCTTTTCATTACAGAGGCCTTGCCTTCTAACTGCAGAAGCATTAGCAAGGGTTGGAGAAATTTCTCATTAGCATCCTTGCCAAGAAGGGAGTCTGGTCAGAACTGTTTTCCCAAACTGGGTATCAAGGGAGGAAACTCCTGTGAAAATTTTATTGTTGTAAAAGCTGGGATCCCAGGGCTAGGGTCTCTTTAATACCAAGAAATCTTTGCTGCTACTCTTTCTACTGACAGGGAGAGCTATGCTGTCTGTTGCCTCCAGAATTACAAATAACTAGCAGTTATTCACAGCCTTATTTTCTATGAGCAGTACAGAGAGAGACTGATGGGCACAGAGAGTAGATAATCTCCGTAAGCACAGGCAGCAGAGATGGGAACAGCTCAGCAGCAACAATGAACTCAAGGTACAGTCTCTAATGGCATGCCCTGTACCAGTTTTAATGGATTATACATGCGAGGCAGACATAATATCCTTTAAAGCTGTGTTTACAGAAGACCAGGAATATGTTTCACAGTGACCCAAAACAGTTTGTTACTTGAATATGCCTAACTTCTTTTCTTGCTGTCCACCCTACAACAAAAATAAATATCGAATATTTTGAAACTGCTGTGGCTGGCAAGACAGAACATAGAAGAGAGAACTATCCTCCTGTTACCCATGCTTAAGTATATGCAGCGTAATAATGTTTCAGCTTCTGCTCACTTCAGAAGTTGTGATTCCCCCCCACCCAGGTTAGTGGGTAACATAACACTGCTCTATCACCACAACACAGATGCTGTGATGCATCTGGTAAGACTTCATGTTGATGCTTGTAAACCCCATGTTATGACTGCAGCAGTAGAAAACAGTGTTTAATGTTAATGCTGCTTTCCCGGAATACAGTTAAAAGGCATTAAGAGAGAACATCTCTAGGAGCACTACAGAATATTTGTCAAAACACTGTCAAGACAAAAAAATGTATGTAATGCTGAAGGAAATGTGTCCTACCTCGGTTACAGAGTACACTATGGATCATCAAAGCAGATCGATAAATTAACCTTGCATCAGTGAGCTCTCAGCATATCTATCTGTCCAAGGAAACTACTGCTATCATTGTGTCCACTTCCTTACGTGGCTCCACAGCACTGCATCGTTTAGTCAATGTTTACTGGCACTGCTGAAATCCCAAACATTTGTATTCACTCACAAATTTAAGAAGTAATACTATTTTATTCATGTAAGCTTCTCCATTGCCAAACTTGTTTTTTTTAAGTCTGCATTTTGGGACTAAGCTGTTTGAAAGCATCTTTTAAAGTAATTATAAATGTAAAGATAAATCAAAACATATTTAGGAAAAACAAAACTCCCCCTAGCTAATCCAGCTAACTACTGTGCAGAGATACATTTGTCACAAGTTCAAAAACCTGAAACTTAAAATTTTTGTCATGTTCACTACATCTCAGCATCCAATATTGAAAGGCACTCCCAATCCTATGGTTAAATCACACACTAATGTTATGAACTGAAAGAACTGCATCGCAAGAACAGCGATGCACAACACAAGGAATGAAGTCATCTTATTGTATTATCATGCATGACAAAGATATGGGTATCATCATTACAAATGATAAGAAATAAAGCAATAAGCAGATTTACCTGGAGTAGTTACTGTGTTCTATTCCTGATCTGTATCATACTCCTTTCAGGATAAACACCCCTAAAGTATAACTCCCACTTTGCACTAATATTTTATTCACGACATACATGTTCTTCATTATTAAGTGGAGAACTGTAAGGTTTTCAGATGGAAGGCAGAGAATGGGGGGAACAGAAATCCCCCCATTCCCAGCTCTCACAACTGAACTCTTATGATGCAGGTGGACAGAAGGATTCTGCTGAAGGGAAGGCGCAGTGTATGCAGCTCCTCTCAGCAGTGCTTCTCTCCCCAGAAAATGCAGCTCGCTCACGGTGGAACAGCCTGCAGTAGAATAACAAGAGAATTTCTCAAGTGCTAGTGTAAGCGAAGGAGGGGGTGTGAAGGAAAGCAAGGAAAGAAAATGCTCAGGAAGCTGCTTCTCGCTTCAGCTAAGGCACACTGTATGTCCATTTTCCACTGGGGTCTTGTGAGGATAGGCACACCACAGATTTCAAGACTCAGAGATACTATGTGAGAGCTAACACAGACAGTTGGCTAAAATAAACAAGGTTAGCGCATGCAAAATATTAAGTTTCCAATAGCAACATCAACACCTCCCTGTTGTAGCTCCCATAATGTGATGTACATTTTGAGACAAACAGCAATATTGTGTGAGATAACATCTTTGACCTGAAGTGCGGCTGCAAAACCAGTCTTGCTTTACTACCCCTCCTCAAGACTCATTTGCCACTTTTTAAATGTTGTTTGAATTTACAGATACCATTTTCCCCACTGTATTCTTTAATATTTTCTCTCCTTTGATGGTGAACAACCAACCAAGACATTAACACTTCCAGGTGCTCAGATATCTCAGTTACAGCCCATTCCTTGATGCCAACTTAAGTGACCATACAGATCAGCAAATCTACACAGCAGATGTACTAGAAATAAAAAGAAAATCAGACTTTTTTTCAGATGTGTACAAGGCTTATCCAGCCATCATGTAACCAGAGTGACCTGCTGAGCCTCACATTGTGCACGAAGGCTACTGATCTGGCATCCCCTCCTGTAGCCCCCTGGCAGCTCCCGTGGCTGAGCTGATGAGCAGTGCACACCGCTTCCCTGGGGCTGGATCCTAGGCACCCCCGGCATGTAATCTCACAGTTAGCCCCAGCATGTGACTTGGAACGGCACCTTTTGCATTAAACAACAGGAGCCGAAATGTTTGCTCTCATACAGGTATTGCTAACAGATGGCAGATTTTTTAAGGAACTCTAACTCTTGAATTACTACAGCCTCTCGTCCTTGCTGACTTACCAGCTCTAAGCAATATGAACCCGGTTCTCTCTTACCCACCATTTTAAAACATTATTTACAATTAGGTGTTTTAAAAAAGCATTGTTCTGTTAATAGTATTCATGACGATATTGTAATGACTACACTTTGTAATCTAGTAATAATAGCTCAGAGAAGTTTCTCTTGGGGAGAATTTTCATTCCCATATGGTTTATATATGCTAATTCCTATGCAAATTAAGAACCCACTGACATATCCTATTATAATACGTGTCCATTTTGTACATGTATTTGGTGAAATCATTGCACTCATATTATGCTTTAGAAGAAGAACACATCCCAGTCTGTACTGTTACTACAATAAGAGATGAGATACGGATCCGTCAGGGGAGTGTATCCTCCACTCTGGGAGGCAAGTCTTCACCTATCACTAAAATGGCATGGACAGTGGGTGGCAGCAGGTTATATTTTCTTTCCTGTCTTATGTAATTAGCACTGTCAATCCCAGCCTCTCAAAATCTCAGTTTAAGAAATAGAACAAACTGATGAATTTTTATTTATTGTTTCAATATTCTAGCCCTTAAGATTTGTATTTTCTGTTCTAAAGAGCCAAGCATCACAACTATATTTAAAAGGGAAGCCTGAGCTTTCCCATCACTGTGGAAACTGAAGCTTTAAGGGAAATCACAAGACCCATAATAAAATCATGACTGCCAGCAGCCTCACACAGCATGTAAAGAAGAAACCCCTTAACAACATGATGTTGTCAACTAAACATAAACTGCTGGCAAATGAGGAGAAAGAACCATTAAGTAATGCAAGGTAGATCTTGAGTGATATGTTAGTGTACAACCGAGTGCAGCTAGCACACTTCTGGATGGGAAGGGGATTGTGCTTGCGAGGCGAGGGAGACACAAATGTCAGCCCAGTAGGCAGTGCCATCCATATTGCACCGACAGTGCCTGCTCAGGTGAGAGCTGTGTCAAAAAGGCAACTGCAATTGCTGAAAAGCTTTCAAAAGAAGCGTACTCCCTGGAGGCTGAACGCAGAGGCATCTAGCAAGTCAGGACTGGGAAAGCCAGGAGCTCATGGAATTTACATGCCGCTTACCTTTAACAGCTAGTTTACAGTGGGTATCCTGCTTTGCTTTTACATGCAAACCCAGTACCTGGCTCCAACCAGCCCTGCATGAGGACAATGCTGACTATTCTCTTACCTCATGTAGATTGGGATCCCCAACAAAGCGCAAGATCTTTGGCTATTCCAGACTCCAAACAGCAATGCAAACAGACCAGCCAGGGACACAGCGACTCAACCACCCCAAAACCTGCTATGAGGCTGCAGGCCGGAGCACGAGCTTACCTTACAGATATGCAGGGCTGGCTGGTAGACAGACCATGTGCTGGCTGAGCACATCGCACTCCTGGGCCACCCACACAAGAACAGGTTGTGCCATACTCCTGTGTGTGTGACACCAGTGTCACAGAGCAGAAACAACACTTGTATGAGACCTGATCTAAGCCCTGGAGATGCAATGGGTCTGACATTAAAAAAGCCTTGTTATTATAGCTCCCTGTTGTACATTATTAACACAAGGGCCAGGATCTGCCTGTCCTTTTGTGCAGATTAGGCTCCTCAGATCTGTGTATCTGAGATAAGTGGTAAAACTGATGTGAATCACTATTGTTACAGGCTGGAGACCCCAAGGCCTCCAACAAAACCCAGGGAACTGTACAAACAAGAGGCATTCCTTGCCTAGGGGAGCTAATAATCTAAACAAGAAAGACAGGCAGGGAGTTGGAGGGGAAGCAGAAGCGGGGAGAGGTGAAAGCAATTTGCCCAAGGCCACACAGCCAGTCGGCAAGCAAACCAAAAATAGAGGCTGACCGCCTTGATTGTCAGCCCATTGTTCTCTCCACTAGACTGAATCTCCCATGGTGGATGTGACATTAAATTGGTATTTCTGTTTTGCTGCTGTCATTTTTAAAAATAAAGCATGACGGCAATGTCTCTGTACTGAGCTGCTGTAATCGAGGCCACACAAGCACTTTCAGAAATGATTCCGTGGAGAACTTTTGCTAAGAAAAGCAAGCAATGCCCCTGGGCACAGGGTCTGGAGAGCACACCCTGCTTACCAGCTACTCCTCTGCCACTGAAGACAAGGGCTACTGCAGTTTTGAAGGCTCTCAGCATTAATGGCTTTACCAGAGCAAACCCTGGACAAGAAGCGCAACCAAAGAATGCAGCTAAGGGCAGATGCCAACAGGAATCAAGAAAGGATCTGGCCCTCCAGAAGGGTTAATAGCACACGAGGATTTAGGATCATAAGCGTCTCTGCAGTAGCTTTCAACCTGGCAGAGTAAATTCTCCTGTGCAGAACTTGGCACTGCCAAACACGGACTGATGAGGGATCAAGATCCTGGCTCCTCTGTACAGCACTCCAAGCTGCAGAGCACTTGTCCTTTTAAAGCACAGGCTTTCATATCCCTTAAATGTCACTTTAAAATGCAGTAACGATTTCCAAAAGACCTGTATCTATGTCTATAAAGCCTGCACCAGTGTTACTTCAGGCATCAGAAATGCAAAACAAGACTTCCACCAGTGTGTACCCAAAGCAGTTTTTCAGAAAACCCTAATGAGCATACGACATAGTGCTTGGAGGCTTCTACCGGAGGAACAGCCACACACATGCTGTCCTCATGGAACAGGAGGAGGAATTCAATTACCTGCATTCCAATACAAGGACAACTTATTCTGAGTGCATCGATATTTTATTCCATTCATTCCAGAACAAAACCATGCAGAATTATTCCAGTTATGTTTTTAAAGACAGGTCCTTGGTAGTATATACACAGCCTTGGTCCCCCAAACTGGAAGACAGCAAATGTCGCTCTGATCATCAAGAAGGGCAAGAAGGCAGATCCAGGGAACTACAGGCTGGTCAGCCTCACCTCAATCTCTGGGAGCATGGCGGAGAAAATCTTCCTGGAAAGCACTTCCAAACACATGAAAGACAAAAAGGTACTGGGAACAGTTAGCATGGAGTTACAAAGGGGTAATCATGCTTGACCAACCTCATTGCCTTCTGCAATGAGATGACTGGCTTGGTGGACAAGCAGAGACCAGCAGATGTTGTTTTCCTTAACTTCAGTGAAGTTTTGATGCTGTCTCCCATAACGCCATTGTAATGAAGCTGACAAAGCATGGGTCAGTTAAGCGGACAGTGAGGTAGATTAAAAACTGGCTGAATGGCTGGGCACAAAGTCCAGCTGGAGGTAAGTCACTAGTGGTGTACCCCAGGGTTCAATACTGGGGCCATTACTGTTCAATATTTCACTGATAACCTGAACAACGGGATGGACTGCACCCCTCAGTAAATTCGCAGATGACGCAAAACTGGGAGGAGTGGCTGATATACCGGATTGATGTGTTGCCATTCAGAGGGTCTTCGACAGGCTGGAGAACTGTGCAGAGAGGAACCTCATGAAATTCAGCAAGGTAAAATGCAAAGTCCCACACCTGGGGAGGAGTAACTGCTATCACCAGTAAAGACTGAGAGCTAACTGGCTGGAAAGCAGCTTTGCCAAGAAGGACCTTGGGGATTCTGGAGGAAAAGAAGCTGGCCATGAGCCTGCAACATACTCTTGCAGCAAAAATGTCAAATAGCATCCTGGGCTGCATTAGGAAAAGCATCACCAGCAGGTCAAAGAAGGTGATCCATCCTCTCTACTCAACACTGATGCAGATGTATCTGGACTGCTGTATCCAGTCCTGAGTTCCCCAGTACAAGAAACATATGAACTTACTGGAGCAAGTACAGGACAAGGCCACGAAGATGATTAAAGGACTGGTACATCCATGCAAGATGAGATGTGGAGAGGCTAGGAGAGCTGGGACTCTTTATACTGGAGAAAAACGATTTGTGGGGGGATCTTATCAACATATATAAACATTTTATAGGAGGGAATGAAACAGAGGGAACCAGACTCCTCTCAGTAATGCCCAGTGGTAAGACAAGAGACAATGGACACAAATGAAAACACACAAAATTCTATCTCATCGCAGGATAACACTTTTTTTCCCCCCACTTTGAGGGTGGTGAAACAGTAGAACACGTTGCTTAGAGAGATTATGGAGTCTCCATCCTTGAAGATATTAAAAATTTGACTGGGTAAGTTCCTGGAAAACCTGCTCTAGCTGACCCTGCTTGAGCACTGGGGCTGGACAAGATGATCCCAGCAGGTTCCTTCCAATCTCAATGATTCTGTGATTTGCTGGTGCTTCAGTACATAAACAGCACAGTTTGCTTGCAATGACCAAGCTACAATCAGTGCAGGCGTATGCAACTACCTCACCACTGTTTCATGGTGTGCTTTCTCTCTTTCTGCCCCCAGCAGATCTCATCAAATTAAAGAATTTAATGCTAGTCTTAAGACTTAAGAGTGACAAGTTATTAATTCCTTAATAAACAGTGCTAATTCACCTTTGTATCTTGTGTCCTTTTGACAGCTGCTGTGCATATTCCACTACTTCCAACCTTTTGGCATGTGAACTGGACCTCATTCCCACTAAAAGTCAAAATGCAGAAATTATATTGAAGGAATGTATGTAACTGTTACTTCATTATAGAAAGCAGAGGATTCCACTTTAACAGATGTAATCATATCTGGCACAAAAGCCAGTGAAATTTGTGAAACGAGAGTGAAAAAATGCAATTGATAAATATATTTCAATCTACTATTAATACAGATACAGGCTCACATTCAGACACCAAAATGTGTCAGAATACTATAAGTGAAAGAAGGAAAATACCTTAAATACTTCATTTATCAACATTAAGGCACTGTAACTTTCTTAAGCAATAAGTTGACAGATTTCAACACATTCTTATATAAAGATATTTAGTACTTGCTCATCTCTCAGGGAAAAAAAAGGGGAAGAAAACTATTTTTCTGAAGTAGTATTCCTAGATTGACTTGGTTGAGAAGCTGTAAATTCTACATGTCTGTAATATGGATTTCTCTCCATCTCCCTCTAGGACATCCAAATACAAAACATTTGAAAGAGACAGCAGAAGCAGTTTCATAATACCTCATATCCACATTTCCAATACTAATTCCTCTTCAATAATAAAGAATAATGTCAGAAGTTCAATTATACAAAACAATTACGCATACAACTGACTATAATATTTTAAATGAAATGAGCTACAGATAAAGTTTTTACAGAATTGTATGCATAGGCTGTTCTTTATTTTGAGGAAGAACAGCATCCTTTTGTACCTTTGGGTAATATATGAGTTCATGGGTGCTATTAGAAAATAGTAAGAGCATAAGCATTGCCAGTTGCAACTTCTTCCGTGAATATCCTCTTCTCAATTAAATCAGGAAGAGGATTAAAATATTCACTTTATTGGAAAGAATAAATTTCCTCTACGTGTAGCTACTCACTGCATACACAGTATTTTTGAACACAAGTTCTGCAGCTGTGCTTGACTGTACTTCTTAAATTTCTTATAACATATACAAAGGACTTGATAAGGTTTTAGAGAAATTAGTTGTACTAACTTAAAAGCAGTACTTACAAAATTACTTAGGACCTCTGTACTTCTGAAACAGTTCTGCAAATCCAAAAGATTCATACCTGAACTTTGACAGCAGAAAGAACTTCCCTCACTTGAAGGTTTGACTCCCCCTCCGCCAAAGAATCTGCCTATATTTTAAAATAATGCATCTTACAAGCTAAAATAGTGACTTCTGTATTGTGATGACAGTGTTGGTATAGGACCTGGTCTTAAGGTCCAACAGTCAACACACTAAAACCTGTGCTTATGGCAACCCAGGCTTCCTTTTGTAATCCTCACAGCACAGGGATACTTCAGAACACAACACTGTCAAAGCAGAGTTAAAAAAATCAAGCTCAGTAAATTTATGTATTGTAATTCCCTGGGACAAAAAAATTAAAATGCCCTAGTAAGGACACAAAGTTTAAAAAAATGAGGTTTTTCTGAAAAAGCTTAAGTTCATACCACAGATCAGTAGTAAAGTATGAAAACTGAAGTTGTTTCCCTTCTGTATGCTCTGAAGCTCACCACATTCTTAAGTTGTACATAGATTTTAGTTTAGTTCAAATCCCGAAAATTTCCCACTTTCAAGTCAATACTGTTGTGTAACCAAAGAAAGCAGCAAGAGACTTACCACAAAAACACCCCCAAACCGTACATTTTATTCTCTTACGTTACAAAGCAGACTACTGGGGCTAGTCTATTGCAAGAGCTAGCATAGAACAGGCATACTTGTTTACATGAAAATATATTTCTTCAGTATCTCTGGATATGTAGCACTGTTTATGTAGTAGTTTCAGGCAAAACAAAAATGCAGTTACTCTATGCACAAACCCAATTTGCCACCAAGATACGAGAAATTTAAATTAAGATTTATAGTACTATTTCCAACAGGTTTTTAACAGCACTAAGTATACTCTTTTCTACCTGTAGGTGAACTGTTTTACCCAGTATCATAGGAAATGATAAAAAATATTGTCAGTACTGTATATTTTTCTACTAGAAGAAGAGAGCACATGCATGAAGCTGTAAATTTTCACACTTCCCTCTACAAAGTCTTGTGCAAGAACTACCCATAGCCATTCTGTGGTATGCTTCCAATAAAACTAAGTGCAACAGCCTTGAGGACAGCAGACTGTAAAGCCTTTCATAGGAAATAAGAACCACAGATAGGAAACTTGCTCATGCAAACAAAAGGCTCTTACATAAGACAACTTGTCCTAAGCAGGATAAAGAACCATCTAATTTGTAAACTCAGCACAGGAAGGCAATTTTCTAACTTGCTGTTAGAATCAGAGCAACCAAAGCGGAAGACAGTGAAGGACATGTATATGGTAAATAAATGCACATGGTTTACAGGTCATTGAAATGAAGTTTTTCTTTCCCCCAATAACCTGCAGATTTTACAAACTGGTATTTAAAAAAAAAACAAAAATCAACGGTTTACTGCAGTTTCTTCTCCTAAGTATCAGATGTAAAGGAATGGTGAAACTCAAACCAGATTTTAAGTGTTGCGGTTCCCAACTGTGTGTGTTCTGATAGAACAATGCAAGGCACACAAGCACAATCACTTGTTCTTCTAGATGCAATATTTAAAAAGGCCTTTGAGAAACTGAATTAAAAGCTTTTCTTTATACATCTCTAAAACTGCAGCCCTCCTTTGAAATTAAATTATTAAATCTAATGACTCCAAAATAATCAACAAATGTGCCTGCAAGATGAAGTAGCACATCTCAGACATCATGTCTGATCATTATTTAAAATGCTCATATGCTGTACATATATTGCATCAAAATCACTCCCTTGGGCGTGGAAACAGTATAAATATGCATTTATGCAGGACATGTTTCACGAGGTAATGCTGACATGAAGCTTCCATGTTAGCTCCCATAATTTATGAAAAGGATTTTGGAATGTGTATGCAACGAATTTTGTAAAGAAACTACATTTCATATATATAAAATATATGTACAAAAATATTTATTATTTTAAATTATTACACAATGGTATTATAAACATGAAAAAATAAAAAATATATACTGTTAATATTATATGTTAGCATGTTTTCACATTACGGTATTATCAATCTGGTGGTCTTTGATTAAACTTCCTTAGAAAAAGATGATTACAACTGATAACCTAGACAGTAAAATTTAAAGAGAAGTTGGCCATACTTTTAATTAGAACTTCAATATGGTCCACTATTTGCAATGTCACCTTTAAAGTCAGAAAAGGCAATTTCTCCCACTACTAAATTTTCCCTTTCATGGTTAACACTTCATTGATCATCAGGAGCAGTAAAAGGATCCTGAATTCAGCCTGGCTTGCAATGACAAGAAAAGCCACGCTCACATTGTCAAATAATCCATGCTGGAATGACTCCCAGCTCTGTGTTAATTAAGGTTGTAACTTGATTTTCAGGCTCTAAAGGAAACTTCCACAGAGAGCTAGGAGGAAGGACGCAAGCCGCCCTCCAGACCTGAAGGAAACCAGCTCTAGAATTTGCTATTACATATCACACACTATTTCTGCCGCAAGTCCACCCCAATATGAAAGCCCTACCATGCCTGACAACAGAAAAAAAAAACCCAAGTACAAGGAGATACCCCCTGCACAGAAAACTGCAGTCTGGCAACATGGGGAACAATCTGTGAGACAGAAATTAAACTTAATGATCTACAAAGTCTTGATGGATGTTCCTGACCAGAGTATGTGGGTGGCTCCACTGCAGCAACACACTCCAAGCTTTAGAGCAGGCTGTGGCCAAACAAGCAGCACCAAGTCTTCTGGCCTCACAGACCAGTACTGCAGATAGGGAATTGTATTTTACACCTGGATATAAATTCACCTCTAACAGGAATGAAAACCTTCACACCAGCATAAAAAAAACCCCAAAAACGCAAACTTATTTTGACCCATTCCTTTACAAATGAGAAACAGATGCTTTCACAGAGCACATCTTAACAACACCGAATAAATCCCTGATTGCCACTATGTGAATGGAAACGAGGAAAAAAGTGCTCGTAACTGAAACAAAGTTCTTGCTTCCCGGTGATTCCCAGCAACTGCTGGTGTCTTAATACTTTTTTCAGAAAATCAAACTGTATCACAAAAACTGGCAGACTTAAAATAGCAAATAATATGGCTCTGAGGCAGTATGACACCCTTCTACAGTGGCTCCCTTGCTGAAATGAGCCACTCAAGCATAGGAAAAGATAAACATACCCTGTAATGCAACTAGCTTCTAGGTACAAAAGCGGTACAATGATCTGAAAAAGATTTATTAGCATCAGCTATGAAAATACACAGTAAGAAATGAAAATACTAATTAGTGGTAGGAAGTGTGTTCCTATTAAGTTCGCTAATTACGTGGTTGTTGGGAGGTAGTCAGATAAGGTCTGAAGCATACTGTAAACTGGCTTATAAGTACTGTAAACTGATTTATAATTTAATGTTACTCTTAAGATTACCTGACACATCTCCACCTGTTGTTCATTACTTTGGTAAAACTTGAACTCCCTTGTGTTAAGTGTGTTGTGCTAGGGATTTGCCTTACATTAAGTATTTTGAAGAAAACGTCAAAGTTGTTCCACAGTTTCTAAGGATGAGGCTAAAGAACAACATGCTTTTCACATATTTGGCAACATTTATCTTGTAATCTTTTCTTCGAGATGCGTTGCTCTTGAATGCAGCGGAGGACAACTTCTGAAACAGACAATAGGAAGTCTGTGCATCTCCATGAAAAAACACAAAATCTGGCAAAAATGTGTTTTTGAGAAACCACAGTGAAGGTTACAGAGACTGAGCAGAGTAGTATAATTTTGCTAACACACTCTATATCAAAAAAAATCTGCTCATTAAGGCGCACGCTCTTACAAAGGCAGGAGCAGAGCCTGAGTCACCTGCTACTGCCAGATCTCTGAGAAACAAACTGACAAAGCATCCCATTTTCCTTTCACGTTGCCTCCCAAGAAGTAATAACCTGCTACCCTTGCCACAAGTGCCAAAGACCTGCAAGGTCTGCTGAAACATGCTGACCTTGCTAAAGATGCACGTAGGTCTCAGTCTAGTAGCAGACAGGGAAAACTGGTTTTGGTTTGTATTTTTCTTTGGAGAAGGAATACAGGAGCTGTGACTTTTGTGCAGAAATGTAAGCTGTGCCTCCAGGGCAATTTTTGCCTTATTGGCCACATCACTCCCAGCTTCCGAAACAAATGAAGCAAGCGCTTCAGCCTCTAGATGGTCCTTTTTAACTTCTGCAGCAGGACAACAATAAGGCAGATGTGCTGTGGACAGACCAGTAAGAAATCACAGACTGAAAAAAATTTGTAATGCACGCCTGAATTATCCCTTCACAGTCTTCTTAATCATCGCAATACATACCTTTCATGTGCTCACTATTGCAGCTTAAATGCTCTTTAAATATCTTTGTGTGTCACTGACTTACTTAAAGCATTAGGCCGTCTATAACCAATCTCAGTGATTTTCTTTTTGCAGCCCTCAAGCTTCTACAGCATGTTAAAAATATTTCTAGAAAGCTGAGAAGCAAAAGAGTCTAGATCACTGTTGATGCAAAGAATAAATTACTACAGTAGCTGATAAAACAATGTCAGTAAATATATTAAAGTCCATTACGATGGACTTTAACTGTATCTTTTCTCAGTAATAGTCAACTCTTATATTTCAAGATAAAACTACCAAAAGGGAAAACAGAAAAGTGAAATGTTACCATGGAACTGTTTGACACCAAAGACAAATGGAAGGACTCTAGGAAAACAGCTCAAGTTTTAAATAGCAGGTATCCACTGCAAGCACAAAAGCATAAAGAAAGCAATCACTCAAGAGAGTACATGTTACGTTTTTCTTTGCATACAGTTACTTGCCTGTTCATTTGCCTTGAGTTTTCTCAGTACCTGGGCTACTATTTGCAAGCTGAATTTCCTAGTATTTTTACTGGGAAACGAGCTGCCAAAATTGTCTCAAAAATTGTAGGATTTTTTTATCCCCGTTATAATTTCAACAGTTGGTTTTAGATTTTAAGTCTATTTCAATCTAGCATTGAAGCTGACAGTCTGTAGCAGTAAACTTATGTTACAAAACAAAACCCAAACCTAAGAATTTGTACCAGCTGTCCCAAACCAAGAAAACTAAAAAGTCAACTTCCATCTCAAACAGATTAAGGCATGTAACTGTACAGCAGAATTACTCAAACAACTAAAAGCAGTAACAATTACAGCCAGTAATTCTACCCGGTTCACAATCCCAGGTTAGATTTTAAAGATTTTTAATGAACATTTTTTATTCCCACTCACACCGTACTGTGACACAGCAAAAGTTGTGGTTCATTTAGGAATGCAACATAAATAAGCCGATACCGAACACAGCAGGGATAGTTTAAAGTGACTGTCTTCTCCACAAGGGGCTTAGATTTAGCCCCTTTAAGAGATCAGGGAGTAACGTGTCATTTTGAGACAGCAAAGGGAATTTAAGAGTTTGTGACAGTGAAACTACGTTTTAGCTCCTTGCTGAGAAAGAAACTTTCAATTATAGAGAACTGCAGAAAAGTCATGACCTAGGAGTGCCCAAATATACCAAACATATACCATATGCCAAATATACCAAGGGTTTCAGTGTTCTAACAAAATGGGAAGCCTGAACAGCCTGGGCGTTCTGTCATATGCTGTATTATGGCCAGAAATTATTTTGAAATTAGATTCAAATCAATCAAGGTAGTGATAAAATGTTCTGACTATTTACTTCAGCCTCCTAAATATATTTGTTACTCCTAGCAGTAATATGAAGTATATCTCTTGTGAAGCTCTGCTTCAAATATTAAACTCATTTTAACATCAGTTATGGAAGCGCAAACAGTACTGGCCTAACAACATCAAGCAACATTTCACAGATGATGTTAGTAAATATTTCTTTATATAGGCTAAACCAGGACCATGTGACCCCATTAGACATATACATGCTGACTCTGAAAGGCAGATCTTTCAGATCTGGTTTCAGGGTAGTTTCTCCTCTGTGGATTTTTAAATATTGCACGTTACATTTCTCATGTCCTTCTTTTAATGATGCCAAACAAGTTGTAAATACACAGAAAAGCCATTTAGACATGGTGCTTTTACACACAACTAAATTTTTGGCATCAAATGAAAGAAAGAACCTGAAATGACCTCTTGCTGGCTTTGTCTAAATCTGTTAAAAGGCTGTAAGTATTTTGTGATCCTTCCATGTAACTTATGAGAACAGAAGTAAGTAGAGGGAAATAACCCAGAACTGTGATAATGTTATAATAGTAGAAAGTTAGGCAACTCTACCTCATGGGAAGTGCTGATTATCTCTCAGAAAAAAATATTTTTCTATCGCAAAACCACACAGACTAACTTAAAAAAAAAAAAAGGCAAAAAACCCCCAACTCCTGCAGGACAGTACAGCTCCCTGTCAAAGAAGGTTAAAAAAAGCTCATTTAAATCTTGATGTCAGCTTGAATTAATTTAATTTAGACCCATGACAATATCTCATGACATCGCAGGTTTTTAAATTATTAGGCATAAAAGCAACGGTCTTAATAAATCCCAATAGTAAGGATAACGGCAGAACATTGTTACTTTCTGCAGACTCTCAGAGGCTGTAACTGCTACATTTATTCTGAGGGCAGTGTTCAGATTGGAGATGAATCTGTAGAAGCATCTGGAGACAATTATTCAGCAAGAATTAAAAGCAGAACAGACCTCTGAGATTTGTGTCTGAAAGGAGGAAGCCCTTCTGCACCAGAAACGGCACTCTGCCAGTGCAGAGGCTTTGAAGATTCGCTATATGGGTTTTGGTACCACAGAGCACTGTACTCCATCTAGGAAGATGGCATGCTAGCAAAAGCTAGTAATTTTATATGAGGGAAAGAGAGGCTTTTTCTGCTCTTCATGTATATGTCAAATAGGGAAAAAAGCCAAGCAACCAATATGTTGCAGTTCTAATGGGCTTAGGAAAAGTCACATTACAGAGAAGCAATAAAGCTATTTAGCACCTGGTTCCCCATCCCAAGTCTCTTTGGATTTGCCAGAATCTTTGCTACCACAGGGAAAAGACATTTTTAGCTAGAGGAAACCTTCACAAAAGCATGGTAGGGCAGTTATGCTTTCTGGCTTGGCTTAACAGAACCTTCCAACTACTAACTAATGCAGACTCCTAGTTAAAAGCATTCTTGTAAGAATTCTTAATTCTTTCCCATCAGATTTTTTTTTTTCCTTGCAAAACATAAATAACAGAATTTGGGAGGTTTCATCTATACTGCTTAAATTACAATTCCCTCAGCACTCAGAGCACCTCTGCAGAATGATCCAGATAAATGAAAAGCATCATGCAGTTCGTTACATGCTGATTTTATCTTCTGTAGGTTATAACAATGGAAGTTGTAACACACAGGACAAAACACTTAGGATATATGTTTGCTCACTATATTTCTATGACCCTTACTAAAAGGAAGGGACTCACAGAATCCCAATTCTCACTTATATTAAGCTCTTATTCCTGCTCCTGCTCCTCCAGATGCATCTTCTCTGTAAACTTCATCTGCTAGTCCACAGACAAGGGACAGGAGGTGCTGCTGTTTATATTAGTACACCATAGCTAATTGGATGTACAGGATGATGGACAGGATTTGCTGATTTAAGAAATCCCATCGCAATGGACCAAGTTACCTGTGAAAAATCTCATTAGAAGAAAACTTTTATCAGCTGTCTGACTTCACCCAAATCAGCTAGCCTCAGACACAGATCTTAACCAGTCTGTTAATTAGGACACGATAATCCCGATCTATGAGGTAACTAGGAGAAGCACCATTTTTAGATTTTTGTCTCATTAAAAAAAATTATTAAACCCATGAAATCTAGTATCTAAAAGCAGCTACTATGGAGGAGGTGTTTCCCTTCACTAAATGCAAGGTTTTATTCTTGTTTTGGTTCTTTTTCTGATGAAGATTTCCCATCTGCTATGTTATCAACTAAAAAAGTTTCCAGAGGAGACTCTTCAGACTTCACTTGACAATCATGTGGACAGGAAAGGCCACTTTTCCCACAGGTGTGTCTCAGGTTCAGTTGTACTGCCCTGACCACAGAAAACCCACCCCGCTGCAGGAACAGTGGTAATTACAGACTTTTAAAAGCCTACATGGTTTTTTTTTTTTGATCTTACAGCAGAAACCTCAGCTCTGTGTCCTCACCATCCTGCTGTTACTCCATGTTATTGCAAACAGGGAAGGAAATTCTGAGCCATTTGGATGCTTTTCTGACTGTGGACCTACCTGTGGAGTTACCCCATCCTCCAGCAAAACAGAGTAAGTTATGCTCTCCTGACTTGGAAAGTCCTTTAAACTCATATTGTGGTCAAGGCAGGCTGCAGAGCACATGTGGACACACAGTAAGGCTAACAGAGAAAAGTAGACTGGTGATATCGTGCTTCTGACAGATGAGATGAGACTCTCGACTGATCCTTACAGAGGATTCAGAAGGAGAGAAGCTTTGAAATGTCTCACCTACTTAACTGGATGGCATATTGCTCCTTATTAAGACACAGTAAGTTTATCAGAGCCTGCAGCCCTCCAAAACCCTGACTTCCCATATGGAGCCTGTCACATCCATATTTTTTATTCAGACATTCCGGGTCTGTATGACCTCAAGTGAAAAAAACACAACAAAACAAAACAACCAAAAACGCAGAAAGCTCAAATGAACACACTTTATCAAGGTAGAGATTATGTCTCTATCATAATAGAGCAAAAAAGGGAAAGGCAGGGTGACCTCAACACCAGATGGTAAGCAAGTTATGAGCAGGAAGCAGAATCCAAGCCCACCTCCTACTTCTTCACCTGATGAATTCTGTCACCCACAGAGTAATAAAAAATTTTACTCCATTCATGTACTGTAAAAAAAGAAACTATTTACAAGGCCTGACACATATGTCTGTTACATAAGATACAGAGACACGAAGAAAACACTTTTCCTCTGTAGCAGGATCCATGTATTAATTTCCTACCTTTAAATATACACTAAACCTATGTTTTGATTTGAAGTTATTCTGCCCTTCATAAACCATCCAAAGACATTTGGAATGCACAGAATCAGCAACAGCAATCATCCAGGAAAATGGAAGTGTCCAAATAATTTTGGAAACCATGATGACGCCTTCATAATCTAAATGAAAAGTGTTCAAATATTAGACAGCTCATGAGATTCAGCACAATTCATCAGCCATTGTCTGGCCATGAGATTGCATAGATCCACTTTCTATTTTAAAAAGTACTTCTGACAACTAACACTTTTCAGCTTTAGTAGTGCCGGGACAGCAACTTTTTAATGTGCCTTTTAAAAACTGGAGCAGTACATTCGAACTGAGAGAAGGAGAATCTTTGTGTGACAAGAGTTAACAAAGCCCACACAAAAGCTAAACCGCATACTGCAAGGCACCTAGTTATACAAAATGAGAGAGTTCAGAAGCAGTGGTGATCTGTATTTGCATTCTGGTAGCACCCACCAGCTGCACTATACCTGAGATACAAGCAGAATTGGGAGGTGGTCCTTCCCTGAGAGGCTCTACGACTAAATTAGAACATAAAGGAATTGCCAACACCATTGTCTGTTCTGTTCCACCAAGAAGGAACGGCAGCATGCCAAGTTTAACTCAGCTGCTAAATCCTGACTTTTGGAATTCTGAGGCAGTAATTTCCTCACATGACTCTTTGATATCAGTAACTGGTGCATCTGAGTAACTGCAGCTGTGGGATGGACACTGCCAAACTTGGCACAAGCCTTGAAGAGTTGGCATATACGCTCATTTGTCATGATGCTCAGTATCCATTTGAAAGTCAGCAGGTTTAAATAAAGCACTCAAAAGAGTCTGCAGGGCTTGAGTCCTGGCTATCTCATATCAAAGAGGATTTCTGTCCTGGAACTCCTTCCTTACCTTTTTTCACATCCATGTTACTCTAGATGCTATTACTGTAGCTAGTCCATGCTGATCACCCGAGAAGTTTATTTGGCATCCATTAATTCTACTATTGTATATGTCTACTAAAGTCTGCTGTTGCTAAAAAGAAGCATCACAAAAGTGATACCACTACAGTGAGCTCAAAGTGCATGGGTTTGAGTTTACTTCTGTGTTTTTCTCAGGCTATTTTTCTATTTATTTCCTATTCTCTGTATTTCATATTTGCAAAGGAAAAACGTGAAAAAAATGGAGTAGTCAACTTTTAGGTATCTACAATCACCTAAATTACACAGTGTATGGCAATGACCTCATGAGAGGATTTAGGCAAGGAAGCACCAGGCTCTCCTCAGAGATGCCCAGGGAGTGACAAGTGGCTGTGGATGCAAGCGAGGACACAGGAAATCCGGATTAGATATATGGAAACACCTTTTCACCATGAAGGTGGTCAGACACGGGGACAGGGGCCCTGAAAGGCTGCAGGATTTGCATTCTCGAAGACCTTCAAAACCTGACTTGAAAAGACCCTGAAAACCCTTGTTCCTCCTGGTCCTGCTTGGAGAAGGGGACTGGGCTGGAGATCTCCAGAGGTCATTTCCAGCCTGAAATATTCTGTGATCTCACTGCCAGGGACCATCCTAAGGAGCAGGCTGACATGCAAGCGTAGCGGTGTCCCACAACTGCTAACAACCTGCAAGCTGGTTCGGCTTCCAGCAGTGCTGCCTTTGTAAGCCCTGCACAACCTGCCGCAAATCACTTGCAAAATCACTGCAAAACAATCGGACCTCTTGTACCACCAGAGATGTGCCCGCTGCCCTGGGGGAGACCCAGCCAATAATATTTGGTTTTCATAGAATTATTTAGGTTGGAAAAGACCTTTGAGCTCATTATATTAAGTATTGGAGTATGTTACTATATGGTGCATGTGAGGCGGGTATCTGTCAAACAATTTGCAAATTATATACTGGAAGTGTTGTTCAAGATCCTGAACATTACCCTCCAGTGCTACTAATCCTTTATGCAGATATGTGTTGCTTAATTGCCAGTTGAGAATTATGATGACACGTTACATGACTAATTTTTCAAACCATAATCATGCTATTCCCCCCCTCCTTCTACTTTTCCTGTCAATCTCCTGTCACTCTATTTTGTTGCTGTTTTTCTTGCCAGAACCACCTTCTTTGGTAGCAACTGGAAAACTCTGGAAGTGGAAAATAAGGTACAGAACGGACTCTGAGAACTATGCTTTCGCAGGTCTCAAAACCCATCCTCTCTACCCAAATTCTATGTAAGACTGCTTTGAAAGCTGGTGTTTCCCAAGAATATTAAATCTCTATAATCTCCCTGGCAAGAAAAATAACCACTACTGCCACACAATGTTCAGGAGTAACAGAGACACTTAAGTATGTTTCCTGTGTGAGTCTAGTTTCTGTACTCGGGGAAACAGTTTCAGGGAGCAATGTTGATGCAGACATGTTCTAAAATAATAACCTCACATTCCCATACATCCAATACCCCTTTGAACCTAGAAGCAAAACACAAGAAAGCATTTTGACATAGGCCATGGAGCCTAAGGATAAGGCACCAGTTGCAACGTTGTTTGGTTTGATGGGGTTTTTGTTTGTTTTGGTTTTGTTTTGTGGGTTCTTTTTTCTAAACATATAACAGAATTACTTCCCCAAGAAAATGAATGGCTCAGGATTTCCAAAGCATGGGAGATAAAGGAATTCAAAACGTACTTCATAGTGGGCACTTCTTTGTAGTACAACACTCTACGCCCCATCCTATCCTGCTCCCCCCACCCCCTCCCAGGACAGTTTCCAAAAAAGCATTTTTGATCAGAAGTATGCACTGCCATGAGACAGAGGCCTGGCTACTGGTGAGTTTGCAGGATTGGGACAAGTCATCACAAATTTCTTCCTTGCCTCTAACAGATATTAATTCACTTCTTATCTTGCCAGAGACTGAAAGTGCTTTTGACAATCGCAGCTACCTGAGATACAGAGAACCCAAGAAGTCCCCTAGGTTACAAAGCCCTGCAAACACATCAGTGAGACAAAATCACAACTGTACTACTGATGCGATTTCTACTATCCTTTACATAGATCTCCTCTATCGCACAAGCACTCATTCAAGTTTCCACACTCCAGGCACCAATCTACAAGCCACTACGTTGACCAGACAGCAAAAACACGAATACAAAGCAAATCTGTCATCAGCAAATTGAAGGCAATGCAAACCACAACGTCTTCATCACCTTATTAACCTCACATTCAACCTCAGACTGTGACAGATAGTGGAAAATAATATAAACTCTTCCATTCACCACTAATTATCTCTTGGAAGCTTCATGAGAAAAGAAGGCGGCACTCTCAAGCTGGGGCCTGGAGAAGCACCCAGCAGTCTTCACATCAACATACCAAAACACAGATGAAACCTAAAAGAACCCGTATGGATATCTGACTCCCACATATTGCCAAGAGGTATCACTCACTGAATTAGAAGTTATACAGCATATTAAATTTCAAATCAAAACCATCAGGGCAGGAAGTATTAAAGATCCAGCAGCAAAGTCCAACAAAGATTGCTTCTCCAAAGTGAAAGCATTCAGCCAAGGAAGCAAGACCACTTGGTCACAGAACAGCCCCTGAACAACAGGACTAACAAAACCACTTCAGAAAAGCATTAGCAACTCCCTGCTGGCATCCAACAATCGAGAGACAAAAGCCATATTGTAAGACCATACCGTACTTGATCCCAGAAACATATAGGAGTTTTAGGTTTCTGGGGTTTTGTGGGTTTGTTTGTTAGTTTGTTTTGGGGTTTTGTTGTTGGTTTGGGGTTTTTTTTTGGTTTTTTTGTTTTGGTTTTGGTTTTTGGTTTTTTTTTGGGGGGGTGGGGGTGGGGTGGGTGGGGTGGGGGAGAGCAAAAGACATATTTGGTATGATTCCAAGGAAAGATTTCACCTTCAGCTCCCATGTTTCAGGCAACTGAACTGTGATCTCTCACAGGCTCCTTTTCAGAATTTCCATGTTGGGCCTTATCATTTTCCAGTCAAAGCAAGTATGTGTTTGTAAAGAATTTCCATTTTGACTACAGCAGCTTTCTGATTAAAACATTTTATCAAAATAACTCCCAAGCACACTATAAATCCAATACTAATCTGAAAATGAACAGGAAACTTTCTTTTTCTATGATCATACAGCATTTTCGAGAAGTTCACAACTTCTGCAACCAGAAGTGTTCTGGTTTTAGGCAGCTTTTATTTAGGCACTATGTCAAAATTTGATCTTCATTTCTGAAGCTGTTTCTGCAAAAAAAGATACAACAACCTGAAATGAATGGAGATGCAAACTGAACGACAACTTCAGGTCACAGATGGTTTCCCCCCCTATGTTAACATGATTTTATTTGTGGATACAAAATAAATACAAGAATGCCTATTAACTCCTAAGCTAAAATGAACAATATGTTTGCCTGCATAGCTACAGCTATGTATGCAGGTGTGATGTAGGACAGGAAAGTACATGAAAAGTACTTCCAGTACAGGTAACTCTGTCAGCGATTACCACTTATTTCATGATGCACAAGTGTAGATAAGAGTCTTATTTTGAAAGCTGAGGGGCTGAAAGACATATGAAGAGTAGCTAACTCTCTAGCCAGACTCCAGCAGTGCTTATCTGGAGTAAGACCACAAAAATCTAGGTGCAGAAAAGACATGCTACTACAAAAAAGTACAAAGAAAACATACACTTAATTCTGCACAAAAATTTAGAAAACTTTGTCTTTAGCAGAAGGACAGGACAATTGCTTTTTCCTCCTTCCTTTTCCCCAAGGTCACAGAAGCAGGATGAGTTACTGCCTGATGGAATATCTAAATGTATGATCTCATAGATTCTTATTGAAGATACTAAGCAGTAAGAGCTTTACTAGCTATTTCATGTGAGAGATGGGTCTGAAGAACAAGAGTATAGAGTCTTATTGATGTGGTTAAGCTTTTTAAAAATGACAAATTAAATTCTCAATTTAACTTCTTTGGTAACACAAGCACCTTTTAAGAGAGTACTATTCCTGATTGCAAAGTGCATTACCTAAAGGAAAGATACATTTGTTATTGCCATTCACAGCTAGTGGCTGCAAGTCTGGAGGATTTCCAATTTTATCACCAAGAAAAAAACCCTGTGCTAACCATAGCATTTATAATGCTTCTAAGGGTACCCACACATAATTGGGCAGCTGTTCACAGTTAGCAGCATAAATCTTTTGGAGAAAAAATGCACTGAGTATGCACAGATGGTTTTTGACCCATAGGGAGTGGGATAAAAATAATACAACTTGGCAAAAAAATCTCAATTGTTTGTGAACTGTGGGAATAGTCTTCATATATAGCTTAGAATGACTGAGACAGAGGGACACACAATACAGGTATAAATAGTTTTCCCTCCTTGTGAGGAGTGTATGGGAGCTAAACCCATGCAGTTCTGAGGTGGCAGAAGACTCTTCCTCCACTGCACAGACCTCCCCTCTTGATGCCCAGTTCCTCAAATTCACAGTGGGCCCCCACCAAACATTATGAACCCAGCACCTTTCAGGTCAGACTTCCCAACTAGAAAAAACAAAGAGCATGCACATGGGGTGTGTGAGACTGGCAGAGTACAGGCCAGAAGGTGACTTCACTCTCGGAGGTCGCAATGTCAGCATTGGCTGGAGCAAGTGACTGATTTCTGTACTTTGTCAAAGCTTGATGGTTGCACAAATACAGCAGGATAAAACCTGAAGGCTCAGCAAACGCAGAAACAAATATGTATCAAGCCAAGCAGCAATCTTTCATTATTGATAATTAAAAAAAGTTCAAAGGTCCGCCTTTGTGAAAGTGCACTGTGCTCTGTTTAAAGGCTATCTTAAAGCAAAAAGTCACACTGTGGTTAAGACTTATGTGCATTTTATGATGGGGGGAAAAAAGTAATAGGGCACAATAAGACTTACCAAGTGAAATGTGATTTCCCCTGTAATTCAGTATTGTTACCATTTAATAGAGACCAGAAAAAGAAATTCTAATGTAATGCTGAACAAAGATAGTCTGACTTAATCCAAAAATTTAACACTTAACCAAGATGAGAAGTTGTGAAAAAACTTTTGCTTACACAAGTTTTTTCCATTAAAAATAAAAATCAGTACATTTAGTTTTAAAATTTCACTTTTTTCCAAAGGGACTTTCACAGGTACTAATTCAATGTTGTTTATACTGAAGTTTAACAACCTTTTCAGATGAACATGTTTTCAAAAACATTTCCCAAACAACATTATGCTAAAAGGATTTTAGAAACCCAACCCAGAGGGGGAAAAAATGAATCAGAAATCAGTCTCTGCTGTGTAAGTAAACATACAGTGGTCCTGAAGAGGATGGAGAAGGAAAGGCTGATGCTTGGAGGAGCTAAGGGATGTCCCAGCACGTTCCAAGGTCAGTAGAGAGTTCAATGCTGTGACATGAGCTTGGGAGGGAGATGGCAGGGGCTGAAATGCCTGAGCAGCAGACATCTCCTGAATGTTACAGTTCAGCCGGATCAGAAAGCTCCTGCTCTGAAGCACAGTGTTTTGCATTTCAGCTAATGTTAACATAGAACAAAGCCAAAATCCTCTCCCTTCTCAGAAAACCAAGAAGGGCTAGTTTGTGATCTTCTGCAGGGGATCAGAGAAACACTCTAAGGGTCACCCAAAAGCAAGCAGCAGCACCAGCTGGAAAGAAAAAAAGAGGCCCAAGCATGGGATAATCAGAGAGGCTTATTAGATTCCAGAACTGCCCAGACACATTGGGTTTATTATAATCATCATTCCTAATGGTTGCCTCAGTTTACTCCTAAGCCTGCTGCAGAAGTGTTGCGGGAAAGGCAAACCTCATTCCATCTGTCAACCAAGAAAACTCTATCACAACACACAGGAATGATCACCCTACTTAGACTATACAGGTCCAGGAACAACTTTCTCAATTTGCAAGTATGTGAAAATGTCAAAACGTTGGCAAGGCAGTATGAAAGGAAAAAATCACTTTCTTCTCCAGGAAAAAAAGACAGCAGATTAAACATCTGAGACATTTTAAAAATAAAAATAGTATACTACTGAGACCAAGAATTAGTTGGAGTGGACTTGCTTTAGGCAGAATCGCTATATTAATAAAAGGGTTGCATAAATTTGAAATTATACTGAAAAATGAAGAGTAGTACATGCATTATTGAGTCAACCATCCAGGAGTCATAATGACAGGCTGGTTTTTGACATGATGTGACCTTTTCCTTCCTCAGTCATGGAGGAAAATCTTGGCTTGCAATCCTTTACTACCTCACATATTCATAAATTTGAGCCCTCTAATTACATATTGCCATCTTGCTCTCCCTTGTTTGACCACCACAAACCCTACATCTTTGCTGACTGCCACCAACCCAACGCAGGGGCTGTGATGGCCCACAGCCCTCCAAAGTCTGCTCCTGCAACAGTAGTCAGTAACAGGGTACAGAGCACGTGAAGTTCCAGTTACAGATTTGATGCAAGGGAAATTCTTCCCTAAACTCTGCTCAATGCCTAAGATTTCCTATCTCAGCTACAAGGGATGATGTTCTCACCTGCCACTTAAGTGCCCACACTTGAATAATCTTGTATATTTTTTATTAGCTTTCAATTCGTCACCTTCACTGAAAGTTCCTTGGCTTTTGCAAAACTGAAAGGCTAAGTAAGTACAATCTACAATTTGTATGCTGCTTATTATGTGGAAAAAATGTTACATCCTTTCATATCCCCCTCCTTCCAGTTCAGGAGTCCCAGTATTTTTGCACACTATTTACATAATATTTATTCCTACTAGGGGACAACATTTGATAACTTCTCTTACTATGACTTGCCAAAGGTAGGTGGGGCCAAACACTGGCAAGCATTTACACATTAACATTGAAAATAAAGCTGTGATATTCGGTCCTCATTCATTCCCTACAAGAATCCAAGCACTTTTCTGTGCTACTGCAACACACAAAGCAAAGGTTTTAACCATGCTGACTGCAGCAAAATTTCTATAATAACAGTACATTAATACTACTTAGCACTTTACAGCCATAGCATTTAACTTTTCAACCACTGACCTCCAAGAGCTCAGCATCATTAAATCCATTCTGCACATGGGGAAACCTGAGACTTGGAAACTTCCCCAAGGTCACTTGACAATTGGGTGAACAGCTAAAACTGGAATCCAGAGCTCCTAAAACACAGATTAGTCCTTCAGGTACTCATCCATACACTCACTTCCGAGGCTACTAGATCTAGAAAAGATCACCTAATTAGCATTTATATTTAGCTGTTTTAATAGACCTCTTTCCTACTCTCCTGTTCAACTCCATTTTTAGATACTTAAAGTTGAGTGCAGCATTGCAGTCTGCTGTATGTTATGCAAGTACAGCTTTATTCTGCCTAGCAGAATTGAAATTCTTCACAGTGCATACTTCAGAAATAATTAAGACAGATCAGGATAGCAAAAAACCCAACAGAGATCAACCTGCCAAAGCAACCAGTTTGCATATTTCTCTCTCTCCTTCTCCAGCCAGGGAACAACTGAATAAACCAAAGACTGTTCCTGGCTCTTGTACAAAATTCAAGCCATTGCCCTTGCTTTTCATGGGTACTGTAAGCAAAAGGATATGGTGTCTGTGATCCACTGTGATTCTAAAGCATGGTAAGGAGAGGCAGATCAAGAAACAGGATACAAAACGGAGACAGTGGTGGGAGGAGGGGGAAGGACTGGAATAGAGCAGTAGCCATTTTTGGAAGGAATTGCATCAATTTCTAAAAGTACATACAGCCGAGAAAGACATTTTTCACTGTTATTTACTTAAAATTAATAAATCCCTTAAGTGCAGTATGAATGAGATCGTCCAGGGTTTTTTTTTAAAGCAGAACAAGACCCATGTGGGTCTAGTACAACAACATGCACATGGGCAGAGCTAAAACATCATCCTTTCTGCTACGCCACACAGCAAGTGAACATTCCTATACAATTCTGTCTCAGAAGGAAAAAACACATTTCCTGGCATTTCCATGACAAAATCACAGCTTCCAAGCTCTGTAGTTCTCTCAAATGTGAGACAAGGACCTCTGGCAGCAGAAATACACAACTCTCACGAAAGTATTCACAAAAGTCCAAGCTATGGCTGAGACAGACTACCTAAAAGATATTTCAGCTTCGTTTTACCAGACGCTTTACCTGCTTGAAAGCAAAACAAGATTGCTAAGCAGCACTGTGTCTTCATTAGCTTTCCACAACCAAGTCCTTAAACCAACTCTTTTGCTATGGCTGAATGCATCAACAAATGCTAGGTTCAATTAATTAGCAGTACTTCTTTTTCACAAGTACCATCCCAAGGTTTTGCTAGATTTTGGTGTTGGGGTTTTTTCCCCCATGAAGATTGTAAAGAGTTTTACACTAAAACTTGCATCAGCTAAGCAGAAGTGATGTAACCTTGGGCAGGCTAAAATCACACCTATCATCAACTTCACCATTGTTTCCACAAAAATATGCTTTGTTCTGCTAATGTTAAAGCACATTACAAGGAATGGGCCCTCCAAACAAAACCATCTGAAATATAAAGATTTTATTTAGGGCTGTTCCTGGGGCTTGCAAAGCTCCAGTCTGAAGGGTGTTCTGCCTGCCCACTGAGCCTAGATTTTTATTTTCTGTTGCAATTTTCATGTTGTCAGAGCACTACTCCATTTTTACGTTAGCACTAACCCAAATACATGTTAGCCAGAGACAAATGTATTTGGCTCTGCAGGTAGAGTAGACCTTAATAAACCTTCTCCAAGTCTCACTGTAATGTACATTTAAAAAAAAACCCTAATGCATATCTAATTAATCTAATTCTAATTAATTTTCAAGTTCCAGTAAGACAATTACATTTGCTACTGATGCAAATTGTTAGTCTAATTAGAAGCCCACCTTTCAACTGGGCACCACAATAAACTCAAAAGAAAATGTAAAAACATTCACAAATAACTCTGGATTAAGAGTCTATAAAGATAAATTATATGCTCTTTCTTTCTGTTTTTTAAAGCAGCAGTCAAACTAGGAGTATGGAAACAAACAAACAAAAAGAGCAGCTCTCAAACATTCAAATAAATCTGTGCTGCAAACAACCAGTGGGAGAATTTTTGGGAGCCATTTCGAGTGACTCAGAACACTACTCTGACCACACGAAGTCACAGTGTATGCAGCCTGGCTGTGTTTTTTATTAGTTAACATTGTTAAGGAGAAAAGGAGAAGTGCCTGGGTGTCTGTCTCTTAATAACTATCATTAGCAATGAACCATCAACAACCAAGCAGCTCTTACCAAACAGAACAAGGTCTTCCTGCAGACCAGGCAGTGCCCCCATACTCACAGCCTGGCTCAAGGGGAGCTCTGCAAGAGGCCACTGGTGATGAACCGTCGTCATCTGAGCAAGGGTTTTGAGAACATTGAGAGAATCACATAGCAGATGGATGTGAAGGCAAGAAAGAATTAGGTCTCCATGCTCCCACTCAGAGACAGAAATCTTTTGATCTGCAGACAGCGAGACCATTCCCAAGAAGAGAACCAGGCATGCAGGGGTATTCACAACCCACAGTCATGAAAAGCTGAGGTGGACAAACAGATACTTGTGTGCCTTATCTTGGATGGGACTCTACATACTCCTCCTAAATAGTAGTAAAATGTGATTGGTTTCGAAAACCTGCAAAAATACACATTTTTAATGGCTGACACTAGGTGGATTTTTTAGTACAAGTGTTGAACTGGAAAGCAGCGTATCACTAGCCTGGTGTCCTGGGATATGGCTTCTTTGGGACTGGAAAAAGAAAGCGGTCTCAGCCAAATGGAAAGCATGTCCTTTTTCTAATAAATGAGCAAAACTACCCCAATCTCACACCCACCCCCATCTGGCATCAAAAGCGTTAATCCAGAGGGCAAAGAACTGTGCCTGGAATCTACTTAGTCAAGAGGACTTCAGAGTTACAGACCTCAGCAAGCTGCCTAAACACATTGTCTGATGGATGTCTAACAAGGAGACACTGCACAAAGCTTTGGAAGAGCCAATGCACTATACAGAAATTAAAAACTTGGAATTAATAATATACAATTTTTAAGCGTGTTATGATAAAACTAAGAAGATTCATATATGAGAGGAAACCCCCCCTAGAACATTAATCACAGCATCCAGAGAGAAATCTAAACTAAAATGCATTAGGAGAATGTGTGCTAAATCTGGAAAATTGGGAAACTGCAGGAAGGTTCTCCAGTTCCTCACAAGATCTATACAGACATTACTGTAAATACATTTCTCAGTACTGAGATTCTATACTGAGATGACTCTTCTAACTTTTAAAAGATGCATTGTAACAGGAGATGTGCTTTAAAGGAGTTCAAACACCAAAATGTTCACTAGCTTATTGGTGAGTTTTCTGCTTTTGGAAGAAGCAAAGACTAACTTTTTGGCCCAATTTTCTATAAATGTTCTATATTTCAAACGCTGACCTGCATATTTGCTCCCTGCTAAACGTTAATGTAATTCTCTGCCTTGAAAGATGAAAACCGACTTCCACAGAACAGGTATCTCCACTAGGGTCATGGCCTTGATAGACTTAAACAGTCTAATTTTCTTCAGTGTTGAGAGCACCTCTGTGCAGGAATCTAACAGGAGACTATTTACAACCTGCCAAAGCTGGCATCACTCTTTTGGAGGAAGATAATTGGAAATAGTATAGTCTAATGAAAAGGGTACAGCTCCCAGAAGGATTTTACATCCAAACCCAAAGGATGTTTTATACAATGTATTGCTTAAAAAAAAATATAAATATTTAACTATCCCCAAGTCATTGGTTCTGATTCCCACATCATACATAAACTTTTCAGAATTTTCACATGTGCAGATAAATAAAATGTGTCTTCCAAGTAATTCACCTAACTAGAGTCTCAAGCACCAATATCTAAGGTGAGCCATCTTTACAAAAACAATTTGTGCTCAGAATGCTTTATAGCCTTTTGTACAGAAAGAAACTACTTCTCACATCAGAGGACTGGTTGACATATTCTAAACACATACTAGAAATAAAACTCGGGTTTATTCAAGCACTGCTCTAGAGCAGAGCTGAACAGCACAAACAAATCATTATAGGAAGCCTGAACTATATATACTCGTACTTTTCCAGTTTGTCCAAGCTTTTTCAGTGCAGCAGAGAACTACAACATTAACTCTTGTAGAATTAAGCAAAAACAGAGAGAGAGGGAGAAAAAACCCAGGATAACCTGAAAATGCAGTCCTCAGATATTTCTAGCTCACTATCTATTGTGCAGTAAGATGTGCAGACAAGCAGCAGTTAAACTGAGAACCACCTCCACTACTTGTGCTATTTTATTAAAGGAAAAAAAAAAAAAAGAAGAGGATCTGGGGAGGGACAGGAGAGCACAGTCCATGCTCCATCTGAGGGATAAACCACTGACAAAGCGACAGGAACTCATAACACACTGTAGTATTTCCCCCTGGAAGAAATACTGATGGGTAGTTAAAAAAAAAAAAAAAAAAAAAAAAAAAACAAACCAAAAACTCAGCACCCCACAAAATGCAAAAAAGCTCCCCCCAAACCAGAACACCTCAGCAGTCCCTGGGGAACGCCAGCCCCTGCTTCCCCTACAGGTATCTGTAAGTTGCACAGTCCAATCAATAAACCAGATCATAAAAAGATTAGCAGCAGTGATAATTCATTTATTCACTGAAAAATAACTCAAGCTGTCTGTCAGGTCTCATAAATAAAGAAAATGTTTATAACTGCGTTACAGGTGGGTGACTGTGGGGGCTGTGCAGGCTTATGGGAAAACCACTGACTTCAAAGGTCAAAAATAGCATTTTTATAATAGAGCTGCAGATTTTTCTTCTGAAATTAAACTCTTCCGAGACATTTTTTGTGGAGTCAGCAAAAACTATTTTAAGTGCAGTTCATCAGCATCCACAAACCTAGCTGCCTGTTCTGCTACCCGTACGGGTGAGCTCAGGAGAAGTGGAAGAAAGAGGTGTAATATGAAACGGTTGAATGACTAAAGCAGAAACAAGCACTGGCTCCACAGTGTTCTGTTGCTGGAGAAGGTTCCTCTGCCTCCTCGCTAGGGGAAAGGGGATGTGCATAGCTTTTCCAAGATAAAAGGCAGAGCAGGAGCCGTGGAGAATACAACCTCCTTCGGGTTCCAAGGCTGGCATGTGGAAACACAGTGTCATCTGTCTGGGATCCCTACGGCTTTAAAGCCCTGTGTCAAAGGGTGCACACTTCATTCACAGATACTACGTGAAAGCTTAAACTTCAAGTGGGTGTTGATGGGAAACAAGTGGGAGCAATGAGTCTTTGGTGAGCACAGGAGTATCATGCAGCACTGGAAAGGGCCTCAGCTCACCTTCATCCTGTGCTCTCCACTAATGGGAAAGATGAAGAATAAACTGCCATCCTTGTCACATTTGCTCAGCTACTACTTCAGTCACCAATGTTCAAAACTAAACTATGAGGAATCAAATTACTTCATTCACCCTTCTTGTCTGAGTAAAAGGGCCTTGGTCAGTGCTATGCCACCACAGCCAAGGCTACTTTTGGAACCTGGCCTGCATTGCAGACAAAAGAAGGACTACGACAGCCACCATCCAAGAAATGGCCCTTTTGCTGCTGTTACATGTTTGCTCGAATTTGCTTTTTTTTCTCTGGTGCTGTCTTTAAATGTTATGGCTCTGTTAGCCTCAAAAGGGTGAGACAGTAAATCCCTGATACTCTCTGAAAACAGAAGCCTGGCAGCATATTCTTAACAGATGTTAAGAATTATAACAGGTTGCACTGCTATCTTCTCTGGTTATTTGCCAAAGTAAGCACAAAGCATCGCCACCAATAAGCTGGCAATTAGAAAAGCACTCCAAAACACAGTCACAGCTGGATGATCTATTCACCAATATTCTTTCTTCCACTCCCCACCCATCAGTGGGATTTGCTGCAAAATGATTAACTGCCTTACCACCATCTGCACTCAGGTTCCATTAGCAACCCAGGCATTTCAGGAGATCCCAGCCCTGCTCAGGCTAAGTACAATTAATGCTTGCTGGTTCATCAGTCCAGCTAAGCAAGCCTGGAAAATGGAACAGATAATCAAACACTCTCGGAACAAATTAACCTCTACAAAACCCAGGCACGTCACACCTCAGGAACAAATCAACCCTTACATAAACAGGTGCTATCCCACCAGTGTTACCTACTGACAAACACAAGGAAAAGGTCAAGTCAGGCCACAGCTGCTTTACACAGGTTGCTGAACAATAGGCCTTTACCTTGTTTGCTGGCAGACACTGCAGATCCAAGCCTTCTCCTTTTTCTGGTAAGAACTGCAGCTCTTGCAGATGTTGTACTTGCAGTCTTGGCACTGTCGCTTGCTGTTGATAAGAAATGTGAAAGGGGAACAGCAGCGAATACAGCAGTGCTCGTTGAACTTCTGCTGCTTGGAAAGGATGCTGCACTTGTTACCCTCTTCATCCAACCTCTGCTTCATTTCACTGGAACAAAAAGCAAAAGAGCAAAAATGTAACCACAATTTCAATGGGAAATACCCCCTTTGCCTTCCTCCTCTTTCCACATCTTCATGTTATACTCTTTACACAACTTTTGCAGGTGTGAAGTGGGTGTCAGAAGTGCATATTCCAAATCCAGAACTGGGAAGGAAAAATTCCTGTATTCCTGGAGTCACTCATGGCTGATCCACTTAAACTCTTTAAGTCACAAGCCAGGGCAAACAGTCTCTCCTTCACTCAGCTCCACTGAGACAACCCTCAGGAGAGCCAGGCTGCTGCTCCAGGTACTCCAGCTGTGCAAAGCCATAGCATCATTTGAGAATTCTGGGCTACTTTCAGAACACTTTATGAATAAAAAAGTCAAGTCTATGAAAGTCAAAAGGTTTGGTGCACAGTAATAAAAATTCTACTGATCAACAGTTTTGAAAACAAAAGTGTTAAGTTTGCTTTGCTCTGACCATTGGGATCATAGTATGCATAATAGCTCCGATTTGTCAAGTAAGGTTAATCACATACTTCATTTCAGAGAGATCTGGGTGTTTTACCAGTTAGGGCCAATACCAAGCCACCTGTCAGCTGTTCATGAAAGTGTTTGCAACCCCCCTACGGTTTTCTGTGTTCCAGCAGAAGAGGCTCACGTATTAAAAATAAGTTAAAATAAAATAAAACAAAACATAAAATAAAATAAATCATGTGTGCAGTATTCAGTAATGTGCTATCTCCTATTTTACAGTGCTTTTGATATTTTAAAGATTAGGTAATATATTCCATGATAGGTGTAATAAAAAACATCCAGAAGGAACAGTTGTGTAAGTAGACGAGCCTGCAAACTCATCACACAGTTTCTGGCATGTACAACTAGCATCTATGTTAAGAGAAAAAAAAATTAGGATTCATGAAAAACATGTTAAATGAAAGCTTACAGAACAGTGTGCATGTACAGATATTAATTCTTTCTATTTCTCATAATTAGTGGTGGCCACCTTACTATTTCCAATTGCTGATAAGAACCACTTAAAACACTAGAGTAACACAAAAGTCTAAACAAAATTTAAAGGTACCAGAAGAGATAGACTAAGCTGCAGGAAGACAGAGTCATGACACACCTAAATTCATGCATTAGTATCTTGCTACCTGAAAAAAAGAATACATTTATTGCATGTTCAGGAATTCAAATAAGATCATCTATAAGCATCATTATGAGCCAAGCCTGGAATGTTATAAAGACTCATATTACTAGCCTATAGAACTCCTTTGCCATTTCTGCCTCAGATTTATAAGTCAAAATAAAACCAGTCTGTTTCATGGAAGTCCGACAGATCAATTCTAAACCTCAAGTCAAAAAGGCAATTAAGGCAGTGATCTAAAGCACATAATTTCTGAACTTGCACATACATCATATTTAGCCATATTCTGATATATACCTTTTATAAAGGTAAGACTTCAAAACAATGTTATGTTTCTGCTGTTTTCCCCTGTACAAAGGTTTGGCTGTCTTAGACCAGCTGCTTAAACCCAAGTAAACACTTTTTGGAGTTTCATGTAAATAATCTTTATGATTTTTGTTCAGATGGTAAAATTTACTGGGTTTTCCACATTTTTACAGAATGTTGATGGTGAAAAAGGTAAGAGATTATAATGTAAGAGAGGAAATGTCTGAATTACGCAAGTCAAACTGCCTTCTTCATGTAAACCAACAGAACTATCCCACAGATTAAACAGGATGGTTAGACCAGTTTGTCTTATCTTCACTACTCCCGCCTACTACAATACCACATGAACAACCTTTCTAGGGGAATGGGAAAGGAAACAAGCTGTTCCCCATGTCACTCCCCCATCCACAGCACATAGCCTGTGCAGCAACGGAGCGAAACAGAGCAATGCTGCTGCACAGGAGGTCAGGCAGGATCCCCAGGTCCCAGAAGAGAGGCTGCCGAAGGTAAGAGCTATGTGATCCAAGGAGGGTTTCTGGCACAGAGAAGTGTCAGCAGCCCAAGATGTGGCAATCTTTGCTTCAGGCTGGAGACCCCAAGCAGCAGATGCTGGCCTCCCTGTAAGATGAGAACTGCTAAGGAGCCAAGGTCAGGAGGAGCAGTAAAAGAAGAGGTTTTTGTCCTCGTGCAGCTGTATTATCCCCCAGAATTAGTAACACCAATATTTGGTAGTATCAGCCTGCACACTCAACATTGGCATGCTCAATGGCATTTTGAACCCTCATTAGGGCTCTTATGCATGATCGCAAGATAAACCACAGAAGCAAAGCCACCTATTCAAGCCCTACAATAAAGCTCACACAATACGAAAACAGGCAGTTTCATTCACAACAGAGCTAATAAAGCCTGATACCTAGGAAAAGCTGAGCACACACTGAAGCCTTTTCATCAGTACAGGCATTAATTACATCTCTCTCCTGTATCTGGCTGCCAACATTCATTACAGTGGTAGAACCTTAATATCATTAAGGCATCTGTCTCACTGTTAAATAGGATTAAAATTGGCTAACGGATTCAGGAGGTCAATGGGATAGGGTTGGACTGGCTGGCAGAGAGTGCGAGCACGAAGTCTCATTTCCACAGGAAACCAGGCAGAACAGAAGCGAAAGCAATGCACATCCTTCCCTAACAAATTAATGCCCTCGTGCACTACCTGCCAAAGGCTATTCTAGCTTCCATCAGAAGTCAAATGGCAAAAAGGACTGTCAACAGTACCTGACAGCTGAAGCCAAAAGGCTACTCTGCACACCCCTTCCTTGCAAGTATAAAAAAGAGTTTCATATGAAGGCAAAGTAGTGCACAACACTAGTAAGCAACTCTATCTGCATGGTTTGAGGAAAACTACATAGTCAAAGGGAAAAGCTGGCTCTGGTTTACTCCTGCCATCACTGAGAAAACTTCACTTGCACATGATTTCAGCGAGATGATTACCAGCAGCAAGATGATTAATCTGAGCTCCAATCTCAATACACTGGGAAAGTTCGTTGCACTGCAGTTTAAGAGGTACAAGTCCCAGTTCAAGGCCTCCTTAGTTTGCAAGCTTCAGACTTTACCTTCAAAATGTTGCAACAGCTTGGTGCGAAAACATTGCAGCAATGGTCTAAGGAAAAGGGAGCAGGCAACACCACTGATCCTCTCACGGGGTGAAACTTGCTTCCAAAAGGATGACACCCACCTGTGCAGGAGCAGACGTTTTCTAAGAGGCAGGTCGAACCACACAACCATAGCAAACCCCCTCCTCCCCATGCAACACTGTTTACCTCAACAAAACACATACGAGAGGGATAGGACAAAGAAAAGAGGGAGAACGCGTGTGCACTCATGGATGCTTTCTTTCCCCAGCATTACCTCCCCAAGGAGGGAATGCAATGCATTTATAGGTGGATATATATATAATCAGTATACAAATAAAGCAAGCAACAAAAAAAGCCTGCACAAAAAATTTCCCTTTTGGGGAAAGGACAGAAGAGCAGGGACCACAAATGACAGAATTTATTTACATCACTTAAGTCACAACTGACTGTGCTCAGCTATTATGGTTATGTGTAACATAGTAATGAGGATCTCTGGCAAAGAGAACCCCTGCTGTTTGAATGAATCTCAGATTGGATTTAATTTTCTTTTTCAAGTGGCTGCATTTCACTGATTGCCTATAAATACAAAAGCAGCAAAGAATACTCCACAGATATCCAGCATGTCTGTCACCAAAACTAATCCTGTCAAAGAACGTTTTATTGGACTGTAAGTTCCAAAATATATAGATGCATATTTAGATTTTTCCAGAGGCTTGTATTAATTAACCTACAACAGTTTGCATAATAAATATATAATTAATTTAAGTCAATGTTTTGGGTGATAGACTCCTGGCACATAATCCTACAGAAAGTCAGGTTAGGAATACTTTCCAGCACACTGTTTTGAATGCAGGTTTTGCTATTATATTCTGAGGGTAAACAGTCATCTGCCCCTCTTCACCGACTATGTTTTTACTGTCTTTTTTTTTTTAAAAAAAAAAAATTAAGTAGCTTTAAATAGCTTTCATTGTCATGGTTTGGATTTTTGGTTTTTTTAGTGTCTTAGAGGACTTTAACCAAAGTACAACATTCTGCTTTGCTAGTTTGTACAGTGGTTTACAAACAATACGGTAGGTCAGGCATCATGTTATGCTGAAGACAGGTACTGCACAGCACACTGCAAGGGAAGACACCACTGAAACGTGGCTGGTGGGTTGTGCAGGCATGCAGCATGCCTTGCTGCATGACTGCTCTGCAACAGCTGGGCAACAGCCTCTCTGAAATACTCTGACAAGTCATCTTTGGACTCTGTGAATTGGCAGCCCCTTTTGTTTCTCCACATAACACTGCTTCGGACTTGTAAGTGCAGGATGAAAACTGGCAAACTGAAGCAACAGGATTGTTTTCCTTGCTCTTCACTGCCAATGATTTACAGTCCAAAGTCACCAGTTTTTCACATGCTTCAGTTTATCTGCCATACAATAGCAATAACAGTAAAAGTTATAATGGCAATAGTAAACTTGTCTGATCTAAATATATAAATATAAATGCATACAGAACACCTCTACAGCATCTTTCATTTAGTGACCATATAGTCCTCTCCACTGCTGTTATTGCAAGCAACATATTTACAACTCATGCTCACAGCAAATGACCCTCAAACTTTTTTTTACCACAAGTCCTGATTGCCTTATCTAGATCAAATTCTGTTTCAAGCCACTTGTACAGTATAGAGCTAAGTGAGTTCCTACTTATTAGCAAGCAGGATAAGATGTATTTGGTGCAGGACTGTAATACTGACTGCTCTATGCTTTGGATAGGCCTATTCTGGTGGGATACAAGAGGACTGAGGCATTTTCCCTGTATCATTGCAATGGCCTCAGCTTCAAAAACAGGCTAGCAGGTTCAAACACAGTTCTTCAACATTTGCCTGCACAATGCCTTCTCCCCTAATACATTTCTTCAAAACTGGTTATCATATATAATTGCACCTCCTGAATACAGAAATACAAGCTTTTTTTGAGAAAAGCCTTTCTGCTTTTTTTCCAAACTGTTTTGTTAAAGTTAGCTTTTTTTTTTTAAACTGGCAGTGCAATAAAGATGGTCGTTTATCTGAGCTACACTTTGATATTCACAAAGCTCAATGGCTGTAATTATCCTATATCTTAATAACCGAAACAAATCCTAGATGGCCCTGCACACTTCCCTGCAAAAGGCCTTACTGTGATTACATACTCAAGGGCTGGGAGCAGGTGGAGCTATAACCTTCAAACTGTGAAGTCAACAGCAAAACACGCTGGCAACTTGCCATAGTACGATAATACCGTGAGGTTTAAAATAAAGCTGGAAAGAAGTCTATGATGTGTGTTTGACAAACTGGTTAAAAAAAGTCATTGCTACATGTGTAAGGCTAGGATGGTCAAACTCCAAACCTCTCCATCGGGGGCAGCAGTGGAAGGGAATTCAGAGAAACAACAGGACTGAGGACCATGGTTCATATTACAATATAAAGCTAACAAAACCCACCTGTTTTCCATACAGAAAGGAACACGGCTCCTGGTGGAAACCTGAAAGTTGGCTTGATTCACCCAGTTACTTGTGTAGCAGAGCTACCATGACTTTTTTTTTTTGCCAACAGATCAGCAGTTGAAACATTTTCCTGGGATGTGGAAGCTTTATTGAGGTCTCCGCTCTTGTCAAAAGAGACTTAACATCCTGACCACCAATTTAGTCATCAGGTTGAATGGCCGCCTCAGGCATTGTTCCTCAACCTTGATAAGATTACCATAAGGTTATTTACAAATATTCACTGGAGCAAGCGATACTCAGAGCAAGATGGAAGCATAACCAAGCAGTCAAGGCACTCACAAGGCCAGGACACCTTTCTTTAGTCTTGCCTTAGGAAACATTTAGGTATTCCACAGACAGCAGTACCTCACTAAAAATCTGCCACCCCTCTGGGAGGTGGCAGATGAGGTGAGGATGTGCCCAGGTGGTTCAAGAGTCCAGGTTGGGGAAGATTCCCCAGCTGACCTGTGAAAGTAGCCTTACACAGAGGCATTTGTGAGATAACAACGGGACCACTACCTCTGGCAGCAGCAGAGACAGTCCTTTGGAAAGGATGCAACATGTATCAGTCAGCTCCAATGCAGCACACCATGCTCCAAGACAGAGTCTGTATAAGCAAGTCTGTCTGCCAGGCTCCCCAAAACTCAGCACTGCTCTCCTCTGAGGAAACATGTCGAACTATCAGGCTGTAGCCATCTTACTCTCGCCTCACACCAGTCTCCATTTCAGGCTGGCACCTGCCAGTTTAAAGCCAGAGTTCACTGGTGAAGTTCCCATTTGCTCTGTTGCTTTCTTGGGTGATGGACAAATACATTTTTTCCTACTGTATTTTGGTTTTACTGTTTCCACCTTTTATCTTCTCCAACAGAGAGTAGAGGTTAAAACTATTTTAGTGCCTGCACAGGAAAGGAAGAAAACGAAGAAGAAAACGGAGGGACAATGTTCCTAGGAGTTAAAAAAAAATAAATCTCATTTCATTCACATCACTCCTTCCTGCAGAAAAGTTATCAAAGACAGGTAGAACTTTCTCCTTCTACTACAGATGAGAGCTTCTGCTTCCCGCCCTCTTAAATCAAACTATTTTCATAAAATAAGCTACCTTTTGTCCACCTGGCATTAGAGCCTTTTGTCCTTCAAATACTAGTGACCAGGCAGCATACACATACAAAGTGCTTTTCTTAGGGGACCAGTGTTCTGCTCAGCTGTGTAACTGGTTGTCTCTTCTCCACATTTGTTCGCACTATCTCACCTCTCAGACTAGATTCAGATCAATTCATGAAGATCACCAATTTGTCTTAAAACTGGTTTTAATCTTAGTCTGACCACTGTTAATAGCCTTAAAACATTTTTTCCCTCCACAGAAGAGAATGCCTTCAGTCGCTCTTCTGGACAGGCACTCTTCATACTCACTGACACAAACAAGCTACTGAGACATTTTGCTTAGCTCAAGATCTGGTTTTCTACACAGTCTGGGGAGCGGGTGAACAAGTTCTGCTGTGCCTGTTCCCAGCCTTTCAGAGCAGTCATTTTCATCAGCTGCACCTCATGTTTTTCCACTCCCACAGTCAGTCCAAGCCTAGTCTGTTAGGGTGGGAGTTTCCTTAGGATACAGAGATCAGCTGAAAACACAAGTTCCACCAATACCCTCTAAGCCATCATGTTGGAGGAAAAAGGGCTTTTCCTATTCAGAGGCTGCAGTGTACACAGTATTCCTGTCTCTGCTCTCCTTAGACCTCCCAGATGTGCACCAGACACTGGAGTGCGGGTAAAGCTCCTTCAATGTGTGCAGAACTTGTCAATCTTACTCCTTGGCTACTAACACAATGAAGAGTCACAGGCTGAGCGTGACTGAAACTTCCCTCCCATTCACTTGTTTTGAATTTGAAGTTCAAGGCCCCAAACTGTGATTACTAGAAGTGGTTCCCACCTCCCGATCCTCCTGACTCCCAGAAGCAGACCAACCAGGTTAGTACAATGCTGCTAAATTTAGGGAAAAACCCTCAGTGGAAGGTTTATAGCCCCTCTCCAATCCATGTGCAGGAGTCAACTACCCAGAACTGTAAAGGAGAGCTGCTCACCATCTTATCCCTTCCATGGCCTCTATGCCTCAAAGTGTAGGACGGTGCAAACAGTGACAAAGCTACAGGCCAACAAGGTCATATATCGTTTACCCCTGTTATGCACAGTATGAACCAAATCCTCCCAGCAGGCATATGCCTCCATTGTTACTTACTCTCTAGGGGTTCAGTGCTCATTTCTTTTTAAGCTGCCTCTTCTTCTCAGGCAGTTTATTCTTCTCCATTGGGATGGGCACCTAACACAACTCTAGTCCCAGGCCGTGCTTCACCATCAGCACACATACCTTTTGTTTCTCTTATGTCTTTGCTAAATTGTCCCTGGTGAAACTCTAATTGTTCCCTTTTAAAAAAGTAGAGCACAGTATAGTACTATGTTCTTTTACAGCAAATGCCAAATTAACTCATTATCTTCAAATGATGGCCTTTTCTCTAGGCTCCTATCAACAGTCACAACTGTGCCTCATGCCAGATTTAACACTCGGTACATCTATTAGTATTCTACACGTTGCTGGTGCTGTCAAAAAGCCATGGTAGCACACATGCAAACACACTGCTTGCAGTTGGGGAGCCTTCGAGGAACACACATCACTTTAATCTCTGCAGAGGGATATCGATACAGCAGCCATAGCGGACTTTCAGGGAGGATTAGACAGCAGGGAGTGCACCATAAGTGAGCAGGGGGAAAGTAACATAAAAAACAACCCAAAGCAAAACACAAAGTCTTCTGGGGGATACAGAGGGATGGGACACCTCAGCATTCAAGCATTAAGAGGCTCATAAATAGTCATGAGTAAGTCGCTTGTGTCAAAAATCAGGAAGATTAATATTTCACAGTACAATTACTCCAACAGCAATTGCATTCTTTTAAGATCTTACTAGCATCTCTTAAGGGTTTTTTCTCCTCAGCTTTTTATTTCTACAAAATTAGATTTCTATAAAATTAGCAGCTAATCCTATCAAATCTCATTTTTAAATTTTTCTTTCCTTCTCTTTTCAAAACTAGGAGCAAATACTGATGGTACTGCATATATGCTGACTAACGATCTGGTCCCATTAAATTCTTTACAACAGTTGTCATAGTCTTGCCCTTTTGTTGCTTAACTCAGAAGGCCTACAATGTCATCCTGTTGACCTTAAAAATCAATGCTAAGAATTCAGCGACTGCTGTGCATTCACCCAAACACTACGTCCAACAGCACATACCATGTGGGTACCAACGGTAAGAACCCTGGCAGGGAAACAGAAATGGACATACGAACGGTGAACTGAGTGGCATGCAGCTTCAATGCCATCAGAGGTCTCACAGGACAGCAAAGCATTTAGGAGCTCAGGATAACTTACTTTTATGTTTAGTTAAGGTTAAGTGAGGTAAAACAATAAAACCCTATTTCAATACATTTTTAAATAAGCCTTTGCAACAACAATGTGGCAATTAAACGGACTCAGTATTACCCTACTGACATATGCCATCTACCTCAAATGATGTTTCTTGGGGCTAAATAAATGAACACTAGAAGACAGATGTATACCTTCCCTTTAAAAATTATAATCGTCCTTCTAAAATATCAGACAGCACTATAAAAAAAATTTACCAGTTACCTGCACAAAAAAGTATCACAGATTCTGGGGACAATCACTTTCTAAAAATAAAGAAATCCAGCACAGTAGAAACACTGTTGCTGGTCTGGGTTTGTTATTTTGGATTTTTTTCTTAGTTAGTTAGTTAGTTTTACATTTGCAAGCACTTCTGATACCGGGGAAAAAATTGCATTGACATCTTCATATTTTTTATTAAATACCATAAAATACATGTTGTGAAGACCAGTTGTGGAAGCTTTGCGCTAACCACAGTTGAGCCAGTTAAACTGCTGACAGAACCAGAAAAAAGCCAACATACTCAACACTTACCTCTGTCTAAAATATGCGTATGAGGCACTGCATTCGCTAGAGAGAGGAGAGATTCAGCCAGCATCAAGATAGTTGTGGTTCACTTGCCCCAGACCAATGCTTGATGTACCAGGCTCTATCCTAATCTGTTAACAATTTCATGCTCAGGTGAAGCAGTTCCCCAAAATGAATGACTGCTGCTGTATTACTCCATAGACACCGTGCTAGTGGCTCTTAAGGGAAGTTTCCTTTTCTGTTGCTGGCACAAGTACTGTCAATCAGCGTCCATCTTCAGTTGGAACTGACTGGCATGTCAGAGTGTAGATAAATGAAATAAATAATATGCTGGTATTATTTTAAATTCCTCCTTCTCACTTTGTAAACCTGCAAATTTTCAAGAGACTTATATTCAACCCCATTTTGTTTTGTCATGTTGGGTATCACAGGAGCAGACTGTGCACCACATTTAACTGATCAGCTTTGAAATCTCCTGCATGCAAGTGGAGCAGCGAGGGAGAAGCAGGCCTTGAACTATAGAGCAGATATTCTGGGGACATCAGAAATCTCCACATGAAAGCTGAAGTGATCTCTTCCAAGAAGCAGTGCTGTATGGACTCCTTTGCCCTCCCATTCTAACACTGCCACATGGTACATGTGAAAATAAGTCTGGGTTTTAACACACTTTGTTTCCTCACTCGTTTATCTTGTCTGCCCTCCTATCTCAGGTTAGAGACTGCTCTACAGCCAGGCATGGTGTTCTGAGGTGAAATACTTCATCGGTATTGAGAACAAGCACTTCTGCTGCAGGTGCAGAACCTTCTGGTTAAATCCCGGGTTTAACTGATCCATTGAGAAGGGCCAAAAGGTGTTCTTCCATGTTGGACATCAACTGCAAGTAATGAGAAGCTATAAGGTTTTCTCCCTTTCTATTACATCCATACTGAACCACTGACCATTACTATCACTATCTGAGCCTACGCGTCCAACCAGTTTTCACTCATTTTATAATTTCACCTGTACGTGTCACAGCCCCACAAAGTGGCTACAAAATGGTTAACTTCAATTATTATTTACATTAGCATTTTGTGACACCTTCTTCTTAGATTACAAACATGTAATACTTTAACAGATGGTTTGAGAGCATCAAAGGAACCTGAAGGTGCACAAGTCCATGGGACCTGATGAGATGCATCCACGGGTCCTGAGGGAACTGGCAGATGAAGTGGCTAAGTCACTGTCCATCGTACCTGAGTAGTTGTGGCAGTCCACTGAAGTTCCCACTGACTGGACAAGGGGACATGTAACCTCATTTTTAAAAAAGAGAAATAAGGAAGACCTGGGAAACTACAGGCAGGTCAGTCTCACCTTGGTGCCCGCCAAGATCGTGGAGTAGGTCCTCCTGGAAACTATGCTAAGGCACATGGAAAATAAGTAGATGATGGATGACAACCAACATAGCTTCACTAAGGGCAAGTCATACCAGAAAAATCTGGTGTCCTTCTATGACAGGGTTACAGTTTTGACAGATCAGGGAAGAGCAAGTGACGTCATCTACTGGACTTGTGCAAAGCTTTTGACACTGTCCCACATAACATCGTTGTCTCTAAACTAGAGAGACATGGATTTGATGGGTGGACCACTCAGGGGATTAAGGAACTGGTGAAATGCTCAAAGACTTGTTTGTGGTCAACAGCTCCATATCCAAGTAGAGACCCGTGACAAGTGGTGTTCCTCAGGGGTCCGTACTGGATCCGGTGCTATTCAACATCTTTGTTGGCAACATGGAAAGTGGGATCAAGTGCACCCTCAGCAAGTTTGACAATGACACCAAAGCTGTGTGGTGCAGTTGACATGTCAGAGGGATGGAATGCTGTCCAGAGGGACTGTGACAAGCGTGGGAGGCGGGACCAAGTGAACTTCAACAAGGCCAAGTACAAGGTCCTACACCTGGCTTGGGGCAATCCCCAGTATCAATACAGGCTGGGCAGAGAGTGGATTGACAGAAGTCCTGATGAGAAAGACCTGTGGGTGCTGGTGGACAAAAACCCCAATATGGCCCACCAATGTGTGCTTGCAGCCCAGAAAGCCCGTATTCTGGGCTGCATCTAAAGAAGCGTGGCCAGCAGTGTGGGGAAGGTGATTCCCCTCCAATGCTCTGCTCTCGTGGGACCCCACCTGGAGTACTGCATTCAGCTTTGGAGGCCCCAACTTAAAAAGGACATGGACTGGTTGGAGCCAACCCAGAGGAGGGCCACAAAGATGATCAGAGGGCTGGAGCACCTCTCCTGTGAAGATGGGCCGAGAGAGTTGGGGATGTTCAGCCTGGAGGAGAGAAGGCTCTGGGGAGACCTTCTAGCAGCCTTCCGGCACCTAAAGCGGGCCTACAAGAACACTGGAGAGGGACTTGTTACAGAGGCATGTAGGGACAGGAGAAGGGGTAATGGTTTTAAGCTGAAAGAGGATAGGTTTAGGTTAGGTATGAGGAAGAAACTCTTCTCTGTGAGGGTGGCCTGGAAACGGAACAGGTTGCCCAGAGCAGCTGTGGATGCCCCACCCCTGGAAGCATTTCAAGGCCAGGCTGGATGGGGCTTTGAGCAACCTGGGCTAGTGGAAGGTGTCCCTGCCCACGGCAGGGAGGCTGGAACTAGATGGTCTTGAAGGCCACTTCCAACCAAACCATTCTATGATTCTGTGTTGTACTGCCCTACTAAACATCCTAACAATCTATCAAACCATCATTACAGTTTTCTTATATGCCTTCCCTGACTTTTTCCCTCCTGCATTTGATAGCGATTTATAGTTATATAAACATTTGCTACATTCCCCTCTATCTCATTTCCTCTCAATAAATGTCACTTTGGTCTCTGCAAAGTGTATTTCTCACTGCCTGTCTGGTATCTTTCTATAACTAATACGTAAATGTTTCTTGCCTCTTTTTTTAGCTAATTACAGTATAATTTTATCTTTCAATGTTCTTTCCAAATAATTTCCAGAAATATCAAGAAGTCTGTAGAATTGCACTAAATTAACAGCATCGATAACTACTTACCACAGTTTACTTGACCTAAAAAATACCACAGCCTGACAGATTTCTCTTCCCTACCATCTAAAGTTACCTACCTACTAAGCAGCCAAAGCATAGTTCTGTAAGTCTAATGCCTTATTTCTGTATCAGTCAGTCTCTATTTACCACTCTGCAGCTCAGAATAGTGCATTTTGTCACATATTTAATCCTGTCTTTTTTCTCCTCATTGTACCAAGTGGAAAAAAAACCCAACAGTTTAACAGAACTATCAGATGCATCTAATTTTAAAGTGTTGAAAACTGAACTGGCCATATTGACCAACTTCCTCTGATATTTCATTGTGTATTCAGGATCAGTAAAGAAAAGTATTCATCAAATGATGGTACTCCTGTGGCATTTATCTCCACTCGCCCCCTCCCATTTGTCACACACAGTTCCTCTCCTCATGCATCTCTCTCTGAAGAATTTCACATTTCCCTTACCAGGTCCTGATTTTCAGTGCAAGGCCATCCAAAGCTAATGACCTTTTTTATCCCTTTTGGTCATACCTGACGAATGATAAACACAGAGAAGCATTTTTAAGAATAAAGTATTGTTCAATTCAGACCAAAAGTACTTAGTGAAAATATTTTTTTAATGTACATGCTCTTCCATCATACTTATTTGCAATACATTCTTTGCATCATTGGTAGCATCTGTGCATCTACCTTTCTTAGGAATGCAATCTTATGCCTGTATCAACTTGAAGAAATTTCTTTTAAGAACAGAAGCACTCCTACTACGTTAAACAGTTCTTCTCTCAGTGCCCCTTTCACAGTGCCATATGCCTTGACCTTATAAAACACAATTCATAGGCTGACTAGCGCACAGCAGGAGAGTAACTCAGGCACTGGCTCTGAAAATCTCTGAAGTACTCACTATGAGTCATTCTTCCCTCTTGCTGGCTGGACTTCCAGCAGACCTACAAAGATTCACACTAGAATCAGTGTTGTTACTTGACCCTTCCCCACAGAATACGCAGCAGAATAAACAAGAGTAGGCAGCAGAATAAACAGTAGAGCTCGCTAAGGAAGCAGGTTTCACAGCCTGACAAGTCACAGCATCAGAGGATGGTGTGTGTGAACAGCACAAAGACATTCATCCCACTTTGCACCCAGACAAGATGAGTAATGCTTCACACACGAGGGCCTTCTGTCTGATGAGGATGGCTTTGAAATTTGCCTATCCTGACCACTGCCTTCCCAGGAGAACAGCTGCCACTCCAGAACCTAGGAGGGACAGGAACATTGGGAAAGCCATGCCCTCCACTAGCATAGGGAATGCAACACAAATTTGCACTGTGTCCTCCCACATGAACATCCACCGAGTATTTTGCCACTTCCTGCAACAACCATGGGAACCCTAATGTGCTGCAAGAAGAAAGCAGAAGGCACTACCAAATGCTCTAGTAGGCAATGCTGGTAAGGGGGTTGTTTCAGGTGAAACTCCTATGCAATGCTAGGAAGCACACCATGCTTATATTGTCCAAGGTGACAAAAGAAAGAGAAAAGAAAAGCTTCAAAGCAAGAGGTTCCCCCTAACTTGATCTCAGAGTGAATTACATGTAACTGCAGCACTTAAGTCTCTATTTTCAACAAGTCTGCATATGCATAGCTCCTAAAGCCCACTTCCCTAGTCCAGCTCCTCTTCATGTTGCCCATGCTCCTAACACATAGTAGATTGTTCTTAGAGATTCCACATAGACTCTGTAATTCAACTAGCTTAAAAACTGCAAGCCCTGCAATTCCAAACAACCAACGTGTCAAGAAATAGCAGCTTGGTATTTTTAGCAAATTTAAGCCTATAAATAATTTTAAGTACAGAAGTTATTTGCAATACCCATGCAAGTTTTGTTTATTTTAAAGACAAAGACTTACAGGCTTAAAATTACTACATACTTCTACTGTAGACAAGAAAGTATTCTGGCAGACAAAAGAATCTGTTCTCACAGAATGCGCTTTATATTTAACATGTTATGTTACCCTGGTGTGTTTCGTATCAACAGTATTAACACCTTCTGGAAGCAGCATCATATCCCTTCTTGCAAACCAAAAAATCTCTGCAGAGGGGCAGGAAAATAATACCACCACCTCCACCTGCCCATTCAAACACACATACTTAAAAGTAGTCCTTTATAAGGTGTTGGCAACGCTAGTGCTATAGTAACACCAGTATTTAATACAGACACAATTTTCATTTAACACTGTTACAATACTTCTGTTATATCACAGTTAACGTTCTTAACTTAATCCAGAAGCTTTTTATTATGGGAATGTTTCAGCAAATTTAACAACATACTGATTTTTTAACATATAAAGGAATATACAGTAATGGAGTGAAAGGAAATCACAGTAAGCAACCACAAAAAAATATAAAAAGTGTAGAGAGCTTTATGGCAGGTACTGGAGACCGCGATGCCTGTGAAGGACCCTGAAGGCTAAAGAAGAAACAAAGTAAGATAAGGTTGGCTGAATGCCTGGAAGAAAAACAGGATATGAAGTGAGGCTGGAGTGGATGTGTGATGCCACGTCGGCAGCTGGCTGAGAACATGAAACTCACAGAGGTAAGAAAAAACAGAGAAAAAAAAAATGCAAGAAGTTCAATGTGTTTGTAGCTTTGTAATTAACCAATTATATGTAGCCAAGAAGTGTCTGAACTGTATTGATTAACCAATGATATTTTAGTATGTTATGTGTGAACAGCAAACGAGGATATATAAGCGTGGGGTTTGGACTAATAAAGGGTCTTCTGGTCAAATTCAGGAGTCCGTACCTCAGTCTCCTCAAAAAAGCTAATAATTTGTTTTTAATTTTGTAGCTGTGACTACAACTGTAGCTATTCAGCTTTACTCTGCATATGTGTGTGAGCATGCATGCATACACATATAGATAAACCTCATTACTCAATATCCCTTCCAAGTGAAAGCTGGGAATCTCACCCACATAGTACTCTCCATAGCCCATCCCCATGGAAACATTGTACTAAGTAAAGACTGTCCTTGAAAAGGCAGTTCAGCTATAGAAGAGAAAACACAGCCAGGTTACCAGACTGGTGGGATATTATGGAACTAGTGATAAATTAACAGGCAGATATTCTTGCAGCTCTGTGTATCCCAGTAATTCTTCCTCAGCCCTTAACAGAATGCCTCACCCAGGGCACAGAAGGCTATATACAGTCAGCTTTCCCAGAGGGGAGAAAGGATGCAGGGGAACATCAGAAACCTGCCTTTTTCATTCCTCCTCTTAGTCCATGTGCACTCTGTCTGCTTCTTCCTAATTAAGTACCTAGCAATCTGAAGTACAGTGAATGTACAGGATGTTTTTGGTGAATGGTAAAACAATTGCAATAACGCAGAAGCTTTTGAAAAGTGGAAATTCACCTGACTGAACAACTAGATTTCAGAAAGATGGTTAGGTGGTGAATACTGGGAAAAGACAATGGTTCTTCAATGTTCTTTACCATTCTTAGAATGATGCATTTTGAATTTGTAAAATGTCAAGGTTTTTTTCCTGACTTCTTCCTAATAAAAGGGTTGCAGATACTATTATTTGGTTCTTCTGTGCATAGTGCCATTCATATATCCGATTCTTTTCTTCTCTCCCGCATGCATTTTCTCTCTTTAAAAGCAGCAGACCGAAAAGATCTCCCTTGCAGGGAGCTCATGGTACAGTCAGACCCCAGACTTGGTTCATGTACTTTGTGCAGACCCTCTGGCTACGTCTGAATTTGCAGATAATTCATCACACCAAGAGCAGATCAGTAGACTGAACTAGATAGCGCTGAAGGCCTACACTCACACAGTATGCGGTTCAACAGCTTTGCTTCTGAGAAGACAGTTTGATTCCCTGGATCAAATATTCCCGCACTGCACACAGTTTGAATCTGTCTCAATGTGCGATTCATCAGTTCAGAGACACTGGTTTAGTTTCTTCTAGAAGGAATCTAGCTTGTGCACAGCAAAACCAACCTGTGACATAAACCACAGAGTAATAAATGAGGATGAGTAGCTTTGATCTAAAACTGTACCACCACCCTGAACTGGAACGCTAACAAAAATGCAGTGATAGACAACTAGAGGTGCCTCTCTCGGCACAGGTACCTGGAGCAGGTCATTTTTCCATTAACAGGTCCATAACAGCTTTGTCTACTGAGTTTAGAAAACCATTCTAATACCTGAACATACGTAGCCATGGCTTGCATCCAGCTAAGTTTTATACATTTCTACATGTACCTTGCTGGCAGTTAACAGAGATGTACAATGCTGATTTATAAAGATATGTAAGAAGCAAGAAGTAGTTTCTGATTAGTAATTCTTTTTCTTTTAAAAGAATTCACTGGGGCATAAGACTTGTACATGGGCTTTTGAAAATTTTCCTTGGAAAAGCACTAGAAGTTCAATGTATCATACACCTACTTCACTTCAAGACATAATTCTGGATTGGTATACCTAAAATATAGTTTTATAAAGCACTGCCAATAGGATCCAAATTTGCACCACTTAGTTTGGAATACCTTTGAACATAACTAAGCTAATTTTCCACAGCACTGCATTGCTTCAACCTGTTGTCACTCCGCGAATTCCATCAATGCTGCAGTACAGTGAAATGGATAGGGTAATAGAATCAGGAGCCAAAAGCTCCACCTTTTGTAGCTACAGACTGAAATGCTACCAAAACATGGTCAGCCTGTCAGCTTTTATTCAGTAGCAGAAAATGTTTACAGAGTAATCTAGGGATTCTCTCACAAAACCACACAGTTATTTTCTCAGACTTTACTGCTGCCTTACAGATGTCTGCTTCAGTCAAATCCTTCTTCCCTCACCATGCTTCCAAATGAAGCCAAAGCAATCTGCCTTCCTCATAGATAAAGGTAGCTTGGTTTTACCTTTCAGGCTCAGCTGCTGGGCTGCCAGTCTGAGCAGAGGACTGCCGGCAGATAGTCCACTCCTAAACCCCTCTCTGTAGAGTTGCACTGATGTACTGTCACCTGAATTACAGCTCAACTGCTTCTGATGCGTGACTGTCAGCGATTTAAATACATCAAAAGGAAAATTGTTGTTTTAAAAGCAACAATTTGTTCTCAAAACCAAACATCTATTCTCAAGAAAAAAAAGAAAGAAAAGGAATATGAAACACTAATCTTTCAATATAATCAGAATATAAAAGCATTGGCATGTCCATAAAAGCAGGACTACAAAACCCAAATAAGTGGTCACAAGGGAATATCTCTGAAATATCTGTTGATTTATAACAAATAATGAAATCCATTTAATTAAACTTCAAGTGGAGGAAGCTCCTCCAATAGGAACCAAAAATTAATAGGAAGGATATTAAAAATTCTAGTGCTGATAAATATTTTTTTAAAAATAAATTAATTGCTCCATTTGGTTTTATATATTTAGTTGCAAGTATGTGAGAAGACTAAGGAGTGACCAACTTGATGCTTAAAGGGTAGGAGAAATGCAAGTATAGATCTCCTTCGAAACAGTCCTAAAAATGCATATTTAACCAAGATTTTACTACTTAGAAAAGGGAAAAAAGCGTAACTACGTTTTCTATAAATATTCCCTAACTGTAGCGATGCATTCTGCCTGAAATGTATCTATTATCTCTCACAACAGTACACTTCGGGTGCAGGAGGGTCAAAGCACAAATACATTTTCCTGCACAATCTTCTGTTAAATAAAGGGAGAGAAAGGAAGCCTCTTACTAAAAAGTTATGCTTATGGCAGGTAGTGCAACACCCAATGACACAATATAGATTCCTTTAGTGATGCAGATGCCACAAACAAGCAAGAGGGTTGCTGAAGGACAGGCACTTGCACTTTGGTTCCAAGTTGGATGCATACAAGGATGTTGTCTTGATGCTCCCTTACATTAGAACAGAGTAAGTACTCTTGCCTCCAGCCCTGTAAACACTGTTTTCTTCCCTTCTTTCCTTTCCACAGAAAGCAAAGCCATCACAACTCACTTCTTGTTCATTCACTTCTGTAGCATGCCACACTTCTCACAGCTTTTACAGTTTTATGTATTTTCTGGCTATAGCACAACCATCCTGGAACTGGTGCAAGTAAAGTCAGTTTACAAAATACGACATAGAGGGTCAAAGGTAGGCCACAAGAACCAAAAGTTAAGTAGTTATCCCCACAAGCAGGGGTGAAAGAAGCATGTAATCAAGAGTTAGCTGTTGGCAAATCAACTGCCACTTATATTCAGTCAAGAATAAGAAAAATACTGGCAAAGACTGAAATAGCAAGATGATTGTTTTCTTCGCATATGGGGCTATATAATTTTTTGCCCAATTCTGTACTATTCTCCTAGACACCTTTCAAACCATGTCCTAGGCCAAGGGTGAAAATATCAGTTACTATGGCAGTACGTGTAAGTCGGACCAAAAAAAAGTAGTATTTTAGCATTTACAGCAAAAACCCAAAAATCCCCTAAAAATCTTGACTGACAGCCAATTGTTTTTACTGAGAAAAAAAGACCACACAAATTCTTGCCTAAAGCAAAAGACTAATTATATGTTAACATTTTTGAGAGCTTTAACACACAAACTGGAATGCACCAATACTTACAGTCAAGGACTCTCCCTTTGAGCAAAAAAACCAAAAAAGCTTTGGAGGAACTCAGTACGCTGCTTATACCTATGTAACTGCAAAAGCAAAGAAAAAACTTTACATCAAAAACAGAAGCAGAAACTTGAAGAGCTGCTGATTTATAAAAACCATTATTTGAAATCAGCAAGCAATTAAAGCAAAGCATTTCTCATTCTGCTATACAGGCATAGCATACACAACCTGTAACACACAATCACTGATGGAGAAAGCTATTTTATCTGAAACATTTGCCCCTTGCAGGAAATACTGAAGATTCCCTTGGTTGCAGTTCAGTTCATTTTCTGAACAGGGCAACCACAGAGTTTGTATCCAAGCAGCACTTAAACCTCCCTACTCATATGGTTCTTTTCAGCTCACTTAAAAAGCTGAATCTACCTCTAACTTTGCAGAAACACCAGCTCAGACCTCAAGGTTTATATTCTGACATGGGAAGTTACAAAGACCAGACATGTTCATAGAACTATATGGTTTGGGTTGGAAGTGGCCTTCAAGACCATCTAGTTCCAGCCTCCCTGCCGTGGGCAGGGACACCTTCCACTAGCCCAGGTTGCTCAAAGCCCCATCCAGCCTGGCCTTGAAATGCTTCCAGGGGTGGGGCATCCACAGCTGCTCTGGGCAACCTGTTCCGTTTCCAGGCCACCCTCACAGAGAAGAGTTTCTTCCTCATACCTAACCTAAACCTATCCTCTTTCAGCTTAAAACCATTACCCCTTCTCCTGTCCCTACATGCCTCTGTAACAAGTCCCTCTCCAGTGTTCTTGTAGGCCCGCTTTAGGTGCCGGAAGGCTGCTAGAAGGTCTCCCCAGAGCCTTCTCTCCTCCAGGCTGAACATCCCCAACTCTCTCGGCCCATCTTCACAGGAGAGGTGCTCCAGCCCTCTGATCATCTTTGTGGCCCTCCTCTGGGTTGGCTCCAACCAGTCCATGTCCTTTTTAAGTTGGGGCCTCCAAAGCTGAATGCAGTACTCCAGGTGGGATCCCACGAGAGCAGAGCATTGGAGGGGAATCACCTCCCCCACACTGCTGGCCACGCTTCTTTAGATGCGGCCCAGAATACGGTTGGCTTTCTGGGCTGCACATGTTGCCAGGCCATGTCATGTCATCAACTCCAGCACCTAAACTTATGTGAAGAAGTTACACACCAAAGAAGCTACTCCACCAAGCTTTCTGCTCTTCTACCTCCCACCCTTGTGCAGAATTATTTTCAGAGCCCTCCTAATTTCTCTTCATGTACCATTTCATTGGTGCTGGAGAAACTATCTTCTGCCAACTGAAAACCTCCATGAGGACCACAGAAGGCCTTAAAAAAACAGAGATCATTATTCATGCTCCTCAGTCCTGTTTATCTGCTGAGAGATACCAAGGAAGACTGATATCTGCTAGAAAGGCTTTACAGAAATTCATAGGCCTAGTCTTTATCAGTGACTCCCGATCTTACTAGTTCTGGAGTAGCATTTGGATGGCAAACTCCGAGATACACTGCTGAGCTTACTGGAGTTGAAAGAAGGGACCAATGCCTGATTTCTAACAGAGGTATGAAGTCAAGATGAATTAAGAAACTGAAAAAAGGTTAACTATGGCCATATTCAGAGCTCTTCTTCCTCAAATATAAGTAAAATCATCTATCCAGAAATTTTCATACCCAGAATCACCAGAAATTCTGACCCAAATCAGTAACAGCTGCTTAAAATGAGAAAAGTGCCTAACTTTCCATTGAAACATGAATCTGAGTAAAGAATATGGTATCTCTACTACAATGGTACACACCAAAGGCCAGAGAGACCAAAAAACCTGGGGCTTCACGGAGCTCTATTTTACACGATGCTGTATAACAGGGAAGCAGCTCAATGAAGCTTGGTTTTGTCAGTCCCTAGTTAGGACACAATTAGATTCCAGCCACTGCTGCACTTGTCTCGCCTGTAGACATAAACCACGTTGACTTGGGGCAACATGACCTGACATACAAGCAATTGGGCATTGCAGGTGAAACTGGCCCTGAGGACCCAGAAACACAGTTGGCCGACTTGCTCAAGTTGAGCACTGTGACACTGCATTACCTTACTATCAGCACCCAAGTCAGCCAGCCAAAACTAAGCCAGATCCCTGAGCTAAACAGATTCTTGAACACTGCAAGCAGTGAGACATTCAACAGAAAAAAAGCATGCACAGGTGGAGGGAAGTTTTTAAACTTGTAAGAGATGTCAAGGAAACAAATTACAGAGTCTAAAGGTGTGAGGTAAACTGTGGAGATGCAAGTCGAGATGGACTAAAAAACACTGTATCAGCATGGCTGGATTCAGACAAAATGGCCAAGATGGCGCTTTGTTGTTTTTACATATTGCTTATATATATTAGATAGTACATGCCAGATGCTGATAGGCTTTCTGTCTTCTTCTTGCTTGCTATTTGCTGTTGCTGTATCTGCCTGTATGCTGTGGTTTTAAGTTCCAGGTTTTCACATCCTGTTTACATGCTTGACATTTTTGTGGCTGTCTTTAAGGTACACGACTAAGTCTTCAAGGTCAACTAACCCGCCTGCAGACCCCTACAATAAACCATGGTCCTTCACCTAGACAAGCTTGGCTAGAAAGTACAACAGACTGGTGTTTTGCATCATGCATGTGCCACAAGCTAACTAACGGAAAAATCTCCAACACCAGCAGGCTTACTGACTGACTTTGGCTTTGCTTCTGCAACCAGTCACCAGACTATTGCGATTGTCAAAAGGTATCTTGCAGGTCCTATCCTGAGAAAACCAATGTTCTTGATGACAAACAAATGCTTTGCAAGCTGAATTCATACTCCAGGATGGATGTATACTAGGCTGGCTGAGTGCCTTGGAGCAGCCTTGTAAACAAACTCAGATTAAGCAGAGACACTTCAAAAGAAAAGGATGATGACTCATTGATCTCACCATTACCATTCCTACATGAATCTGAAGGCTCATATGGGACAGGTCACCATCAGTTACAACCAGTAGCTAGAAAATAAACAGACCAAGCTCCAGTAACAATAATAATTATAGTGATGCTGTAAAAGCAAGCAGCAGTTTCAGAGATTTGTTAGCTGTACAGTGTCCAGCTAAACCACAGAGCACAAACCAATCTCAGCATTAGATTTAGTGATCTGCACCCTCTGTTCAGGACAAGTTTTTCAAAATTACATTCTGAATGTTTTCAGTCTGGGTAGAGACTAAAAGAAAAAGCTCACTAAATAAAACACAAATGCTCAACTCTCACTGGAGTGTTATTTTCTTCATTAATATTAAAATAACTGATTCTTATTCAAATCCTTGTTATTTACTCTTTACCATATCTACGTGTCAAGATGAACACAGGTGTACAAATATGCATGAATATTAAATCATACCTTCTATGCACTGCATATACCTTGAGCTGGATGATTAAGATCAGATTTTTGGCTCTGCAGTTATAGAATGTAGAATGACAGGTGCTTTAAAGAAGCTTGGTTTTTAGTGGTATTTTAGCCCTTCTTGAAAATAAAATTCCTTTAATTTCTTTCTCTCTCTCTTCTCTCTTTTCATACCTCAAATCTGAGAGATCCAAAAGCAGAGATCAAGTAGAAAGTTCTACTTTCTATCCTCTATTACTAATCAGTAAAATATCAGCTTTTGTCACACCCCATTAAAATGGATTATATTCACCACACTACACTTTACCCAGAATATTTGCACTATTTTTCTATCTTAGAAGTACACTCAAATATCCAAGTAAAAGAAAATGCTGTACTAAAGTAAACAATTTTCTTTAAACTGCCTTTATTCTGCAGAGCTGAGAAATTTCTTCAGAATATTTTCAAAAGTCTTCTATGACTTCAACTTCTTCAAAATCCTTAATGATAAAATATTTATTTACAACAGGGTAGAAATCCCCAGTTTTATTATTTAATCAGAAGAACATAAAGGGAAGTTTGCAAAAGATCAAAGAAACAGAGATGCAGTAAGAAAAACAGTAAACTACATAAATGGGATAAACATTTTAAAATATACATTATATGCCTGCTACATTCGTGTGTATCCAATTACAACAACCAAAATCCCAACCAAACCCCTGAGAACATGCAAGTATTTTATTTAAGGAGGTCTTATGATCTGTTCAATAGAGCACAGATGACTCAATATTTTTGACTTGCTGTTTTACCCTACTTAAGAAACAAACAAATCAATAAAACCAAACCCAAGCAATCTAAATTTAATTAGGGCCCTGCTTCTCATGTCCAAGATTGATGGGGGCTTTGCCCTTCCCTGAAATAAGAGCACAATTCAAGCCATTTAACATAACCCACAAGTCTTCGGTGTGAAACCAGGTGACCTAATATGAACAGTGTCAGGCCAAGATTCACCTATTACACCTATAGTACACAGCATGATAGAGCAAGCATAACAGAATCTGCTACTTGGAAGGAACAAAAGAAGGTAAGAGTAATGGTGTTTATTTTAATTAGCTGACTGGGTATTTCTAAGATGTCTCTGGCATCTCAGTGTCAATTATCCAGGTACGTACTATTTTATCAAGTCATTGAAAGTGTATCTTTAAGGGTAATCACATAATTCAGAAGCTCCAGTTATGTAAGTTCCCTTCAAGTCACTGAAAAAAATTACCCTCTAGCACAGGGAAGTATCTTTCTCTAGCTTGGACACGTGTTCATTTTAAAACACACTATTTAGGATTCAACATCTTACTCGGGATACTCTTCCCAGAGTGCCAACAATTTATACTTAATCAATTAACAACTGCTCTGCAGCTTCTTCTACTTTCTTTCATCGCTCTGTGTGTTTGCAGGCCATCAGCTAACAGTATATATGCCGTAACACTGCTCAAAGTAGCAACTTCACACCCTACACACACTCTGATCCCATTGTCCAAACTCTCAAATCGCCAAACTCTGATTTAGCTTTTAACAATACGTTAAACAAATCTGTGCACAAAGTTTAGGCCAAGCTGACTCTCTAAAGTTATTAAAAGTGACAAATGAAGGGACTCATAATCAAGGGAGTCAGCCTTGGGAAGGATGGGAAACAAAGAACGGATGGTGAAAAGAACATCGTTATCTTATGCTATGCAGAAAGAAGCCTTCAAGCCAAGAAGTTCTGGCTGCAAGAGGAGAAAAGTTGATAGTGTTGCAGAAAAATGGTTAAAAGTAGGACAGAGGCAATTGTGCAGTGGGAGATCGCAACCTCAGACTCAAATAGGCCCCTCCAAGAGGGGCAAACCCCCGCTTGGGAGGCACGCATAGCTGGTAAAAGCTTTGGCAGCGCTACCTGAGGATGTGTACCAGTTTGCATTAGAAGCGAGATACTTGTAACCAATTCTGTGCATAAATGAAAACGAATATGTAATAGACTGTGAATGCGCAAGTACTCTACTGTATATAATGCGTACCCTTGAGTAACTTGCTGTGCACATTGGGCAGAGCAATCCCCAGTGCACCCTGCGCTGTAAATAAAGAGTGACTGCTTCTCAACGCTGCGCTGGTGTTAACAGGTTTACTCCCAAGTTTGGTGACATCTCCCCCCCAGCCCACCCCCCCAAACAATGAAACCAAAACACCAACCCTACTACTAATTGTAACAGTACAAAAGCAAGTGTCCAAACCAAGCTTCATTCTTTGTTTCAGCAACAGGGACAAATCATAACAAAGGTTCAAATCTGCCTTTAAAATTAAGTATTTGACTAAACTGACTTAATCCCCTATTACTTTGCATTACAGAACTTTGTTTTAACAAGGAGAGGCAGGAGCAAGGCATTGGTTCTCACTCAAAAGAATGATCCTTCCACCACATTTGATGTGAGAAATATTCCTTGTCTCAAAAATATTCTTCTGAGAGATCAAGGGGATGCTGTGCCTTCCCAATGGCCGAGGCATGCAGCCTTCCTCCTGGCCCTCCACTCACGTGAGCAAGCAGAAGCTGAAGGGAGAAGCTGCTTTAGCTGTTTATTTCTCTGTATTATGGCTACTTGCTATTACTCCTCTTCCTTCCGTTTCCCCCTTCTGTTTTTCTTTCGGCTAATGCAGCAATCCATCCCATAATGGATGCAAGCAATGACTACACACACAACTGTTCTCATGTGGACCTTTGTGCCGGTGCATCCAGAAAGGAAGTCATGGCAACTGATGCATTTCTGAGAGCATCAATATCGCTTCAAAGACATGTGCCCCGTAACATTTACCTCATCTTAAACTAGGCCAGATTATGTAGCAACAATTCCCATTCCATTTTGCATTTCCAGGTGTTTCCAACAGAAAAGGAACCATGAAGGTGTCATTACAATATTGCCCTCTGGAAATAAATTTCACCATTGAAAAATGCTTATTTATTCAAATACTGCTCAACACACACTGTCTGTTACATTTTTCACCCACAGGAGTTTTAAACCTGATTTCTAACAATTATTCCACATTTCACTTTATTAAGTAGCAGCAAAATTCTAGCTTGCCTTTTTTTTTAGGACAAATTAATTTTGGATTCCCCAGAATTGTTATTTAATCTTTATTTAGATTTCCAATGATCTTTTCCAGCAAAATTCACAACCTGAGTTAATTAAAAATCACCTGCCTCCCTTAAGGCTTTCCATCAGTCTTCTGAGTATCAGAGCACTGAATACATTGGTTTTTAATGACTCTAGAGCACCTGGTATTGTTACTTGCCTGCTAGAGACCAAAGAATTCATCATGTTGCAAAGATGTCAGATCCCCTAGCATAGCAATTTATTGTGTATATTAAAAAACCCAAACCCAACAATATGCTTCTGCGATAAACCGTACCTCTTCTATGCCAGCCCAAACCCATTCATCTAAAGCAGGTGACATACTGTACGTTGTCCTCTTGCTGCTGCGCTGTATTCACTAATGTTATTTTCTCCCTTCCTCTGGTTGTCTAAATGGCTCTCAGAATTAGGATTTTCACAAGTATCAAGCTTGGAAGACTTAAACTTCTTAAAACTGAATTCTTCTTATTTTTAGCAAACTGTTTAAACAACAGCTAGCAATTTATCTCAGCAGCTTCTTCATCCAGCCTTCACTTAAAACCCCGATGTCAAAATTAAATTTCATCCATCTTTTCCTTTTGAAGCACACATAATCAAAACCGATCATCAGCATTACAATAGTTTGTCAAGGCTGCATCCCAGGCTGTCTGTAGCAGACTTTGAAGCATACACATACCTTCATTCTCCTTTACTCTGATCAGAGTACCTCCCCGCCTATTCTTTGCATTGCTGTTTTGTTTTTTTTCCTAATTATTCCAAGATGCACTATGGTGCAGGTAACAGCTGGGTTAGATGTCTGACTAGATGGGCAGGCGTTACTGGAACAAAGACAGTTTATTTGTAACTCCCTTCCCTGCTCCTGTCTATAGAAATAGTCTTAATCTTCAAAGACTGAAAGATGCTATTGTACTGAGTAACTGTAATGTGTGATTTTGTTGCTTGTCTGTTTGTTCAAAAATCCTGTTAAATCTGAACTTTGGTATATGGAACATGAATTCCCTAGCCTAATCATGGAAAAAAAATTATTGGATTTATTTAGTGTAAATTTGATGACGGCACATTTGTTATCAAAAGGAACTGCAAGAGCACTTAATTCTATACCACATAATACCTTCTGTATTTATGTTGTGTTCTCTCTTGTCTGTTTGGTAAGGCAAACTCTTTCACTCTTACATTTCTTTTAACAAGAAAGCTGTTAATGAAGGCTCTCATAATGATTTATTAGCTCCTTTCCTGACCAGAGGAAATGACTGTTTTAGGCAAGGAGGCACCTTCAATTTGCACAGTGGAATTATGAGACCATCAGCATTCCATCATAATTCTTGCATCCTCCAGTATTTTCTTCACACAGGCAGTTTTTTCTGAGGTATCTTCCTACCCAACTGTGTACCACAAGTTCTCAAACTCAGTATCACACACCCATCTAGGTTCCTCTATCCAGGTGGCATTGCCCAGCATTTGTCAAAAAGGCAAAAAGAATTTAAGAAAAAAAGGAAAACAATCCCAATCCAGTCAGAGCTTGAAACAAAACCTTTACCTGCATCCTTGCAGACATCTTTGACTTCGCTTAATCTAAATCCTTCTGTTGCTTCTGAGCATCTTGCTGTTCATTTCGTTTAATAAGCTAAAGACATCCTTTAACATGAAGCCCCGCATGTCTCTAGCCAAAGCCGAAAATTCACCATTTGTTCCTGCTCAATTTCAGCTGCAGTTTCTAATCTGTAACAACTCTTTATTTCTAACCTCCTGATAACATCATGACCTTTTCTTCATATTTTTTAATGGGATTTTTTTCAAAAGCTTTTGGAAATCTAAAGAAAGTAATCCTATGGAGTTAGGCAGAGCAAACAGAAAAATGGGTCAAAACTAGAAACTTTCTCTAGTACCTGGAATTTGATACAAACTATATAAGTTAAAATACTTAAAAAACAGTATGAATAACAAACATTGATATATTAATGGAACCAGAACACAATTTGCTTTTCCTTAATAGTACATTCTTCCAGAGCACTGGTTTTGTTCTTTCTTCATTTCTAAATGTAGATGACAACATTTACCCAACTCCTTTGTAGAACATCATCACACCTACAAGTGAAAAGTGCTATATGAGATATACGTAATGGAGGAATGAATGCCTTTTAATTTATTATTTGCTGCTAGAGATAATGCTAGGCATTACAAATTTGAAAACATACTGTAATTTAAATGTAAGGCCAGATGACTCCAAATCTACTATAATTTCTCATTTTGTTAATTAATTACTAATATAACAAATAGCTAAAACCATTTTTTTCTTACATTAACAAAACAGCAGCATTCAAATACTCTTCAAAACAAAAAATATACATTAAATACTGCAGCCTGTAGAAAATCAGCTAAATTCCAAAACACATCAAAATGTTTTGCTGGAAACGATGGCAAGATTATCTTCTGAACCATGAACAACCTCATCATATGTTCTTTTATTCAAATTACTCAGACATGCCCGAGAAAATTCTATCTCCCTCAAAAAAATCAAAGATAAACTTTTCCCACGCACATTTAAGCTTCCCAAGGAGAAAATGTTGCCGTCAAAACTACTTTTAAAACTTAAACTACTGAAGCTTCATTTTGTGGCTCAGTGTAGCCCTAAATATATAATTTTGACTTATATAAACTCATATTTGTGAGTCACAAACCCTTTCAATCTTTAGTAAGCAAGAATACCTATCAACATTTGAATAAAGCACCAGGATAAAAAAGCTTTAATAGCCTTCAGGAACAGTTGAGATTACCTTCCCAAATGTAAGAATGACATGAATCGCAAACTGGGCCCCAAATTTTTCAAGTAGGTGCACCGTAAGATGAATTTTATGCCTTTGCAAAACCTTGAAGTCAGTGAAAGGTTCCAGCAGAATCCAAAAATCTTTTAGGTGAGGCTGAGTCTGACACACAAAGGCTCCTACTAAAATGTAACTGCTTAAGGTACACTGGTTTTATTAACACGTTTCCTATGATGGATTGGATTCTCCCCACCAAAACCTTTACAAGGGCTTTCAGGCTGGTAGGTATGTTTGTTGCTTTTCTTAAAATTAAGAAAACAAATTTCTTCTTAGAAAAAAGGTCTCTCAGATTATTTGATCAAAATGTGGTTTTAACACCCAGCGCAGCAACCTCTCTCTAAATGTTGAGAAGAGGACAATCACCTCTTAGACTACAGCAATACAGACATTAGGCACGTAGCTTTGGAAGCAAAATGGTTTAAGCACAACTTTGTTTTTCTACTAGTAATAAAGACCATTCAAAAATAGAAGTCACTAACTCTGGGCAACACCTAAATTTGAATCATCTCAAACTGATGATGATCACCTCAACCTTGATAAAAATTAAAATAGTAATAGCCTTGATGGAAACATTACTTCCCCAAACTGGAAATGCTTCTTTTTGTCCCTTAAATGGGCATCCATCTGCAGTGTACACTACTGAAGACTACAACTGAAACAAAAGAAAAAAGCACAAGCAAAACTCACTACTGTGCTGAAGAAAACAAGTATCTCCTAATTGTACAGCATACCAGAGATGCTTTTTGTGCTATTTCACTAATATCAATTAAATCACTTACCACATACATGTGTGCAGCACAGGGGACAAGAGTTGCCCGCAACTTCAGACAACTTACAAGCCATCTGGCAAACGTGGAATGAAATTCCAGACTTAACAAGACAAATATACCTATTGCATGTGGCAGAACGTTTCACACTACACTTCAGAAAGACTTAGTTGCATTTTCATTGGCATAGCAAAGCAGCTTCACCTCACACATTTAGCACCAATTCCTGCCACAGTTCGAAGTTGCTTAGCAGTGCCAGCAAAGCTGAATTACACCCCAGCAGCAAGCATAAACACTAGAGGATGTTCTGGAGCACTGAAGGCAGTCAAGAAAGGTCTTGCTTGTATCAGCTAGCCACTGCTGCACCAGCCTGCCCTGTCTGCACTGAAATACACGTAGGCTACCAAAAAAACTGGTTTATTTAATAAAACCACTCAAATGTGTGCAATCAGAAATATCTTGCTAATAGTGTAGTAAAAGACCAGGGTGGAATTCAGAGTCCAACCCAGTAGTCAGGAACAACAAGAAAGCTTGATAGCAGTATGTGACCCTTGCTTCATAGGCAGAAAGAAAAAGATTAAGCAGTAAGAGATACTAGTTGCTGTCTAACTTGCAATTGAGTGGGGTTACCATTTATATTGGAGCTAAAGCCCAGAGAGAGGAGTAGAAAGATGGATGGGGGAAGGAAGTATTTCATAAGAGCAGGAGTTTAGAAAGTTACTTGCTTTGGTAACGCTGACTACATGCCCTAAAAGCATTGGCATTAACAACCAAGCCTGTGGTGTTCTGGTGAAGAGGTGTAGCAATGGCATAGCAACTGAATCACGAGTTAATTATCAAGGTAAGACATGATGGAAAGAGGTTTTCCAAGCAGCATAAACCAGAACAGTTTCATTAGCTTCACATTTAATTAGATGTCCAAATGATGAAGACTGAGAAGTCTTTTTCATGCTTAAATGGAGGTTAAAATAATCAACCAACCCTTACCTAACCATGAGCTGATGGGACATTAGCACCATTACACATGAGTTACCAGTTATGAATTCAGCATAGAAACAACAGAGCAACATTAAGGCAGGGCTTATTGGCACACATTGCTTAGTGTGCTGCGTTGCCAAATTACAATGAAAAATCCCGAAATTCCTCTGCGAGGCATAATTCACATGACTATACCAAGTAAGTTAAATGAAAAGACAATTCAAACCAAACACAAAGATCGGGATACTTCCATCCATTCTCCTTGTACCACAAACAATTTAGGACATAGTTTACATATGAGTCTCCAACAATTTTGAGTTCCTGTGGGATCTGTGAGCAATTGCCACCTGGCCCCAGAGACTATATTCTCTTCTTTTTACTGATTTAGTGTAAAACTCACTCTTGACACTTGCAATTAGGGCAGGCCCTCACACAGTGAGGCACCGATGGGAAAAATCCCCTAAATTGTTCAAAAAAAAAAAAAAAGCCAAAGCAAAAAAAATATCTTGTAGTCATTACATGACATTAACTTCCAACAAAGCTGGTGAAGGGTCTGGATCACAAACCTTATGAGGAGCAGCTAAGGGAGCTGGGGGTGGTTTAGCCTGGAGAGGAGGCGGCTCAGGTGACCTTATTGCTCTCTACAGCTACCTGGAAGGCGCCTGTAGGCAGCTGGGGTCGGTCTCTTCTCCCAGATAACTAGGAACAGGATGAGAGGAAATGGCCTGAAGTTGTGCCAGGGGAGGTTTAGGTTGGATATTTGGAACAATTTCTTCACTGAAAGAGTGGTGAAACATTGAAGAAGGCTGCCCAGGGAGGTGGTGGAATCACCGTTGCTGGAAGTGTTTAAAAAAATGTGTAGATAGGATGCTTAAGGACATGATTTAATGGTGGACTTGGCAGTCCTGGTTTATCAGCTGGACTTGATGATGTCAAAGGTCTTTTCCAGCTTAAATAATTCTATGACTTTATATTCCTGGAGTGCTCCTTTTCCATCCTCCTCCTTTAGATAGCACATTCACTCAAAGACACTCCAGAAAACTTCTTCCTCCTGCTACCTCTGCACAAAATTTTGTTTTTATTAATTACTCTCCCCTCATCTTTAATGGGCACTTTAGCTGTCCTAATTCACTGGCAATTCAGTCACCCATGTCACAGAAAACCAAAGGAAGTGATCAAAACTGAATTGCTAGGCATTGCATAAGGAAACTTAATGTTCGTTTCAAATCCTAGTAAAAAGCTACTTCCTCCACTTCCCTTCACATCTTGATGACCAAACAACCAGTTAAAATGAACAACATCCTTACTGCCATCTGAATTGATACAAATAGGATAGTTTATACCTTACAAATAGGATAGTTTATACCTTCAAAGGATCATTTCAGCTTTTCTGCAAATTCAGCAAACATGACTGAATTTGTTTGGTTCTAATGACATTTTCCAAAGCTTTTTCCATAAAGCAGCTTGATTTGTTTCCCTCATAAAAGTATGAGCTACTGAATCTGTGGCCAAATGTTTTGCTAAGATTTTCAAAATCAAAGGGGATATGCCTGCTGGAAATTATTCTTATACGAAAATACTCACATTCCAATAAAATGCCAAAAGCATTTCAGAAATAAGCAATCTGCTATCACTGACTTACAGAGGGCACCATCCCCTCCCTACACAGGAGCTTTCAAATGACTGGAATAAAATTCGACTCTGTATTCACGGATGTCCTGGTTTCAGCTGGGATAGAGTTAGTTTTCTTCTTAGTAGCTAGTACAGTGCTGCGTTTTGGATTTGGTGTGAGAACAAGTTTGATAATGCACTGATGTTTTCAGTTGTTGCTAGGTAATGCTTAATACTAAAGTCAAGGACTGTTCAGTTCCTTGGGCCCTGCCAGTGAGAAGGCTGGAGGGGCACGGGAAACTGGGAGGGGACACAGCCAGCACCCAAACTGGTCAAAGGGGTATTCCAGACCATCTGAACATCATGCTGAGTATATAAACTGAGGGAAGGAGAAGGAAGGGGGTACATCCAGCATTATGGTGTTTGTCTTCCTGAGTAACCGTTACACATGATGGAGCCCTCTGGAGATGGCTGAACACCTGCCTAGTGAAACAGTGAGTGAATTCCTTGTTTTGCTTTGCTTGCATGTGCGGCTTTTGCTTTACCTGTTAAATTGTTCTTATCTTAACCCTCTAGTTTCACATTCCTTCCTGATCCTCCTCCCCATCCCTTTGGGTGAGGGGGAGTGAGCAAGTAGCTGCGTGATGCTTGGTTGCTGGCCAGGGTTAAACCATGACAATGGAACATCCTGAAGTCTTCCAGAGCTGATGATAAGATAAATAATAGCAATAATGAATGATGTACTGCTATTTTTTCATTACTGAGTAATTCACTTTAGAAGTCATTAGGCAATTTCAAATTCTTTAAAATGAGATGCTGGGCTGCTGCTGCTGGTTTTGTTTTTTTTTTTTTTTTTTTTTTTTTTAAGCCTCAGATTCCTGACTTCAGCCTGTAGTTATGCAAGACTGTAAAAGCAGATCCCTCTGGTTTCCAAGAACAGTTTTACTGAGTATACAATTAACTATGCAAAGACCAAGGGGTTCTGCAAATGACACACTGCTGTTTATTATTTCTCCTGTAAACCTGATTATTTCTCCAATAAACCTTATTAACTGAAATCCTGTACAAAATGAATAAAAACTGCAAGTAATGCTTTGCTTGTGCTCTTGATTGTGTACCATAATGTTTTGCTACATTACCTGCTGCAGAAAATTAAATTATATGCTTACTTTATGAATTTTTTCACCTGCCAATGCTGGAAAGAAGGTTGTTATATGAAAGAAGTTCACTTATATCAAAGGTTATCATTAAGCAGATTGGCGAAAGATACTGCAATCATCCTTTTACTGGCTTCCACTAGCAAAAGAAAACAGCGAAAATATATATATATATATATATATATAACTAAGTATTCTATGACTTAATTCAGTAATGTTTAGTCTGCTTTTTGAGCTTGTAAACAGGCAAAAAAAGTGTTTAATTTAACTGTCAAGCTATTCAATGTAAATTCAGTTACAATATCAGCTTCTATTAAACCAATCCATTACATCTTGGACAGAGTTACTGTAACGCTATAGGAGATGTCGCCACAAGAAGAGATTAAGAAAGCTCTCCTAGAAAACCTCCATCAGGCCTACAGTGCACACAGTAGCACATCAAACAGAGAAAGAGACAGAGGCTTTGCAAATGACTCGAGTTCTCAAAGAAAACTCTCAGACCATGATCCATAACAGTATTATCTCCTTGGACCTACCTGATCTTTGTTCTGACAAAGAAATGAAAAGCAAGATTAAAACACAAACAGGTCTATCCTTACTGAACCTAAGCTCCTCCATCTCATGTCAATCGAACTCAGCCCCTATATGCCAAGGAACACTTGGCAAGACAGCCTAAAGGTATTTTTGTTGTCACTTGGATCTCTGTTCTGTGCAGGAAATACCACTTTCCGATGCTTTTGCAAAATGGAGGTAATGAGAAGAATGTTGATTTCTGTATCTTCCTCAAAAGGACTCTGTTTAAAAATTCATTTATAATGCAAACAAAACAGGTAAATTAACAACCTTACCACTGTGTCATAACCAATATTAATTTTGTTATCAAAGAAGAATTTTATCATATTAGAAATATAAATACTTTAATTGCAAACATTTGTGTAATCTTAGAAAAAGGTGGCAGAAAACCAGAGAGTCACATGCAGCACAGAACTGCTCCATCTACTCATTACGGAAAATTACATGAATGCCAGAATGAAGACTGGACAGATGAAGCAGCATCCAAGAATTTGTAGCATTTTTACAAACCCAGTTTACTCACATCTTTCTAAACCGATAGATCTTTAAGGAATTAACATCTCCGGGATTCTGGAACATGGCATTCCATTAGTGCAAATGAACTGTTTCTCAACCACATTTCTGAACTTTTCCTTTTTAAAGCAGGTTTCAAGTGTCTAATAAACAGCTCCACCTACTGTCCCAGAATCAAGGAAAGCATTTCCCCAAAAATTTCCAGGCTGCAGAATGTACAACAGATCTCTTATAACCCCCTTCCATCCCAACCCATTTGTAACGAAGAGCTACGTCTGAAAAACCTTAATATCAAAGCAAAAAAGAAGAAAAGAACCAGTCATGTAATATCCCACTCTGAAGTTCTTCAGATGTCCTTTAGGCAGCTGAAGGTCCCCATCCTAGCCAGAAAAAGCGTAAGAAACCCACTGATACACAGACCCTCCTGCTCAACTACTGATACGGAGCCCTAGAAAACAAGGGATAGATGCTCTCCAGCAGGTCCTAATTTCCTGATGTCTTACAAGAATAGCTGCCTCTCACTGCCAGTGTCTGTGTCTCAAGGAGAAAAACACATCTGACTGAAAAAAACCCTGGAGTGCTACATAGGCCAAATCAAAGCTTGCTATAGTCTCTTGTGGATTTCTTCCAAATTTTGAGCGTGCAGGCCTCTTCAGTACAAGAGGGAGTGTGTCCAGAAACAGGAAGAAACAGTCAGCTTGAGCTTGGATTTTCTGCCTGACATGAGGAGCAGCACTACCAACACTTACCAAATCATGGCGCAAAATTCACTTGGTCAGTTCCTACAGTCTCACAGCAGCTCAGCTGTTTTGATGCATTGGTCAGACTTTTACTCAGCTTTTTTGAGTGGAACTCTCCTCAAACAAATCAGTTATAGATGGAGAACGAGGGAAGACTGTACAGACCCTTTCCTTTCAAGCATGAGAAAAATCTTCAAATGCTATAGCGATGTGATACTCAAAACCACAACTTGCAATCTTTGAGACCATGCCCCAAACCATGGTTTGTAACTCACAAGATTCTTCAAAGGATCACTAAGTGGGGAAAAATAAGTTTAACTTAATTGTTTTAAAACCTGAGATACTACTTATATACTCTATATGACAGTCAGATTTCTTATGGTCCAAATTAAAAAATCATAGGCCACTCATAACTCCTACTCTAGTCAGCAGTCTTCAAAGCACCTTTGAAAAAACAGAGCTAATAACCAGCTTGTGAAAAAAGCAGAGCACAACTTGTCTGGCCAGCTATTTGGGAAACATCATGAGACTGCTCTGCTTCAGTATCCCTGCAGCACTCATCACAAACTATCACCCAAGGGTGGGATGATACCACTAGATTTGTAATGACAACCAGCTGTTTGAAATTATTATTACTTAAAAAAAATACCCTTCACACAGAAAAGAAAAATATTCGGGAAGTTTCTGTGGATTTTTTGTTTGGGTTTTTTTTTGAGTTTGGGTGTTGTTGTTTGTTTTTGTTAATAATGCAAGACTAAGATGATTCAAATAAATTACACTGAAGTTAACTTTGCTGAGAGTAACTTTTGCTCACATGACAGCCAACTGGCATGAGGAGTCGTATTAACTCATCATAATAAACCTACTAAAGGGAAGAGTTGTGCTGGACAATTGAGAATAACTCAGCTTAATTTGCTTTCTTCAGGCAACACTGAAGTAATGATGTTACAGAAGAGAGCTGTGCAGAGCGGCAGCCACAGTACCAGCACACGGCTTCGCTTTCAATCAGTCCTAACAGTCCTGCCACCTTCCACCATGCCTCAGGTTGGATCATGAGTCACACTGCTTCGCCTGATGTTCACCACTTCTATAAATGTCATCTGCCAAATCTGAAGCCATCGAATGCAAGGCTTACAGCCCACAACACAAACCTGCAACGAATATGCCAAGATCCCTATCCCAGCAATCTTTCTGTCTCTCTCTGACTAGAGCCTGCTTTAGCTCCTAAATTTAGGCTCTGTCACTGTATCAAGTAGATGGCACTATGAGCTTTGGCTGAGTAACAGTGGGGTGCACACTCTGTAAGAGCATACTCCCAAATAGCAGCACAGCTCAGAAGGATGCATAAACTAAAAGAACACAACCTAACTTACAAAAAAAGCAGCAACACCTTCTTACCCTTTGCAAGGGAAACCAGCCAGATGGTTAAGTGCAGTTACTGGCAGTACACTTGCTGCCAAAACTTTCAGAACCAGAAGCTCCAAGTTTAAGACTTTCATTTTTCGTAATTACAGATCTATTCAATAAATATGAAAACTTGTTCTATGGGGAGGCATTTATAATAAGTACCTGGTGTTAGACCTTTGCCCTTAATAATTAGTATAGCATGTGGGAATGTGTCCATTCCAAGGAAGTTATGACTTTTCCCATTTCCCAGGAGTGAAAATATGGCTGGCTGAAGCCTGGCTTCACCTCAGGTGCCCACAAGGACTGCTCTGCCTTAAGCTATACTTTCTCATGGCAGCACTCCCCTTGCCTGCTATTATCTAGCCTCTCTCAAGCACACTATGACACACAAGAACTGAGCATGTTGATCCGTGGAGCCCGCACACCTTGCTTTGTATTCATCAACACTACACTGAGGAGTTCAAGCTGACTTTAACAGGGTAGACAGTACCCATCAGTGCAAGCAGGGCAGGAGAGACTCCTGCCCCACACCCACAAAGTAATACCAATAAATGCTTTGTGTGTTGACACTAAATTCCATGCAATTTCTGCTGCTTTGCCAACAAGGATACCTGAATTAGCTGTAACATCCCGCACTACCTGAGCGGATGTAACTGCAGTGAAAATGCAGTTTTCCTGCTCCATCTTGTTTTGATTTCCACATCCAATAAGACCACAAAAATTAAATCTACAGCTATTCATTCACACATGCCACTAAGTATTGGTGTTACTGACCACTGCAACACAAAAGCTCAGCAAACTCAGCAGCAAAACCCAATCAATTTAACAACTCAGCTCTAGGGAAGCTGAGCAGGATTCGGACATTTGCTATTTGGACTGAGACTTTTACAGAGATCTCCAAGTCACTGCACGTATGACCAAGTTTCCCTAAAGTGGGCCAGGAATCTATAAAGCACCATCTCTGCTGCAGCAGAATAAACAAATGGACTGTCCTCTTTTAGAAAAGCACAGCCAGAAAACACACAAGACCCATAAAGCATGCTGTATCTCTGTCCAGCAAGAAAGTTCACACAACCTGTCTCTTACAGTCCTTTGAACCTTGTGATAAATACATCCCCAGGCAAAGCTTTAGCATTGCTGTAGTAAAAGTATCCACTGCAATTAAACCCAGCGTTAGTAATCTTATGCTCTGCATGTATCTCAGTTTGAATATATTGGGTTAATCCTCATTTTGTTCTTTCTTATAAACTAGGTAAATCTTGTCATTTCTTTAGATGGATAAAGTGTGAAATACTGTGAAATCCTGGCAAACTCTGTGTCTAAAAGTTAGTGAAACATACAGCCTGACTCACACAATATACTAAAACAAAATTTAATGTATCATTTCCTCTATTTTCTGTAATGTTCTCTTTTATATATATACAGACTTTTATTCTCATATATTGTAAGGATTCACTGTAATTTTAACATTCTTATAAAAAATGTACAAATATATCATAAGGAAAAAAACACAGGAGAAGAAAAAATACATACACAGCACCAAGAACAATGTGCGTAAAATAATTGGGTTTGCTATTGGCATCTTTATTTATGAAAAGAAACAATGAAAGCTCTGTTGTACTGAAAAAAGTAGCAGTAGCTGTTCAGATGACAAGTCTTAAGGGCTCCACATCTTAGCACCTAAACCCCCTGAGTTTATTAAATTCCAGAGGCGAAAAAAAAGTTTATAGCAGAAATCAGGCATGCCTTTGTAGTCTTTTCAAAACAAAAACAAACAACAAAAAAAACCCACCCCAAGAACAAAAACACCTGCACATGGGAAGACCAGTATGGGTGCATCTAAGATGGATCCTAAGAAGGGCTAGAGTACAGGCTAACCACATGTCCAGATTAGGTCCATTAGAGTATGAAAGTGAGTTTCTCTACGTTTTCTCAATACAAGAATCACTCCTGATTCAGAGAACACACAACTCCTCTCTCCCTCAGTTCCTTACATACGCAATGGGGATATTTTAGAACATGTTAAGGAAATTAAATGCACTTAAACCAATATACACGCACAATGGGGATTTGGGCCATTAGAAATTTATTTATTTTTTTTTTTTTACAAAAAATTGCAAATACTTTAAATAACAGAACAATTCTGAACTTCCAAAAAAGTCTGTATTGCGATACAGTGGATATACTTGGCCGGTATGCACTGCTGTAAGCTTATGTAAAGTGCCAGTTGGCAACAAACCATCATTAGTTCTTGGCCTGGACTAGCTAGATAGACTAACTGCCTAGAAAGGTCACTCCGCAGATAACTAAAAGTCTTCATGCCTAATGATCACTGGTATTTTGAAGTTATATCATGATACAACCATGATTTACAACTTACCAATGTGTTTCAGAATACAGTGAAATACTGCTTGTATTTCACAGGTTAAAGAAAAGTCCATGCACGATTCTGTTTCTCGCAGTGGGTGGATGAGAAAACATTATCATTCCTTTGGATACCTTAAAACATCATCTGGCTAATTTTCAGTACCAAGAAAGTGTTGTGGTTTAACCCCACGCAGAAATGCAAGTACCACACAGCCACGCTTGCTCACTCTGTAGGGAGGGGGAAGAGAATCAGAAAGGAATGTAAAACTCAAAGGCTGATAAAAGAACAATTTAATAATTAAAATAAAATGGGAGGGAAAAAAAACCAAACCAGACAATAACAGTAATAACAATTATAGTGAGAAGGAGGGAGAAGGGAAGAGGAATAAAATCCAAATGGGAGGAAAAAACGAAGCGATGCACAGTACAGTAACTCACCCCCCACCGACTGATGCTCAGCCAGTCCCAGAGCAAGACTGGCAGCTCCCAGTTGACCCTCCCGGTTTATATACTAATGATGTTCTGTGGTCTGGAATACCCCTTTGGCTAGTTCAGGTCACCTGTCCTGGCGGTGTCCCCTCCCAATTTCCCGTGCCCCTCCAGCCTTCTTGCTGGCGGAGCCTGAGAAGCTGAAAAGTCCTTGACTTAGCATAAACATTACCTAGCAACAACTGAAAAACAGCAGCATGTTATCAACATTATTCTCACACCAAATCCAAACCCCAGCACTGTGCTAGCTACTAAGAAGAAAACTAACTTTATCCCAGCAGAAACCAGGACGCAAGACATTTTACTACCTGGGGCCTCGGCTGCAATTACTTGCAACCTTGGTTGCTGCAGATGCATTAAGAACAAAAAGATGAAGTGAAACAAAAGAGGCTAAATGAAATGCTTCCTTAAGTGTTCTTATCTCTTTGTATTTCATTAAACTAAACTCTAAGCTTTTGTGGCTGACAGACAGGAAGATACTTAGTATAAAACGTATGTAGTTACAGTCAAAATTCGGTACTTTTTTCCCCCCCAAGTAATATATATGGCCATACAGTATCTGGGCCCCTTGTATTCACTCATATTTTTCTTATTTTTTTAATTAAAAGATTTTATTAAAGATTTAATTAAAAGATTTTACTCAAAATTCCAAACACTGAATTTCAAACAACTTTTTAATACTGATTCTCTCTGTTATCTTCAGTGTCCTACCTCCTGTCTTTTGTCCTACTAAAAACAGATGACTAAGAAGTCCTTTGAGCAACAAAGATCAAGGCAGCTGAAATAACTGTCTCTGTGCTTCACGTTACACACTGGAACAGAGAAATTTCTACTTTTTGAGGATGTGTGTGTCAGGTGGCCAGTCACCCTAGGTTGTACATAAATAGTTATGGCAAATTGGGCAGGGAAGGGTCTACATGAGTTCATTTAGTTCATAGCTCCACCTAAAGCAGAATCACTTACATCTATACAGCTCTTAGTGAGTATTTCCTTATTCTTCAACACTTTTAGAAGCAGAGGATCCTGCAGACTTTGTGGATAAGCATGACAAGGTCTCATTACCTTTAGTGTTTAAGGGTGGTTCCCAGTGTGTACTCTCAATTTAAACCAACTAATTCATATTGTATCACCAACCATTTAGCACCTCTCTTATTGAAGAATCCTTTTATTTATTAGGTCTATGCAGTATGTGTCAGCGTGTAGGACCTTGAAAGTATAATATCTACAAAATATTTCAGGCTCATTCTTTGGTGCATAGTATATTTATTTCACCTAAGTAAGGTTTGTCTGTGTCACAGAGCTGCTGTTCAGCTGCAGGAGTTGTAAACCTACTGAAGGACAGCTGCCACATCTTTCACAAACAGGGAGGATGCAAGAGGATACTGGAAGATGACATGTGCTCATGCTTGCTAATTCAATACTTTGCCTTCCTTCTTTTGATGTGACAGGAATCATTCACCCTTTTCTGAGGAGCTCATGCAACTGCCTTTCACACCTTATTGTTAGCCAAGACTTGCTTTGTATTTAAGAAACTGTAAAACAGTAGCTTGCATGACACATCTTAAGAGATTCAGTGAATTAAGTTTGACTGGGGAACCATCTGCTCTCTCCAAGTGCTACAATCAGGTCCACAACATGCAAACTTTACCCCATGCAACCCTCTTTCTCTCCAACCCCACGTGAAGTCCACAATGGAAAGGGAAATGCACAATAGTTTGAGTCTACTTATTGTCCATCCAAAGGCTAGTAGTACATGACAAACATTTTAATGAGGTTGAAATTAGGACAGTTTAACCTCTTTGAGTCAAGTATACATTATATGCACATCCACCAGCTTAACAACTAGGCTAATCCTCACCAAGGAAGACAGGCACAAACAAGAGAAGGCCTACAAAAAATTTACATCATACTTTTTTTCAAAATGAAGAACTACATAAAATATTTTGAAATCCAACAAATCTTTCTAACTAAAATTCATTACTTCAGCTATTCTACTACACCAACCATGAAATTAGCCTTCATCCTGTTTTTAGGTACTCTAAGGATATTGCTTTCTATTTTGTACTATGAACCTCACTGACTGACTCATTTGATCTTTTGAGCACAGAACAGAAACATTCCCTGAGCAGATCATACAAACAGGGTTATTCTGAAGCAATTTCATCCAAGCTGAAAGCACAAGACACAGATGTGTAAGAGAAGAGGTCACAGAATGCTCTTCTGAAGGCACATGCAAAAGCCTTCCTCTAAATAGAAAGCAGTTAGGGTTAATGAAATGGGTAAGACCACCCACAAGGCACTGACGTATGCTGCAGAAAAAATTGCCATGTGAAAATGGGTAACAATGAAACACTACAATGTAAATTCAGTGATGTGGTATCCACCTTGCAGTGATGGAGTCCTCACAGATTGAACTACCTTCAGTCTTGAATAGTCAGAAATAATAGCTCAAGATCTCTCTAAAGCCTTGAGTTCCTACTCGTTCAAGTTGATAAGATACTACAGTCTTTCCTGAAAGATCTGAACTAATTAAAACCAGCAATGAAGATGCATCCACATCATGTTACTATATTCATGCAAGACCTCAAAATTTCTTTAGGGGAGGGATCATCTTCTGGTCTCTCCTGACCAGGGATTTATGAGTAAATGAATAAACAAAGGCATAATTTTCACCTAAGGTGTTTAGAACATAGCCTATTCTGAAAGTAGCGGCACAATTACAGTACCTCACAAATTATAATTTAAAACAAAAACAAAGAGCCTTGCAATATTAGGATGTACATGGACTGAAGCGACATGTTTCTACTCCCACAGTTCTGGCAAAAAATGAATTGAAATTTCTTATTAAAAAAATTAAAATACAGAATGGTATAATATCAGAAATAGAGGAGATCTACGAATAGGAAGTTGCAATCTATTTACACTTTGTTTTGTAAGACATTACCTCAGCTGACTGACTTCAGGCTACTCTTATTTCATGTGCACCAAAATTTCCCAAGAGAGATTCTTATTTTCATCCTAGTCTGACATTGCAACAAAAAGCACAGCTTTGGCAGGATTTCTTGTATCACACCAGCATGAAATCAGACTTTTAACGTTTGGGTGGATGAAGAAAGCCTGTCTGATTCTCTGGAATTCAGGCTTCAACATCTTCTCTCTTGCCTCCAGAGCTTGAGTAAAACTTGCTTGAATAGTCTTAATGCTGCCTTAATTTTTATTATACAGCAAATTACATAACCTAAATAAATAAAAAAAGTATCTTTTTGCTTTTGATAGAGGTAAAACATCCAAAAATAAAGTGGCAAGATAAAATGCTTCTCCTTCAGGTCTTAGGTACCTACATCTGTAATTACTTATGACAGCTTCAGTTAACTCAATTTCAATGAAGAAGGTCAAATCATAAAGGCCTAATTAATTTTACAAATACTCAGCAGGATAAACTAAAATTTCTCTAAGGGGTTCAAGAACCTGAAAGGATTAATTAAGAACAAGACTAAGACGTGGTAGCTTAAATTTATGTAAATTTTGCACGCAATTCCAATCTAATCCAGACTGGCTGGAACCCACTTCAGGTATTTCATTGAGTTCTAGTTACAAAGTAAACCAAGGGTGCTGAAAGATTACAAAGCAATTATTATTTTCCCCACCTAATTTATCTGCTTCTCCGTGCCTCCTTCCGAGTCAACGGAAACTAAATGTTTCAGGGTTATACTAGAAAGCCACAGATTCATTTAACTTTTATTCTGAAAAATAATCTGGCTGATTTAAAGACCCTTTTTTTCTGCTTTCACCCAAAACTGATTAAAGAAAAAAAACGTATCTGTAGCATACATTGGCATTGTATGTTCTAAAGCACACACCAGTACATATAAAATTCTAGCTATACTGAACAGAGAAAAGCTTTGGGGAAACACAAATCTTATCAGAAATCTAAAGTGATAAAAACCTCAAGGCAAGTTACAGAAGTGCTCAGATTTATATTTTACTTCAGAATAGCATGGTTCATGATGTTCAACATTTCAGGCCAGCTACATCCAAGTGTGTCTTTTGATATCATCTGCCAGTGAATAAAGTGGCATAAAACCACAAGATCCAGTCATCAGTCACCTGTTACACAGTGAGAGTGAATAGGATTACACAATATATGTAGTTTTACTTTGTATGTAGAGCACGCGATACTCTGTGGACCCCAACTCTTCTGCCAGAGGCAGACAGAACAATAATTATAGTTAACTGCATTTTTTGTCCACTGGATGCATTTCTACATACATCATGTTCCATCCCAACAAAAGAAAACCTGATTTTACCATCTCTTAGACACTGGGTAAAATATTACTTTAATAACAGAAATTAGAACCTATTGTGGAGATTTTGTTGGGGGTTTTTTGTTTGTTTGTTTGTTTTGGTGGTGGTTTTTGTTTTGTTTTTTTGCTTTAGAACAACCCTATATTACTTTTCATATCCAAAAACTATGTAACTCAGCTCAAAGATATATATGTCTACACTCCACACCACCACAGATAATAAGTGTATGTATGTTAAATAATCATAGTGTCAGTAAAAAAAAAAACCAGCATGCCATCATTTGATAAACATGCACAGTTTTCATCGTTTTTAAAGCAGTGTAAGCTCTAGCAAATCACTCGCAAGTGCAGATTACTCATAAAATCCACATATACCAGTACACAAATTTACTTTTGAAATTATACATTGCTTTTGCAACTCAAACTTGCAGTTGTTTGCTGAATGACCTCACACCACTTAAGGTGACAAATGTGGTCACACCATTATGAAACAAACATACTCAAATACTCTATGAACTCTGGACATGAACATACTCCATGAATTCTGAACACACGGATGTTGTTGTCATACAAGACTAAACAAATTCTCTCAAATTCTATGACATAAAACGCTCTGGTGAGCTTCAAACTTCTTTAGTTTCAAATTGCTCCAACAAAAAGCAAGCTTCATTTTATTGCCAACAACCACTTTGTTGATAGTCTCCCCACCACCACCACCATGACAGAATAATACATTTTCAAGAAATTCTGGTTTACTTTTAACATATAGAAATAAGCTTTAGGGCTTTCATTAATCATCTCCCAGACACAGCTCCACAGCGTTCTTTCATTAAATATCTCACAAGTATACATCAAGCATCATTTTTTTCTGAAAAAAATGTATTTTGTTAAAGGTATTCTCTTTTAATAAAAATATGTTCTAACCCTTGTTCTCTGGCTATTTGGGGCTGAAACACAAACAGAGCTTGTCACTTCCATGCAAATCAGTAAAGAATCAACAGCATCTGGGCAAAGAATATAAATCTCTTGCAGAAAGAAACCCCTAGCTATTGCTTATTTGAAGGACCATTAAAATGATTATATTTATATAATCAGTCAGTGAATCAAAAAAATATCTTATGCTACATTTATGAAGACATGGAGTGTCTTTCCATACTGTATTTCCACATAGAAGCGTGGAAATGTATCTGACTTAACAGCAAAATGTAAGGCTTTCCTGACAACCCCCTTAAATTCACATACTAGAATGCTGCTTAGAGAAGTAGAAGTGCATTTAATCATCTTTAATGATGGCATGCATTTTTTTCTCCAGTATCAAGTAGGACAGCAATCAGTTTAGAGACCCAAAACAGACAAAAGTTAGAGAAGGGGCCCAACCGGAGTAGTGCTCAAAGTGGTACCTACAACAGTGTCAAGCCTGAGATGCCTCAGTGCAGGATATTTAACCCTCCTCCCACAGGGTGTCTAGGCTAGCTTTTCTAATGGCTGTTACTTCCAGATGTGCAACCTCAGAGACCTCTTGCACAACAGCTTATCTTTTTTCACTGTTAAACAGGTCACCCAGTCATCTTCAGAAAGTCCTTCCTGAATATATTTGGGCTTCATTCACATCACCTTTCTTATCCTTAGTCTCCATGAAATAGGGATGGAAGTACTTTCCTACCTCACCTTAGCCATTAAGGGAATAAACATTAAAAGGTTGCTTGGGTCCTCCCAAGGCTACAGTGACACAGACTGTGTTTTTCATAAGCGAGGCAGGAGACACTCCACTCACATACATCTCACTGAGATTAAGAACTACATCAGAGGCAAGACAGAACCTAAAATGACTTTAAAGGCAAACACAAACTGATAGAATCAATCATAAAATAGAAAACCTAATTAAGCTATTCTGGGACAAAAGTAAGGTTGCAAAATTCCCTAATATCTAAATAGTAAAGACAGTGAAATTTTGAATTTCCTGAGGTTTTTTTTGTGTGTGTGTTTAGTGGTAGTTCATATGCTTTTTGCTCCACCACATTCTATTAACACGGAAAAGGTGATTCTGCATTGACATGTTTAGTAGTAGAGCTCTGGGCAGTCAAAATAAAGTACTGTTGCTGTGTTTTGCTTTATCACTGACCACTTCAGGGTTTTGATTCCTTTGAACACATTATGTATGTGCACATAAACTGGAAGCAATGCTTAACAGTTTGACACAGAACACCATTCACTGGCAACCACATTATCAAGCAGCTTTGATTTTTCATCAAAATCTTTCATCCCTTGCATCATGAATAACTGAACTTTTCAACATGCAGTATTAACCTGCTTACCTTTACTAACCAATGTAGTAGAAAAAAAGATCAGAGTCATCATATTGATTACTACTTTATATACTTGGTACCCTTATACTCCACAGGAACTATGAAGCATTATCATTGTCATTAGTCCATTTAAATATTACTGAAAGTGTGCTGAACTTCATGCAAGTGTTATCTTAGTAAGGCAAACAAGATAACTTGAGTTTGGGATGTCGCATGTCGAGTCCTCCTTTGTAGGGCAGGAATGGGAGTCTCCATTACGTTCAATAATATATGCGCACATATTTTAGGTTATGATTAGACCTCAGCCTTTTTGTTGTGTTTAGACAGCATAGTCTGCAATGAAAACTTAGTCCTATGTTGCCATTCTTTTAATAACTGTGGAAACAGAGCTGTCTGGGAAGATGTAACACTTACATACAGGTAATGTAAGTATCAAAGATACATGAGTGACGTCATATGGACTCTTCCATATGACTAGGTCCAAATTTCTATGTGTGATTAATCTTAGATTGTTTTCCTATGTTTATGTAACATCTGCTCAGCCTGGGAGAGCTCCCTTTGAATAGTCCCAAAATATCTACCAACAGTGCCGACCACTCTGGAAAGGGGAAAACAACAGACAAGATAATGTACAGGTCCTAGATAATATAAGAATTAATTCTGCTGTAAAAAAAGCAGCCAGAACACTTCTAGGACTCCAGTTTAATTTCTCCCTTTGCCACTAACAAATCTTTCGCTTCCTTCAACAGAAAATATCCAAAATAATTATTGAGAAGTTATTAACATCCTGAACTCACCGAAAAAAGCTATGGAAATATAATTATGTATATTCAACAGTGCTGGCCTGTTAAGCAAAATTAAAAAAATACATATTATGTACTTAACTATAACTCCATTCTTCCAGGTAATCAAAAAAACCCATGAAAAACACACATCTAAAATATTTACCTGAGAGAATTAGAATCTTTAACCACAGAAAATGTTGCACATTCTTTACATTTGTTTAGTTATCCCATTGCTCCTCTCCACTACAGTTAAGCATCATAACCTTTGTCATTTGGAGAGCAAGTCAAAACATCACAGTTTTAAAACTGACATTTAATCCGGTTTTTTTAATACATTAATTATTGATTTTCTGATACACAAAGCTGTGCTACACTCCAATCTGTCCAGAAAGGCCTGTTTGAAACTGCCTACTAGCCCATACAATATTCATACTTGTTATTAAATAATGTACATTCTGTTGGCTTTTAAAACTTGCTCAATATGGGGAGTCTAGTATATATATTTTTTTTTTATTAGACTGTGATACATCCTCAACTACTGTTTCTGCCTTGTTTTCTCAGCCCTAAGCATACAACTACAGGCTGTAGTTCAACCTTCAAACCAAAGCTGAACTCCATTCTTGCCTTCAAGTACTTATCAGGAATACTCATAAGAAAAGGAAGAGCAATTGTCATAGTGATAGATGAGAACTCCCCAAACTGGTCCCAGGCAGGGAAGGCAAGGAAGCAGGCGCAGAGCAGCTGGGCAATGCCCAAGGCTGAGCAGGTTCTGGGACAGACAGAAAAAGGAGAAAGTGGTGCAACTACTGGCCAAGAGTTTCTGCTTATGGCATGCAGAGATACTCTGTGCTCCCCAGCACATCAGCCACTGCTCAGCAACTGTCCTGAAGCCTTGGCCTGTCGGAGTGATGGATCACTAGGCTGTAAAAGCAGCTTAAGTAGTCTTTGTGTTTTGGCTGTTTCAGCTGACTAGATCTAAGGGGGTGGGGATGGTGGTTGTGTGTTAGACACGAGCTGGTTTGCCTCAGCAAGTGCCATGCCCACAGTCTCTCCTGTAAAAAAAGGGGAGTACACAAACTGGGTTGGGGGCTGACAGCTTAAATTCTGCCTAAATCCCAAACAAGAGGCTCAGCGAGCAATGAGGCAGTCTAAGCAAGCAGCCCCACCAGAGTTACTGCTGTGGCAGCCCAAGCAAAAGCCCTGTACTCAGAGCCAAGCTCCTTGGCCAATGCTGCAGCAGCTGCTGGGCTCGGACCCCTTTCTCAGGTCGGAGGTGACACTCTGCTGGACTCTGGACCAAACACACAGCGCTCTGCTCCTTACCAAGGTCTGCCAGCAAACCATCCCCACGGCATGTTGGGCATTACTGCTACCCAGATAGCCAAGACTGTAACAAGAAGCAGAACCAAGACCTGACCAAGCATCCATAGCCTCATACCCAGAAACAGAAAAGATAGAGTAAGCCCTCATCCCCATTCTGATGCAGACTTTTACTAAGGCAGCATAGCAAGTATTACCTACTAACTAGCCAACAGCAATGAGATCTCACCAAATGAGACACGGCCTTCAAATGTAGACCACTCAATACTGTTGCTTGACGAAGATATCTGGTGGGCTAACACAGTCTGATACTGGTTTTCCTTAGAATTTTCAGCACCCAGCATGTTTTCCACAGCTTACAACATGCGTTATCTCTGGCCCTTTTACAACTAGGGATATGTATGTACCAGGCACTACACAAATACACAGTAAGAAATGTTAACTGTGCCAGTAACTGGTCCTGCCTGCTCTGCCTAGTTAGGCAGAGCACTCAAAAACAAGGAGGAGAATTAACTTGCCAAGAATTACACAACTACTTGGTCACGATGTTCTCCCAGCTCTCCCAAGACCAGAGCTGCCTTGTTTCTGGGTCACACTGTCCCCTTCTCACAGAGATTATCTTCCCCAAGAAAGGCACATTGTGAATTAACTCGGTGCACAGAACACAAGCCCTACGAACACTTTAAAGTCTAGCAGTACTAGGTGAGCAGTTGGGATCCTCTGGCCCCGAAAAATTTTATCCCTAGTAAAAAAAGTTTATTTCAACTTCTGCCTGTGCCCTTATCTCTAAATTTAATGAGGAAGCAGCTCCTTCTCTGCTGTTTTCCAAGTCTCTTTGATCTCATGATTATGTATGTGCCAGTTGCTAGCCATTATATAGTCTGAATAATGTATATTGATACTAGATAGCTCCAAGTACAGTATGTACTCAGAAATAAAGAACTGCTACTCTTTCTGTAACAGGAATCTTAGAAGCAGTTCAAAAAGCTTGGGAAGGAGAAGGGCACATAAAGCCTGGCCCATGGTGATTCCATGCTTGCTCCATGCCTGCACAGCCCTAAACCACATGGGGATGCAGCACAGGCAACAAGCAAACAAGAAATAAGACAAAAAAGTGAACACTGCTGCCCTGGAGCCCATCTCCTTTTGCATCATTTGCAGTTTGGAGGTACCCCCCAAACATGAGATATATTCTTATCATTGTGATACCTCTCTGAAATATTATGATAGCTGGAAAATAAACCAGAAAAGTAGAAAGGATGGTGGCATTTGGTTGTTTGGTTTAAGCTTTCCGCATTATCTGTTTTGGACTCTATTCTGCAAATAGTCCAGGACCCAGCTTAAGTACTTGCACTAACTGTAGGAAAAGGCAGGAAGCCACAAGAAATCAGTAAGGTCATGTCACTCTCACAGCAGTTTATACTTTTCTAAGCCTAAGAATGAAATACCTACAGCTTCACAAGCTACATACACAGCCTTACAGAAATCACTCCAGGGAAAAAAAAAATAAAATTGCATTTGTATTTAAAATACTGAAGTGGCTGGGTATCAACTATGCCTTGATCAATCATGGTGCTTAATTCTTCAACGCCAGTGACCACAAGCACCTTGTAGATATCTACACTTGGGCTACCACATTGTCATTGCTATAGCAAAACAAGCCTTACGTGGCCACCAGCTGCAGTGTCCTAACTAGCACCACGCCTGCAACAAGTCCAAACTGGAATAATTATTTACATAATATATGCATATATATACAAATCCATGCATGCAAGCAACCTAAAGATCACCAAATTAGAAGTACACTGCTCTCAATTTTAAGGAGCTGCTGTGGACGGTTCAGACTAAGGCAAAGTTAATGGGGCTTACCAAACACAGACCTCATTCTCTTGGTCTTCTTCTCTGCAGCTCACAGGGAAGGATGCTGAGGGAGGATGGAGGGCCCGGCCATTCACAGGCCTGAACTACCCTCCCACCCACCCACGCAGATTACCACTGCACTTCAGTGCAAGACATTTTCAACCTTAACGAACAAAACCATATCCTCTCTGTCTGTCTTTACCTCTGCACCCATAACAAAAGCAAAATGTCCTGATGTCTCTTCTAGGAAATTCTGCCCATTTTGGCTTTACCATATTCATTTACTAGCTCACCTTCTCCTTTGTATCACATGCTTTTGAAGAGATGACTTGCCAAATATACTGGTTTGAATAAAAGCTAGTCAATATTTCTTACTACTTTTCCGTATGTCCTGGTATATAGATATATTCAGTGAGAGTTATCTACCCTACATTTACTTCAGAATTTAATGTCATTAGTTTTTCTTTATATAGAGCTGATTGTACTCCCACCCTCACTGATTTAGTCCTATGCGCTTTAAGGGAAAGCTACTATACAGCAGAGTGATAAATTCCCCTTTATTAGCATTGCAACTATTGATCTCAGAATTAAGTTAAATCCCCAATAAAACTACACTTTCTAGTAACATCAAAAATCAGATTCTTCTTACTATCAACATCAATACAAATACTTTGTACAGTTCCATGTGGCTTTGACCCAGACAATGCTTAATTACCCAGACTTATAAAAAATCTGAAAAGGAAAATGTCTACTTATTTTAAGAGAAAGAAAAAAGTGTAAAAAAAAGAAAAAAAAGATTTGCAACTAAACCAGGCTCTAAAAGGAAGCAATTTTGGAATTCTTTCAGCTTTAATAATCTTTACACCACTATGTTCCTTTTTATGTTTCATAGCTCACAAATAAGTTCATAACACAGAACAAATTGAAATTTTAGATATTAATTTTCAAAATACCCATTATCCTACTAATACTGTACAGTTAGATTAAAATACTGTACAGGATTAAAATACCGTATATGATAATATAAAGGCAAAAATGCTTTGAGACAAAAATCCAAAGGAAAATTAGCTTTTATTTCTTGGTATATAAGCACCAAGCATTACATCACAAACTCTTACATTCTAAGCTTGGCTGTATCACTTGCTTTTAGATCCATAATGTGTCAGGTCTCTAAAGGACGCTTATTTGTGCTGCTTTCATCAGGAATGCTACAAATTCAGATAAACTAGAAATCTAAGATTCAGGATATGCACAATTCCATAAACAAGTAGAGCTATTCAGGACCTTGAAAAGAAAGCAGTACATAAAAATAGATCTCAAACACAGACAGGCAAAACAGGCTGCTTTGAACATGTGCTGTAACTTCTCTGTACACACCATACAAGTTTAAAGCGCTTGAAAAATATTTTGGCCTGTTTCAACCAGTTACTGAAAGAATTTATTATTAATACTCCTGAAGACCAAAGGACGGCATCATTATTGTAACAACACATCCCTCAGCTGCATATTTTGTACTCGATTCCACACCGTGGAAAACACAATAACTTGAAAATGGATGTTTCAGAATGATTATGCAGAGAAAGGACAACCTGCCAGCATGGGCAGTTCACACATGCTCAGACACCAGAGGTAGTGACCCACACTGTGGAAAACTCCCGTGTGACAGCTGACAAGTCACTTCTTGGCTTCTGGCTTCTAGGCCCCACCTGTACCCCCAATTTTACCTGGCTGCTATCTCATAATCTCAGGGATGCATAAAAAGTTACACAGACTAAAGATCTGAGTACCTATATGCCACTGTAATTATGGATTAAGTAAATGCTAAAGTGAAAAAGATACATAAAAAAATCCTACTGTTTATCAGAGACTATAAAGCCTTAACAGAAAACCAGAAAATGGCAGACAGGGGCACAGCTGCTAAAACAGAGAGGAGCTAAATTCTGCACAAACAGCATGCAGCCAGCTCTTGGCACTCAAAAAAAAGCATCCCGGCATTACCAGACTGGGGTTATATATATTGATTCAAACTGTTTTGCTTACACCCATAGCAGTCTCCAGCAAAACACCTATCATCTTCAGCAAGAGGAGGAAAATGTTTCTGACCTTCGCAAAAAGCAAGCCTGCTGAAAACACAGAAAAAACACTCTTATCTCCTGAGGCTATCAAGTGTTAAAATGTCAGTTGTAAGAAGTCATTTAAGACAAAAGTGGTTGCATAATGGCATTATGTAGGGATCCTGATATGATTAACTATTAATTAAACCATACAGATGAGTAGCATTGTGCTTGCAAGCAAGCTAGCTTTTCCCAAATTATAATTAACTAAAATATTGAATAAACACTGCAGAAACAAAATTATCTATGTTTGCTGCTGCTGCGTTTTCTTAGTCATAAAGGTGATACTTCAAAATTGCATCATATTAATTAGGAGTATGAAGGAGTACTAATTAGAAGAAATCACCTCTTGCAAAGGCAACCTTATTGGCTTGCAGTAAAGTTACAAACTATACTGGATCCAGTTAAGACACAAACATCTGAAAACTTGGTAGACACAGAACTTTGTTTTCTAAACCCGAGTTAAAGGACTACACAGACATCATCCAGGTCTTCAACCTTTTTCATAGTGGAATACACAGAGCTCTAATTCACAGCAGGAAGCAAATGCAGCTTCAGAAGAAAGCTGCCTCTATAGGACCTCCCAAGAGATTTGAAATAGTTTGAAACAAATGCAAACTTCATAAATTATGCAAGGACACAACTCAAGCACACTCATTCTTTACATGATGAAGGTACCAATCAACACAACTCAGTGGGAAAAGGATGGAAGGATTTTGTGCTTTTTTGCTACCAACATCGTGAAGGAAGGCAATGTGGAGGAACACTGTTCAAGCTAGTATTACAAGGCATCTACTATTACACAAACTTGCCTATCACCCCCAGAAAAAACATTTTGAAGGCTAGTGGTAGACTGAGGCAAGGTAACTCCTTCTCTATCCAAAAATCCCTTAAGAGTTTTTTTTTGAAAGAAAAAAAAGGCACAAATAATTCTGTGGGAAGGATTAACTTCACCCTTTGTGAGCAAATCTTATCTTTAACAATGTAAAGAGAATAGACAGGTATACTGGATATCCCTGAGGAGGTATTAAAAAAAAAAAAGTTAAAAAAAAAACCAAAACAAAACAGTGGCTGGAATTTGATGAAACCATTTAAGAAACAAAGTCTATAGTACCTTTAAAAACAGCATGTCTTTTAACGTTCTATATATTAAAAAACCTTGCTCCCTGCCTTTTGTATCTTTCTTCTTAATAATTTTGGTGTTTGAGGATTAGATAGCCTATAAGATCTGGGCTTCCATCTTCTTTAATGTATTCAGAGGTCCTGTGAAGATGAGGAGACCTTTGAATGCTAATTCTGTTTTGGAACATCAGATTTGAGATAGATAAACATGGTGACATGATCACTATTAATCATTGTCAGCAATGGCTGGGACTCCCACATCAGCAGAGCACAGCCTTACATCAACTTCAACTAGCCAAACTGTTCTGTCAGGCTTGGCCCTTTCAAGGTGCCTAAAAATTTAATTCAAGGAAATCAATGGAAGTAAGGAATTAAAATACTTCTAAAGGGTGTGGGACCAATGGATTTCCCCAAGGTCACTCAGTGAAGCTTACACAGAAAAATCCCAATTCAACTCAGTCACAGCATTTTCCACCTTTTCTGAGACCATTGGTGCAAACTAGAATGGATAAAGCCGCCACAGGGACTGATGAGTTTTTGTCAGTGAGGAATATGGGGGCAAAATTACTTTAGTGCATAGGGCCTCTGATACTACCTCACTAAATTCAGCCTCTCACCCACTTGAGTCATTTGGGTGATGTAGTCACTTTAAAGAATAAACTTAAGTAGCAGGCAATGCCACTTTAACATAAAAAAAGAAGTTGTGGCAACAGTTTCATTCTTTTACTATGTCCCATTTAAGTTCAATCAACCTACAGCAAAATCTAACCTAATCAGCTTCCCTTGTGTAATTTAAAGTAACTGCATCCACCAGAAAAAGCAGGTTTTAGATTTTATTACAGCAAGAAACAACTCTAAGCTTTCCAGTGATCTACAAAAAAAGCTGCTCATTTACGTTTTAATGAAAACCCTTCAAGCTAGGTATTTAAATGTCCTTTATAAAAACCTTAAAAATAAAGATGAATTAATCTTTTCTGCATGGTCACATAGCAAATATAGATGTAGAACTGACTGGCTAGCTATAGATGAAGAGGAGCCATCAATGGACCACTCAAAATGCAGACATATCAAGTGGCACTGCAAGCTGTTCCACTCAGTCTTAATTAATGAGTCAAAGAAAGAGTATGTTTATTTGCAGATGACAAAGGCAGCCAGAAGAAACTCAAAATGATCAAGATTATTGGTAAGTTGCCTGCAAGGAAACCTCTGTGAAATTCAGTAAGAGACAAATCCAAGGTTGAAGACTTAGAATTATCTGTACAAACACAGGACGAAGACAGTGGTGAGACAGTAGTTCTTTAAGGATGAATTCTCCCAGGCAAGTATCAAAAGCTGACTATGAGGCAACAGTGTTTTCCATACTATTGCAAAAACAAAGCACTGACCACGTAACAGTCTGAAAAACACCTGAAACCATCCCTCCAACTTGCTTTATGTGGGTAAGGTCTTAGCTGGGTTCATTAGAGCAAGGTTAGGTACTGTTTATAGGCTAAAGTCAGCAGCAGCAATGAGAATGATCTGAGATCTAGAAACAAAGATTGTAAGAAAGAAAATCTACTGAATAAAAATTAAGTCTACAAAAACAAAGGCTGACTTCCTAAGATCCCTTCTGTGTCTTTTCATCTTTTTTTAAAATGAAAGGCTCACAACATGTATTTGGGATGGTATTAAAAGGCTGAAAATGATAGGCAGAGGAGAGAACAAAGAAGAAATAAGCAGGGGGGTGGGGGGTGGGGGGTGGAGGAATGTCAGTGCAGAACACGAAAACCAAACCAGACTGAGGAAATTAAGGAGCATCTCGAGTCAAGGAGACTATCACGTCAATAACCTTTTCCTATTAAAAAATGGGAATGTTTTCACATTAGCTCCTTTCATAACAGCTGTGGTAGCCGCAGCATATAGACAAAGATGAGGTCTTCTAGCCCCCAACTCTCAAAAGGTATTGCAAGATAAGCATGGTTATTCCTTAATAACAGGTCCATTGCTTTAGAATGCATTACTCTTTTGAATTAAAACGGCACATCCAAACACAACAATTTCTTTTTTCTCAGGTACATCCTGAAAGTTTATCATTTTTCAAGGTGAAGAAAATGGAATTGTGGAACAAATGTAACTACTCCCTCTCCTCCTGTTGTATTGGGCCTAGCTCAGCCCCACAGCAGCCCTCCCAGTGCTGTGCTTGTACCAGTACCTACAAAGGTGTTTTGGCCACTGCTGAGCAGTGCTCGCACAGCATCAAGCCTGTCCCTCCAACCCCAACCCCCTCCCCAGCAGGCAGGGGGTCAGCAGGGAGTGGGAGGGGACACAGCCAGGACAGCTGACCCAAATCAACAAGTGGGATATTCCATACCATATGACATCTGCTCAGATATAAAAGCTATGAGAAAGAAGGAGAAGGGGGGGGGGGAGAGAGAGGGAGCATTTTTCATTTATGATGTTTGTCTTCTAGAGCAACTGCTACGAAGCCCTGCTTCCAAAGAAGTGACTGAACATCGCCTGCTGATGGGAAGTAGTAGAGAGTAACATCTTTTGGTTTCCTTTGCTTCCACACGTGACTTTTGCTATTGCTTTCATTAAAACTCTCTTTATCTTGACCCACAAGTTTTATTTTCTTATTTTCATCCCACACCACCACCACAGTTCTGCTGAACTGGGCAGTGATAAGAGCAGTTTGGCAGGCCCCTGGCATCCAGCCAAGGTCAGCCCACTGCACCCGTCTTTCCAAGGCAAGGAAGAAATCAAGCAGCACTCATAAGGCATCTGAAGCATTTTCCCCCTAACAACACATCAGCCATATGCCAATGCCTACACCTGGATGGTTTTCTATCTTGTAAACCTAGCCACCCAAGTAAAGCCTTCAGCTCTCTTCGTGGTATTAGGACTCTGTGTGTCTTGTGAGGAAAAAGACTGAGCAGATATGAAAAATAAATTGTCTTGCTACTACAGGCAGTATTTCACACTGAGGTAAACTGAGAAATGTTTGGTAAATTTTGTCCAATTTGCTCTCTGTGAATGGCAATGTCAACCCTTCAGAGCCCTTCACACAACACAGTAAAAATGGAATTTGCATTTACATTTGAAAAGTAACTGCTATTTTTTAAAAGGTGACATAAAACTTACATTTCGCGATACTTTAAATGCATAGACATTGCAAACTAAGAAGAATACAGTCTTCCTTACACCGGCCACAAGATTTTCCCCTGTTTTTCAGATGTCACACTGTATAACTTCAACGAATGCAAAAGCTCTGAAATGAAAGAAAAATTCAATAGTCTCAAATGGCACAAGGTACAGCTGACCAGCTTCAGATAACACTCCTGGTCAGTCTAATTCAGAGTATTTTAATGGCTGTATTCTGAACCCCTTAGAATACAACCAGACTCCAATACACATGACTTCTAGTATGACTGGACTCATCGGTAAGGATTCTTTCATGGTAGTTAGTAAATGCTTATAATATCTTCTTCAGTTCACTTAATAATCATGTGTTTGCAGATGGATGAAAAATCAGATTTGTTCACATGTACTTTTTCCAACTTGTTCACTGTTCTCTTTGTAGTAATAAAAGCTACTCCTTTTAATCCAGACAAATGAAGCATAATTTACTACTAGAGTATATTAAAGGCATGAGAAAACAAATAGAAAACATCTCATTACATAATAAAAAGCCAAATAAAAGGTGAATTCAAATTGTCAGACTAGTCTTTAAACAGAATAGCTGTATTTGGAAATTTGTATTTTGGTGCATTTAGTCTTTGTTGTCTGCAAAGATCAAATACCTTCATATAAATAACCTAGTTAATGTAATGAAACTATTGTATTTAAGTAGAAGGATTCAGCTGAGCCACAGCAACTTAGACTTACCTTGGGAGGCACATTTTGGAAACTGTCTATGCTCAGCTCTGATGAACCAAATCATGAAAACTCAGCACACTATAGTAAGTCTCTGCTATTTAATCTATCTCTCTCACACTATTCTCTAACGTGCAACACAAAGTCCCCTTGAAAATATCAGACATTAAAGCATATCCATTTGGAAGCTACTGCTTTTGGGCACAGTAAGGAGTTTCTTCATGGAATAAACTATTTCACTTGAACTTCTTTATTCCAACATGCCTTTTCCTTAACATATTGATCCCCTACTCACACATAATTTCTAGTCATAGCTTTCAGTGTTTTGAAACCATGATGGCACAAGCAAAACCAACCTCCATGCTCTTAACTTCTACCTAATTTTGTCCCCTTATCTCTTTTTCTCCAGCTCCAACACAACTGCCAAGCACTTCATCAACACAAAAGCATGTACATCTCTTTCTGCACGGATAAAGCCCAAAACCCAATGAAGACTGCAGTCTGCTGGAGCCTCTAGAATCAGCAACAATAATAAAGATACTGATGTCTATATTATTTTCAGAGTGTTAGAAAGACACACTTCTCTCCAGGATCTGTGCATTCACATTTGTAATATAAGAGTATACTGCCAATGGCTGCTTAAAGGAGAGGGGAAAAAAAGGGAAAAAAAGGAAAAAACAGGGTAGGCGATTGTCCTCAAACCCAGCACTTTTACATTTGTTTATGCAAAAGGAACATTAATTTTACAGTTTATAAGATCTAATCAATGAAAAAATTAACTTTTTCAGTAAATTAATAGCAAGATTTTAAAGAAGTAGAAATACTACTGTGTTGACAGATATTGCAAGGGGATAATGGTGTTTTATGGGCACATAAGTGCCATAATCACCAAATTATAAGCAGACATGAAACAGATTTAGCTCAAGCCAAAAATATACCCACAGCACGGATGAAAAGCTACACATAACAAAAGCACCAACCCTCCAGACCTTCATCAGTAAGCACAGAAAATGGGACAGGGAGGCCGCACAAAGAATACAGAAGCAACCAGCATATTAGACAAATATTTATCACAGGAAACTTGTCATAGAAAATTCCTATCCAATACTGGGAGTCAGACACCCAGTGGGCAGTCAGCAAAGTGATAAATTCATAATAGGCCAGTGAAGCCAAATGAAAACACACTCCTGACAAGTCTGGCACATCCTGACAAGTCAGCACAACCCTGAACTGGACAAATGGTAGCCATGCCTGTCAGCCCTGAGAGAAAGGATGACCCTCAAGCTGCTTCCCATGTGCTCCTCAAACACCCATCTGAGCATCGGAAAGAAAAAACAAGTAAGACAAGGCAAGGGAAGCAAGACTTGATCTGGAGATGACCAAAATAAGGAGATTAGTACAACAGATATGAAATGCAGTAAATGAATGTTTTGCAAATTTCAAGCCCTTTTAGGAACACAAACAAATCAAAATACCCAGCGCTCCTGATTCAGTGTAGTAGGCCAGGCTGCATTGGAAGGAAAGGAGAAGTACATTCCTACAGAATAGCAAAGGTTTAAGAAATTAAGTCTGGCATAACTGGCAGAGTTACAACAGGAATTAAGTTAATCATAAGGGGCACTATTGCAGGGGACTTTGAAAATGAAGGACAGGGAACAACTCTGGGCAACTCTGAAAAAAGCAAGCTGATGAAGGAAGTGACAAGCCAAGTGAGCAGCTGAAAGCTTGAAGCATGTGAGGCAACCACCATGGAGACCAGAAATAAGATCATAATATACGCAGTCATTGTGGCAGGGTCTACAGTTCTGAAAGCAGACAGAAAAGAAAGACTACGTGTGGCAACTCAACCAGCTGATACCACAATGTCTGTATCTTTTGATGCAGCCCAGAGACCAGGACCTACAAGTACCAGTCAAGGATGACACTCAGGTTACAGGTTCAAAGTGATGGGCTGGATGATGAGTTAATCCTCTGCAATGAAAAAAAGGTAGTAGAAGAGGCAGGGCAAGCAGAGTTTAGAAGGACTATTTTAGCTGTAAATAGAGCTCCACCATTTTTTTGGTTGTTTTTTAGATAGAGATAAGCTGGAGGTTGAGTTTGATCCAAAAAGGAGAGGGGTACAGGCAGATCAACCCATTGCCAGTAAAAAGACAGCAGTCCTACAGTAAAACACAGCATGAAAAAGAGTAATAATTTAAAAGAATCAAGAAACAGATCTTGCACAATGTGCAAGAAAAGATGGAACCAGCACTGGAAAAAGAGAAATCCTCCAAAGCAAGTGCTAGAACAATAAATACGGAAAGAAAGTTAAAGGCAGTTCCTCTCAACTTTGCTAAGATTTCAAGAAAAGAAGAAATTTATCTGGTTCTGAAGACTACTGTGATGGCAAAGAAGTAGTTTAATTAGGTTGGGGGCAGGGGGGGTGGGGGGGGTGGCTAATAGTTCAGAATGGTAGCCCTGTAGTTCTGCTATTTAAATTCTGTTTTCCACATTTTACTGCATTTTTAATATATAGTAGACTTCTAGAGTCAACATTCGCCACTGTAACTGAATGCTATTAGGGTGGAAGAACAGGGTAAAAGGACACTTTTTTGGTAACTAGACAAAGCTGAGGGATAGCTGGAGCTTTTTACAGTAGTGAGATGTAGGAAGCACTATGAAGCCAAAGAATGAATACAATTAATAAACCCAAATCTATCAAATGATGAAAAAGCTAAAAGACTCGACAATAATCCATCAACTTCTCAAGTGAAGACTTGCATAGGTAATGTAGGTAACAACCATACAACAATACTTTTAACTTATAATAATAAAAAGAAGAAAAGCACATGAGGGTTCTCAATGTACTAGAAGCTCCGCATTTTAACCTTTCTACTTTTTAAAACAACAAAACCAAAACTCAAAAAAGTTTTAAATACAAGCAAGAGGCACAAAAAGGATCACATTAAAAAGCTTTCTATTTTTTCGAGATTTTAGTGGTAGCACTAAGAGCCAATTTTAACCCCAAATTTTTCCTGTGTGCCTCAATCATGTCAATTAATATTTTTATCATATTAAAAGGTGCGTAAGAGGCATTTACAGCAATAAATTTTGGTCACAATGTATTAGTTACCAGAAAAGGTTGGCAAAAGCAAAAGACTTCATTAATAGTTAAAAGGAAAAAAAGGCCATCTCCCATCCAAACAACTCATCTTTTTTGAGGTTATGAATAATAACAAACAGGACATTATTTATGAATAGTAGGAGGCAAGATAGCTTTACAATTGACATTACTGGAGAAACTCTGTTCAAGTAAACCACGTGAAAAATTAATCCTCCCTAAACATATCTCTTTTAATACATCCATTTATACATTACATTAAAGAAGCATACACAGATGTCTGAGCTTGTGCTCATATTGTATCTCAGCTTCAGAAAGACACAGGACAAAGAAAATGCTCAGAGGCAATCCGATTGGGTTTGACTGCTGTCTGACCACATATTTGCAAAATAAACATACTTTGTAGGAGTCAGAGAATAATTAAGTGTCCAGATGCCCATTCAATTCTTACCCCTTGGCAAGCTTGATCACCCCCCATGCCATGTGCTACACGGACACATTTCCGCAGAGCTTGAGGCTAGGACCAACAACTCACTGGCAAGACAGGCTGCTGAGCACAGGGCAACTACTTGGTCATTGCCAATTACATTTAAATTTCAACTTGTGATCTCCAGGTGAAAAGCTTCATATCCTGTCATCAGTGTATTAAAATTATTTAGTTTTTAAACCTAAGAATGCTAATGTAAATGGCAAAGACTGGTGAAAAAAAAACTGGAAGGAGGCGGCTGTAAAGTCATTGTCACAAAATATGATGCACTGTAATGTACCTTTAGTTATCCTGTTCCACGGCTGCAAGATATTCTTGTGATATCTGCTGCTCTCACCGCAGGTAATGCGGATGATGTACACATCCTGTCATTTTCAGTTCAAAAGATTAAAAAGCAAATATGCCTTGTATTTTAGTAATTATCACAAAGTACAATCTTGCCCAATTAAAATGAGGGGGTTTTTAACCACTGTACAGCTCTATTACTAGCAATTTAATTATTTGTCACTAATTTCATTCTTAAAGAGTGACAAATTTATATGATATTCTGAACTTCTATCTTTTGCAATTAAATTTAATCAGTGTTTCTATGAAATGTTTTATGTAATTAAATCCCCAAAATGAGCAAACATCACACACACATACACACACACCCGTGTGTTACTGTCCTCTATAGTACCACACTACATGTAACAGTATCACAATAGGGTGTTAACTTCTAATTTCATGCTTTTATGTTATACTCATCTGCAGTATAACACCATGTAGCTAACTTACCATTGCTGCTTGGCTTTTACTACAGTGGCTCTCAAATACAAAACACAGTTTTTTTTCACACTGGGTTGCAAATTCCTCCTGTACTCTATTTATTGCTTGCTTACTGCTTTAGCAATACAGCAGCAATAAGTGCTACTGCCTTTAGACACTACCACAGGCACAAGCATTACAGGAACATCTACATATCACAGAATCACAGCACGGTTGAGATTCAGTAGGACCTCTGGAGTTCACCTGGTCGAACCCCCCTTGCTCAAGCAGGGCCACCTACAATCCATTGCCCAGGATCATATCCAGACAGCTTTTGAATAACTTCGAGGCTGGAGACTCCACAAACCTCTCTGGGCAACATATGCCAGTGCTCAGCCACCCCCATAGTGAAAAAGTGTATATTGATGTTCAGGGGGAGCCTCCTCTTTTCAGTTTGTGCTCGTCACCTCTGGGCCTGTCACCGGGCACCACTGGAAAGCGCCTGATTCTATCTCCTGTGTGCCCTCCCTGCAGGTATTTACATAAAATTAAGATTCTCCCTGAGCCTGCTCTTCTCCAGGCTGAACAGTCCCAGCTCTCTCAGTTTTTCTCATGGGAGAGGTGCTTATAACAGTCTTAGTGGCCCCTCACCGGACTCCTCCAGTACGTCCATCTCTCTCATACTGGGAAGCCCTGAACTGGACCCAGCACTCCACCTGTGGCCTCACATGTGGCTGAGTAGAGGGGAAGGATCACCTCCCTCAAACTGCTGGCAATATTTTGCCTAACACAGCCCAGGATACCATTAGCTTTCTTCATGGCAAGGGCACATTGTTGGCTCACATTCAACTTTGTGTCCACCAGGTCCTTTTCTGCCAGGCTACTTTCCAGCTGGGCAGCCCCCAACATATATTGTGCATGGGGTTGTTCCTCCCCAGGTGCAGCACTTCACACTTTCCTACTACAAGAAAGTATGAACTAAGAACATGGAGTCTATTATTTTGTTTTGAAGTCCTACAAAGCCATCTTGATCATGCACAGAAATTTAATAAGCGACTTTCAACATGAAAATTTAACAGTAGCCTCTTAGTTAAGTAAAACTGCAGAATAAACAGAATGATTTAATACCATACTTAATTAACTTTCTTTTATCTCATTAAAACCTCAGAATGCTTTATGGAACAGTCATACATAAACTATTACTTTGTAATACAAGATTGTGCATTTCTCTAGATAGATAAACACAAAAAATACACTGTTTGTCTGGTATGTCTAAAAAGTAAATAAGAAAAAAGAATGTCACTGCTTCTACTTCAAAAAACAACATGACATAGTGTAACTATAAATTATGCCTATACATATAAATTTTGTTCTGTATATACACAAAAAACTTCATTCATTCTGAATGAAACACCAAAATTAGCCTCTTCATTCCTAATGAATTTTAAAATATATAAAGTTTCTTTGTCTAAGCAAAATCAGGAGAACACTCAGAAACCAGCAAATTTCTGCCAACAGAATCGATGAGGAACCACAGGATGTGAAGGATAAGTTCATTCCCATTTGCACAAGTTTAACAGCATCACTGTGTGCTGAAGAGGCACTTCTCAGGCAGCATAATCCCAAGACTGGCTGTGTCTAAGAGCATCTGAATTCTCTTATCTATGCGAAACAGTCTGGATCTTCTTGCATTTACTAGATTATTACAAGACTGTTTTCTCAGATTGCAGTACTTTTAACGTGGCTTGAGCCTGTCAGAAAGTTTCAAGCAAATGTAAGAAAGAAGTAAAGTCTCACGATTGTAGAGTCCTGCAATTAGGTGACCAGAAGGGTTAGACTCCAACAGGAGGGCATTAGTTTTGTTCAGCCAAAAGAGAAAGCTCAGCTATTCTGCAGCTGGTTCAGTGATGGCTGGCAGGCCCAGCAGCAGCAACACCCAAACACCCAGACCAGCTCCTCCAGCACTGTTTGTGCCCAGGAGCCACAGGGAGATAGGTGGGGACCTAGAGTTACTGGGGTGGAGAGGGTACAAAGCAGGCTGTCACTGTTCACAGCGCAGTCTTGGTACCCACTGGTGTGATTTTAGGAGAGATTGTTTTGATGCTATTTCAACTGTGCATTCAAAATAGCTCTGAATGAACTGGGGTCAACGGAAGCAAAAACCAGGGCAGTCAGCCTCAGGAGACATTCACCTTGGCCTTCTATTACAGTAGGCAGTACTGTGCTTCTGCTCTCCCAACCACATGTTGGTCCCAACCACAAGGCAAAGAAGGGTTATTGCTGCTCATAGCAACACAAAATTTGTTGTATCACAAGTCATACTACCTATATACGCACACACTCCCTTCCCAAGCACAACAGTCAAAGACTTGAGTAATCAGCCAGGCACTGAACAGCTCAGATAAGCTCATTTTCCCCATGCATGAGCCCACATGCAGAAAAATGCATGTTCTCTTTGAAGAAGTATTCATCCCAAGGAAAACAGCAAGCTTGCAAATCTCCAAAAAGGACTAATAAAAGACTAGTTACTGTTAGCAACCTCCCACAAACTCTGTAGGCTGCAAAGTCACATCTCACAAACACACACAGCCCTGGCTCCAGCACAGGAAGTACCATGGTGGCTTTTTGAGGTGAATGAGACATAGCTGCATGAACATCACGTCCTCACACAGTCTCATTTGACACTAAATGCAGTAAAAATTGCAGCCTTTGGGGAAAAAAAGGGAAAAAAAAGAAAAAAACCCCTGTTCATTACAGTCCACACTGCATAGTAAAGCAAACAAGCAAAAAAAAAACACCCTGAAAAATAAGAAAAACCCCCAAAACAAACCCAAACCACATATTTTGAGTCAGCAGCAGTCCAGAGTCACTGACTCAAGGAAGTAATAAGAAACAAACCAGAAGCTTTGATTTTCATAAGGACCACAGAAGATAGCAGAACATTCCAGAAAACAAGTAATTTATGTTCATTAAGTATCAAAATATTAATGAATTAGCTACTGTAAATCTGGGATATATGTTTCCTGTTAACTTTCAAAACAAATAGAACCCAGTGGAGAATTTGCCAAGCAAAAAATACCCACTCTTCAGAATTTACACTAATGAATTTCCACAGTTACTGTGGAAATAGCTTTCTTTTTTTATAAACATCATTTTGCATGCTGCAGTTGTTAAACCATTTTACAAGAATAGTCTTATTTAAAGGGGCTTTTCATTATATGCTCTATTATTCACATCTGTATTTTGTCATCGCAAAACTCCTAGGTATTTCACAACCTTGCAGGACATATTCTTAAAACACATCCTAAAAATACACCCCTCTTTGTGCTTTTTCCCTTTTTGCAATTTTCTTCAATTTCCATAATTTAGGCTGCTCTAATTTATGTCATCTGCTAAGAGTCAAAGACTACTTCCTATCCCAGCTGCAAGAGCACCACCTAATTGTCTGAATACTGTCACCATAGGAAGACCATGCATTAACTGCTGGGCCAACTAAACTGGGCCAGCAGGGTACTGGAAGGCCCGTTTAGCACAGGCCACTACATAACCCAACACATCAAGAGTTAAACCAGCCGACTCGTTTGTTTTATGTGTATTTCCAGTAAATTTGTGCAATAGAAGCCACAAGTATTTGCCTGGAGAATGCTGGTTACCAGAGGTAAACTCATTGCTTACATTTCAGTGACCTTGGGGAAAATCTCAACCTTATCAGAGAGCATCTATTTGTGACACCTCAAAGTCAAGTCACAAGATCTTTATTTATTTATTTTCCTTTCCTTCAAGGGTGAGGGCATCTATAGCTACCAGAATCAGCTAAATCCTGAAAGAGGAGATTTCTCATTTTGGAATGGAGACTTATTTTGGAGTGGGGCCCACTCCTACCCTCTTTATGACTTCCGTTTAAAGAAACATAAGCTAGCTAACCAAGAGTTTCTTTTGCACAAGACTGCTGCAAGTCAGCAACTCAAGGCACTACTGAAATCAGTTTCTTAAGCAGCCCACTGGTGAAAAATCTTGGCAAGCAGAAGTTAAGGAGGGAACATGCTGCCCACTTGCCTTTAACACTGAGCATTGGCTGCAGAAATAGATGCTCTTTCTCCTCTTTGTCCTTCCTTTCCTTATGTTCCTTTTGTGGATTGTCCAAGAGCTGGACTGTGCTCCAACAGCAGCATGAGCCACCCCCCCCAGGCCACTAATTTATCCTCCTTTCCTCTAAAAGCATTAGTTACTATGCCTCCAATATATTAACAGAAAAAAATTAATGATATGACATAGAAATAACTAGATGTCATTATAACAACAAGAAACAACTTCTGTGATCAACTGTATTAAAGCCTCAGTACCACATCTTGCAGCACTATGAAATAGTGTTAAATACCTTTCCTTTTTGTATCCAGTTTGTTCCACTTAAACTCAGCACAACATAATGCCACCTAGTCCCAAAGGTGAAGTCTTTGAAGTCTTGTAGAATGGGCATTGAGTGAACTTACTGGAAAATCGTTAAAAATCTTGGCCTCGCAGTGCGCAAAAACAATGCTTTCTAACATCCAAAACTAGATCACTACAACCAGTACAACAGTAAACCCAACTCAGGAGAACCTAAAATTCATATTTCAGCTCAGGCAAGCAAATACCTAAATGCAATTATTTTACTCATGTGTAAACATGTATTAAAGCTGGGCAAGGAAAGGCATTTCCACATTGGAGAAAATTCCCAAATCTGTTCTGGCGCTAGTATGAAACCAAAATCAAAAATTGCAGCTTATCCACTGAAGAGAGGGAGACAGTATGTCTAAGGGACAGTTCTACTGTTGGTGGCCCTAGGAGAAAAAAAAAAAAAAAAAAAAAGAAAAAAAATCACACTTGGCAGTACTCTGATGGTTAAATCGCTGAGAAGAGACAGAAAGGTTCTCTCTCTGGAGACAGGGAGATAGAAAGGAACACTGCCCCATATCATCAGACCTGTCAATACATAACAATTTTGAAGCTTTATGGAATTCCAGCTAAAGACCACCAGAATTTACCTACCAGGTCTAGCCAAGTCATATTGATTCTGAAATAAAGGATGATAAAGAGTAAAAAAATATGTTGTCCTAGTAGTGACAGTGTCTTTTCAAACTAAAATGAGTCAAGCATTATTACATTGTTTTTTCTCCTTTAGAAAAAGGAGACAAAGTTGCTCCACTATTTTTATTTAATCACTTAAAGACACTCATTGTGTCTATTTATAATTTCAGTGCTTAAATATAGTGCACTGATTGCTTCTTGTTTTTTTCAAGTACCACAGAGTAACATCTGAGAGTTCATTTCTGAAAAAAATATTAAAAATTAATAGAATCTATAAACTCAGAACTCAAGTGGCTCTTAATTGAGGATGGTGACCCTGCCTGGTAGTTAACAGGACTTCTAGTTTTTGTTTGTGTCCCCTGGGGTCTGACCCCTCCAGTGGTCTCCAAGTACAGCACAGTGCATGAGAGCACAGGGGAAGCCCCCATGGAACATGGAAAGATGGGGAGGAAAACAAAGAATAACCAGGGATAGATTGTAATATTGTGTTTGTAGCCAGCTGATGCCAGCTGTTTCCTTCTCTTGCCATTCCCTCAGTTTTAACAGTACTTCTACCTTCCGCCTGTTTGGGGAAGGGTATTTCCTCTCAGCTATACTATCAGAAAAGGGATGCCTACCATCCCACCTCTGTAAGAAAGGCAGCAGAAACTGTTCCAAATTTCCAGGAAGATTTTTGAAGAAAATGCTGCCTCTAGATCTCCTACTTATAACTAGGATACTACTGCCACAAAAGGGAACAGCTAATAACAAATTATGCAGAAGCAAGTTTTCTGCTGAATAAAACTGCTGCAAGGCTGTCTCTAGCTGCTGATAGGTCAGCACGCCGCTCCTCAGCCCACCAGAGCCTCCTCTTCATGGTCTCTGCCCCTGAGCCTTCCACACAGCTCTAGAGGAGCCTGCGAAGGTACTGGGAACTCACTTCTCCGGGGGCAGGAGAAAGCAGGTTCACCTTTCTGACAACACTGCGCACAGCTCTGGCACAGCTGCCATGCCCCCTCCAAACACATAGGCACCCAGTCATTCCATCAGTACCAGTTCTAGCTGCTACCTGTTCCTTTCCATACCTTCGTAAGAACAACTCCCACACTAATTAAAAGGCATGGAGTGATTTATTATTCCCACACTTCACATATAAGCTCAGCAACTTCCTCATGGGTTCATCAGAGTAAAAAGTGAACACCGCCCAGTCCGTGCAGTTTGACATGTAACACGCACACACACACATAACCCTGGCAACCTGAATGCATTAACTACTGAAAGAAACAAACATACCAATGGTGGGGGCAAGGGGAGAACATCCCAGTTAAGATAACTTTTGCAAACTCCTCAAGACCTGACCCCACTCTAAAAATCTGTTAAAGCTACAGCAGTGACCAGGAACTTTTAAACAGCCCCACCGTTCACTTGCTCTACTCTCCAAATAAGAACCAGATATAGCGAAGTGAAAACACCACATAGCTCCATGTCTCAGTTGAAAGTATCAGCTTAAATAAGCCCACCTTTTGTAATTGAGCCATTACTTTAAGGGGACGGCTAGATTCCATTTTGGCCTTAGTCAAAGCATCCCCATATCCAGGGAATGATCTCCACAGAGCATCTCTGGCCATCTGCACCCTGAGATCATGAAATAGGAGCTCAACTGGATGTTGGGCACATAAAAGCATAACTGATCTCCTGACATCTTAATAGGATATAAAGGCTTCTGTTAGATTAAAGCAGGTTTAGTAACTAGATACCGAGTTGATGCTGTACATGACACGCACAAGGAAAATGAAGATGCTGGGTACACTGTATGACTGCTTGGCAGTTCTGCACATCCAGCATGACAGTACCCATCTCACAGAGGAATCTACCCTTCTTCCTGACAGGTGATAGAAGACAAAACTCCTTTATAATGGGAAAATGCCCATCCAATTTATTTGGGAGGATGGATTTCAAACCACAAGGTCACCAAACAGTTGCTCTCAACACAGTGGCTGTGTACCAAAACACTGCTTCAGCATCCCCTATTCTCATCCTTGTCTTTCAGACCTGCTGAAGCAGTCTATGTTATTTGTTGTATCCTCCTGAGTTGCCCTCCCAAATGACAAGAACCCCATCAGTATCTGCAGCAATAACTGCCACCCTAGCAGCTCCTACCACAAGGCACAGTCCATGCAGTGCTCAAGGTGGGAGTAGAGCACAACAGAGAACATCTAGCACTACAAGAAATGGACACTAAAACAGTGGTCACACTTGAGGGAGGATGGGGGGGGGGGGGGGGGGGGCGTGTCAAGGATAGAACACCTTAAATCCATAAATTTCTTCTCTCAAACTATGAGTTTGCTTATTTGACTTAATATCTGATGTATTTTTCTAAACAGAACAGTACTATTGTTAACTGCTTATAACTTCATAAGGTTTTTGTAAACTAAGAATTACTGCTGGTACAATTTTTCAACTTGAGAAATACAGATAACTATGATGATTTGTGACCAAGTGAAAAGGTCAAGTAATTTACTAGTTGAGGTTTTCTTTATTTCTCAGTGAGGTAAGCAACAATTGGAGGAAGGAAATGCTTAGGCACAACAATTTCAGAAGTCAGAAGCTGTTCTTGTAAGGCAGACTAACAGTACAATTCAAACCCAGGAAAACCACATATAATTACAGGTCAAAAAGCTGAAAACATTAATGGGAGGGGAGGAACCAAAACATTAACAGCCTAAAAGACCAACAAAATACCAGAAACAATTAGAACATACTTACATATATAAGCAGAAAACATAGAAAAATTAACTAATTGAAATCTGACAGGGCATCAAAACACAAGGATAAAGGGTGAATTGAGTATTGAATGGTCTGGGTTTTATTTCTTTTAGGAAATAAGTCTGTCAGATTTTAACTTAAAAAGGAGAAACAAAAGACAGTTGCAGGTTTGGGTTTGTTTTTTTTTTTAAATAGCATTCATGTTTAATGAATATACTTTGGCAATCCAGTGGGCCATGAAAATTTAAGTCAGTGGTTCATTAAACAAGACTACTTTAATTGTTCTTAAAATACCACTGCTGCATTTACATATTAAAAATATTTATCAGTGGAGAGGGTTATTATTTCCAGACTATTTGAAAGATTACGGGTTTACAGGAGTACAGATATACTGAAGGTTTCAGGAACAGCAGAATGAAAATAAATATGAACTAGTTCAGTCTTATTTACAAGAAAAAAGGTTTAACTGCAAGATGTTCACATATATTAAGGAGAATGCAAATCCTTCTACTGTTTGAAATGGAAAGGGGTTTTATCTCTGGTACAAAGGCTAGATGATTTACACACACACACACTGCCTACTACAAGGTCTCCTTTAATTCTCTTTCAAAATAGACCCTTCATATTCTCTAATGGGCATGTCAACTAGGCTGTCCTTCAGTTTTCTTCTCTTCTTTAGCTCTCCAGCAACTAATTAATATAACAATGTTGTAGGAAGTATCAACCACGACACTTAAAACTGAAGTGACCACTTAGAACTATACTGAAGTCATGCTATGCAAAAACCAAAACAATATCAAATGGAGACAGTCTAGACTTCAGACTAGACTGTGGCTTTTCTCAAGGAAAAGGTGCAAACAAAGCAAAAGGTGTCTGAGCTTTTACCAACACTACAGCTAGCCATAAATATGGATCTGGTAATTTGGTAATGCTGTACAAAGCTGTACAACATTTACAATTATGTATATTAAGAACACACGGACTTCATCAATAGCTAGGCCACATACTTGGAAATAGGGTTAATCAGTTTAAATCTTTATAAAACTGAAGAGGTGAAGTCTACCGAAAGTGAGATTATAGTAAAATACATTACTGATACAAGGGCTGCCACAAAGATTAAACAATGGGGAAACAACTGGGCCTCTGATACACACACACCAATCTGTAATGCCTAGACTACCCTGGAGAGCAAGGAATGAATTAAAAGAACTAGGTACAGATGCATGAAAACCTGCATTCACAAGAAATGCTTTTCTTTTGTTTAAACTACACGGTTATACACAATTTATTTGATTATTTAACCCACGGTCATTTCCACAACGTGGTTATTTGAGCAGCCAATGCAGCAGAGAAGGTGAAGAGGGAAGACATGTTTTTGGACACACAAGGCTTTTTCTTCAGACTACCCTGCTTTTATTAACTGTGTCATTTGGTGTAATAAAGAATATTCCCTCCTGCTACAAACCTGATCTTTTTTCTGTAGACAATCTTGACTACAGTGCCAGTACAAACAGGTTAAGAACTTTGAAGGAAGAGAATCATTGGTTTGTGGTCCTAGTTTCCAGCCCGCTCCTGCAGGTTTGTTCATTCATTTGCTCTTTCTAAACAGCCTGTTTCCTCCCTATTCAACTGTCTACTCTAACATCGCTAATGTGAAACTGTGAGAACAAGAGTCTGTATTTGCATTCTTTGCTCCACTCAGGGTTTTAAAAACCTATTTGATCTACCCCCATACAGCTGGGTTTTCTTCTAAGCTGAAAAGTTTTAGTCCTCAGACAGAAAACATCCCATACCTTTGATCAAACACAACAACTTCTGCTGTACATTTACTATTGCCATAATACTTTACAAATAACTATAACATTAGGGAAGTATCTATAGTATTGACAAATAGATATGGTACAGATTCATACATTCGCACAACTCATGTTTTCCAATTTGTTCTCTGTTCCTTTACTAGTATATTGCAACATTCTGTCAAATACTTCAATGAAGGAAACAATCTTGATTCCTTCAGACATGAACACCAATGAAAAAAATACTTAACTTTGCTGTGCTTCCATCACATTATCCACCGGTAATGCCTCCTTTTCATCCTAATAATTATCAGCTTTGCTGCCTCCCTGGCAAACTTCTTCCTTCCTTATTATGTATTTATTATTATTAGCTGTTATGCACTTAAAAAAAATATCAAAGCCAGGTTTGGCTTTCATGGGTTTACCTTTAAAATGTTAGGAGTTTACATTTTTTTCTATTTTCTTCAGTGGACACCAGTCTCAGTTTTTGAAGGACGTCTTTTTATTTCAAACTTCTTGGATTCTGCTTTTTGATTACTTTTTTTTTTTTGGTCTTCTCAGATTTTTTCATTTAACTGGTGGAACACATTTACTTGAGCCTCTACCTTTCAACATTATTAATCCTGACTCCAAGCACCCTCTCTTTTAGCTCTTCGTTTTATTTTTCATTGAATTAAAATCCTTTTCATAACTCAAAATGCTAGACAAGTATTCTTTAGCTAGAAATGCTAGAAAAGTATAACCAGGGAGGTACAGTAGTGTGCCACCACCACCACCTCTGTTGAAATTACTATGCAAATAAGAAAAGGCCTTTAGCCATTCAGCAGCCATCATTATTCAAGTCTCAGGCAAAAGATGCCTAAGGCGTAGTCCAAAAAATTACAAGTTTTAAAAACTCAGAGACATTGTTCAGCTAGTGACATAACCATGATGATAAGACTTGTTAGTCTTAACACTGAATGCAAGTTAAACATAATCATGTGCTTGTAACACAGCAGTTACAGCATTACATAATGGAGTTGACAACTTGCAAAGCATTTCTCTGCTTAATTAAGAAAGACTACTGGACATTTCCAGCATTCTTAAAACTTTTTTTCCCAAAAAACTTACTTTGTTGTGTTCCTTTACAGTTAAATTTGCTAAATCATGCCCTCTGAAGACCAGAATAAACAAATTACTACAAAATGGGATTCATTAGGTGAAAAAAACAAATGAGCCAGCCAAACATATGTAGACTTCGTATTGTTTTGCTAAATTAGGTAAAACATATAAGACCATTTTCTATGTCCCAATAGTTCACTTATTTATTAAATAAACCATATACATTTTGCTATTACTTAATTCTCCATTTTAAAACAACTATGGAATTTGCATTTGGAAACTGGAATTTGAAACAGAATTTGAAAAGTTTCTAGCTTTGAAATTGAAAATGGAATTTGACCATTTCTAGCTTATTCACCCTTCTTACTACTACTTCTTCAGTGACCTCTAGGGCTCAGCCTTGCCACAAACTCTATCCTGATATTTGCCTGGCACAGATAGTTGTGCTAAATCATAAAAGACTGAGCTCACGAAAGACAGTTCCTCTAACACTCAGTGGAACACAACTGCTTTTCTGTCACAAAACGATAAATCACATAAGTTAAAAAAATAATCAGTAGCTTCACTATATAAACACAGCTGGTTAGCATGAAATAATCAAACCAACATAAACAACTCTATCCAATCCAAACTCAGGGAATGCATTTTCATTTTCTTCCAATAATGGCTTTTGCGGTAGGTCTTTCAGACACTATGCATTAGTATTTCAGGATGACTTACTGCAAGTCAGCCTTCTGTAAATGATCATTTACATTTTGTGAAAATTGATTATGTGCAGTTGAAGCAAGCTGCTTGAGCTAAAAATCTGGGATTCAATAAATGAAAAAAGCCAGTATAAATTGACTTGCCAATGTTTGAGTAACATATGCCTACACCTTTACAACAGCTCTTAAACTTCTGTTCTCTATAAATAAAAATGTAATAACTAACAACAATTAATTAGGCCTAGACCCAACTCACATCAATGTTCTGAATCATGTTAATATTTTTCACCATTGGTTGCTGTGAAGAGAACTGTGTAGTCATATGCAGAGGATCAGTATGTCATGTTGGAAGTGATCAGGAGTGGATGAATTTATAAGATATTGCTTTTACGGGAAGGACATGAGCATATTTTTCCATACACTTTCCAGAATGAAGTAGCAGGAATCTTTTATAGTAAATACTTAATTGTTGATTCCTTTTAAATAAAAACTTTTAAACGTAAAGCACACAACCCAAATAGATGGTACCAAGGATATACCATTACTGAAAAGCTCAGAGTAGCTCAGAAAGCCAGACTTACTGAAGCCTGCTTCCGCCATCAGCTGACCACAAGCCCACACGAGGCTATGCTGTGCCTACAAAGATAAGCCTTGATTTAACCCTCATGTCACAGTATGCAGTATACCAGAGCAATCTGAAGCAGTGCAAGAAATCTTCCACACCTATTCTTACCTATGCAAGTCAAAAGAAACATGCATTCACCTGAATCAAAAGCACACTCGTACCTCTCTGCCTAAACCAAAACTAGTCTCTAAGAAACTGCAAACTTCAAGTTTCCAGTTTAGAGGGCCAAGTAGCTTAGATCAATCAGCTTTGCTTCATCTTGCCCTCTCAAAGCTACTGCTGAGCTTGTCACTAGGGGCACTCTCAGAAATGGACTGCCCTTTTCTCTGTCTTTACAATATGAAAACTTAAATATAAAAACCTTTGGAGACTAGCGATATGCTGGAAAATACTGAGGCCTGCTTGCCCTGTCCCACACTCTTCTCTTACCCGCTCCCTTACTTAGTACATTTTTCGTTGAAATCAAGTCCTCAGTAAAAGGAAAAGGTGGCAGCTTTCCTTCTCCCTTGTTTTCCTTTATAATGTCATTACTCACTACATAAAGTAGAATCTTTCCTCAAGGACCACTTCCCCGTATCACCCATCATTCCTCAACAGTCAGGAGCTGCATCATGTCAGTGCGACTGGCTTTCCAGAGGTGCACAACACAGGTCACTCCTCTGAACCTAGACGGGGCAGCAGCTCTCTCTTCTGAAGGGAAGAAAACAAAGCCCTACAGGAGACTGAGGCATTGCTATAGGTAAATTATGTCACCCATTAGCTATCATGTACAAAAAGTGGACATTGGACCTTAAAACAAGTGGGGTGCTCACAACACCTATAAGAAATCGCCAGAGAGATGGACATACTGAAAAGAGGTCCTCTGAAGGGCCAATAAGACTATATGGACCAGAGCACCTCTCCTATGAGGGAAGCTGAGAGAGCTGGGACTGTGCAGCCTGAAGAAAAGGCTCAGGGGAGATCTTGGGAATTTTATATAAATACCTGCAGGGAGGGCACACAGGGGATAGAACCAGGCTCTTTCCAGTGGTGTCCAGTGATGGGCCCAGAGGTGATGAGCACAAACTGAAACACAGGAGGCTCCCCCTGAACATCAGGGAACATCTCTTTGCCATGGGGATGACTGAGCACTGGCATGGGTTGCCCAGGGAGGTTGCAGAGTTTCCTTCCTTGGAGATACTCAAAAGCTGTCTGGGTATGTTCCTGGGCAATGGATTGTAGGTGGCCCTGCTTGAGCAGGTGGGGGTTAGACAAGATGAATTCTGCAGCTCCCTTCCAACCCTTCAACCATGCTATGATTCTGTGAACATCAACTGAGTAAGAAAGTGCCACTGCAAATTATCTTTTCCAGAATAAACTGCACTCTAAATTGCACATGCTATTCAAACTTCAGCAATCTTATTAAATGCTGAGCTGTAGTTCTCATCAATACAGCACTCTTTAGAACCTGGCTCAGATGGGAAAATTCTGAAGTAGTATCACTATTGGATCAATACTTTAATTAAAATGGATGAACTTACATTTCAGAATTACCTCTAGCAGCAATAAGGCCACAAATCTCCACTTTCTTACTATGCTTTGGTATTAAATATAAATCACAGCAGTTCATAAGCCTCTAGCAAGGTTAATTAATAAGGTAATATCAATGTAATATGAAATTCTCATGGGACAATTGTTACCCATAGCAAAAATAAAGAACAAGAAGATATGTCCATAAAAAAAAACAAAGGGCAGGGAAAGACCGGGTTGTTTTCAAAATGAGACCCTGGATTTGACAAGCACAGCACAAAGGCAAAGCTTTAATACAGTACTCTAATGCATCACCTAACACAGTAACTCTAACACATTGATTTTCGCGTTAAGCTGTATCCAAATGGAATTATCCATCTGAAGTGTGCAGTTTTGGGTTTTCCCCATTGTAAATTTAAAGTCACCAATTATTAACCTTTTAAGGAATAAAAATCTGGAAACAAACATATGAAAGAATATTCCCTGATACGCCTAGGCATTCAATCAACATTTTTGGGACAGCCCCACAGCAGTTCTAGTGGACGGCTTCACATGAAATAAATTGCTAATTCATTTTGACTACCCAAAACATGTAGCTTGGGCTCAAACCCACCAGCTCTGTTAAACAGCTCAATCTGTACAGGATACACTATTCTACAAGTGCTCTCTGATTATAATACACAAAAAAAACCCAAAAACAACCAACAAAAAACCTACAAACCCTAAACGTTTCTGAAACATCAGATTATATGCAACTCTTCCAGTTTTGCACCCCTCCTAAACAAGACAGCATGACAGTCTCTTCACTGAGCTGGTGTCATACATCTCATCTGCTGCACAGACACTGTGTCCTTTCAACTCTGAGTGACAGAATTAAGAGCTAGGAGTACTGAGTACTTCTCTGAATCAGTCTGTTAATGAGACAGAACTAGGTTGCATCCCTGGCTTCATTTACTGAGCATAGAGTATAAAAAGGATGATGATGAGAAAATTCTTCCCAACTATGAGATTTATTTTTACTTCCAATTAAAAACAAATGAGAACTTCATTGAAATGAGTAGCACCACAGGATGGCATGCTCACACAGTTAAACAAATGTCAGAAAATACATGAGTTCATACAGAATGTGTCATAAATTAATTCTACATCAGGAGTCAGCTTTTAATTACATTATCTTATGCTACAACTTCAAGATGCTCTTGAGAACTCCTACTGATCTACAGAGTCTTGAGGACCTTTAGGGTTTTTTTGACTCCTGAATCAGATACTTCCCATTTGAAGCTTTCCTTACTTTCCATGCTGTTGTCATACGCCGTTGCTATCAGAAGCCTGATGGAACTCTACTATAGAGCAGAGCAATACATGTATTTCATCATAAAGATTGCTCTACTATAGAGCAGAACAATATACATATTTCATGCACCAAGATATCAGCTTTGCTTACAAGAGACGTGTTCCCAACGCTCGTTAGTTTAAAAAGGTAGTCTGAGCCAGAACTAGAGGTCTCCTGAAAAGACCTTAGAAAGAAACTCAGACATCTCAAGCTGGCTAGCCACCTCATGCTACCTTCATTTAACTTTCTGGATGTTTGCTAATATAAGTAAGGAATAAGGACAAAAGCCATTTATTTTTTTTATTTATTATGGAAGGGCTCTAGTTAAAAAAATATATCCAAACCATTTAACCTAACACAAAGAGAAAACATACAATATCAGAGTTGTTATTGTGCAAGACCGGTGCCCCAGGGAGGCAAACAACCTGAACCTAATAAACGAGTGTTTTTTCCATGTTATCTGAAGAGAATTATCTTTATATAAAACCAATCTAGACTTTATGAATAATACATACCAGCTTCAGACAGACCAAAAGAACAGTTACTGCAAAATTACTTCTAGGAGGGGGAAAAAAGGCACGTTCTTACTCAACAGATCTGCTTCCTGATACTTTCAGTCAGAAAGATATCCATTCACCCTCACACGTTAAAAAAAACCCACCCAACAAGAAAAAAAATCACTTATTCTTTTATAGCCAGCCTTGCTAAGGAGTATAAGCCACCATGATGTGCTTCTGCTGCCAGAGCTACTCTTCACACACTGGGAATGGTACGGTTATCATCACCCCAGCTAGCCCAGCACACAAGGAAAGAGTTTTGCAGGACATCAAATGGACCACATAAGGTACCACATAAGCAAGAGACCAAGGATACTGTGAAACTAGACACAGAGATCACAGGCAACACACAGTTATACTTGACTTCAAATCTAGAAACAGATTTATCCACAGCCAAGCAGGTAAGAGGTTCAATACCTGAAAACAATAGGAAATGAAACGCACTCAGTGCACAGGTGGTGGGCAGCTGTACCCAAAGCAACTGCCTTGGAAACTATACCACCAATTTTGCTGTTGTTGCATCTTCACAAAGGGCTTCACAACCTGACAAAAAAAAAAAGTTGAGGAAACTCAGATAAGCAAAATGTTCGTAATTCCTGTGGCCTTCATGTAACCAGGCTGAAGTTTTAAGAAAGGTCAGATAACAGCGATACTGTATGTGTACAAGGTTAAATGCCCATCAGACAAATTGCTTCACCTCTGCCTGCTGTGAATTACTTGCAGCACTCACTTCAGTTTACTAGAAAGATCGCAAATTCTTTTGACAGTCTTTGCTATGCTTTAAAGCATTTCCCAAACGTTAAAAAACTTAAAGGTTCAAAATTTAGTGGAAGTCTACAAACAAAATCCTAGTTTCATGTCTTCCATCTACTGTTCTGCAATAGCAACTATTCCAGCTCTGGATTCTAACTATGTTTTATAGAGATACTCATTGGATTCTAACTATGTGTTATGGAAGTACTCATATCAAGGCCAGCAGCTTTGCAGAGAATCTGTCCCAAGCAGATCATAAAGGAACAACATATATACTTATGGACAACCTGTCACTTCTAATATATCTGTTCTGAAAGCAGGATCTGGATGCTTCAGGTTCACAGACATCAGTCAAGCGCTACACGTCAAACACAGAGCACATTGTACTCGAAAGCTATTTGCTGAAGGTGGAAGCTGTCAAACACAGAAGATAAGGCCCCTCTGGACCTGTTAAGATTTTATTAATATTTTTGAGCAAACAATGCTGGGAACCAGTTAGAAGTGAACCTTTGGGTATGTGCCAGCAATTAACTTCAACTCTTAGTAACAAGATGAGACACGTAATAACAACATACTAAACAGAAGCACAAATACCATGTAGTTTGAATATATTTCCTTTACATGCACATACCGCTTCCTTTTGGAATGAACACCACAATTGACAGTAAAGAGCAAGTTCAATGCGATGACCAAATCCAGCTGGGAAAAGTCTGATAAAAATCTCATTCAGATTAGAAATATCTGGCATAAAAATGCTCCTCAGAAGATACAGCATCTTAGAAATTTAGACTTCTCTGTAACACACTGTAAAGGACATGATTTTAAGACTGCCTTTTAGCATTTTCACATCATTTAGAAAATAAAACAGCATGTTGATGGAAGAAAAGTTAAAAGCAAACAACGTATTATCAAATACGCAAATTCTTAAATGATATGATTTAAGAAGTCATCATGATAGCAAAATAAAACCAGAGGGTAGCAAAATAGACACCACAAAATTATATTCAGTTTGGTCTTACTACCCCTCCCACATCCCTCGCCAAATCCCCTCAGAAGACCTTCACACCTTTGTATGATTATTACCCTAATTTTTTATCTCCAGCTTTTCTAGCTGTTAGCACCAATATTAAGTGTGTCAAAGTTAGACACACAGGATGTTCCAGAGGGATAATTCTGTATACAACACTAATCTGACTTGCCCTGTTTTCTCAAGTGCAGCCTAACACAGGAAAACTTACTTGTCTTGCTTTGCCCATTATCTCAACAAATCCGTTCTTGCTTGACAAGCTCTCTCCTTCCGCCACGAGCCTCCATTCCAGTATTTATTTTCTTAACTGAGTATTATTAATTTGGAGGGTAGCAATGCAAACAAAATACTCGCTTACATATTATGTCATTAAAATAAAAACAGAGCTGATAGCTTACGGACATAATTCTTTAAAAAAAAACAAAAAAACCACACCTCAAGTTTAAGTCACTGGACCCATTGTTATAATGTGTAAACAGCACCAGCCAAGGCAGCAACAATAGTCCTCATGCTCTGCTGAGAAGGTCGCACACAGGATTAAAGCTGACAAATCACCATGGGTGCATGGTTCCAGAGAGCCTTTTGCATCTTCAAGATTAAACTTCTGGCTTTTATTAATACTACAACGAGTAAGAACAAACCAGACACACAAACTCATTTCAAGAAATGCCAAAGTTCTAACTCAAATTCATAAAGCTGAAAAAAAAAACCCAAAACCAAAACAACAAACCCCAACACACTCAGGAAGGCTGAGGCTGGAACCCAGGTCACTGTACCCAGTTAATCGCTTGCTAAGTAAAGGTCTCTGCCCAGCTAGTCTTTGTACCCATAGAACCATGCTGGTTTCCTCAGGTCGAGTATGTGCTCAGCTAAGCTTGCAAGTCTATTAGAAAAGGATCAGCTTTATTTCCCAGGGTGGTTAAACTGGCTCCCAGCTTCTCCTCTATCTATGGCAATCTGTCCAGTTTCCAATTCCTGTACGAAGGGTCAGTAACCAGACCGGAGACCTCCAAGAAGCAGCACTGTTCAGAACCAGACAGGGCTGCCAGTTTCAGAGTAGAATACAAGAACACAACAGCAGGCTGTTTCCTCTGCCCCACACTCCCCCTGAGGCGGAACAAGGTTAAAACCAGTTCTACACTGGTGCAAGAAATATGGAAGCTAATAGCACAGCCAACCTCAAATGAAATGCAATGCTACTTATGCTGTGCTAGAGCTGCCCTTCAGCTAGTGAGGAAAGTACACCTAGCTCCTGGGCAGGCTTGACCCTCTCCTGCTTCTTGACTCATGCCAAAAGGCACAGGAAAGAAAAGCTGCAAGCCTGCAAGTGGTACAGAGGCAGGCCTACAGTACATGCAGATTAATCAGAACCAGGTAAGAATTAGACATATAGTGTGAACATGACTTTCCAGAACTTTGCAGTGAGATTAGCTGACAGAGATGAAGACAAAGCAGCCCTGCTGCAACAGAAATCACATTCCATGGAACTAAGAGCAATTACACCAACATTTCAGAAGTGTGAAGTTTGCATTTATCCTGTGAAACTACAATACTACAACTACTACAGTAGTTCCAGTAACTACAAAACTCTCCCAAAATGCTTTTTACAGGAAAAGGCACTATCGGAAATCTGGTTTAAAAGTCCATTGCAGGGGATAGGGAAAACAAACAGCACACTCAACTTATTCTAAGCCTATTTCCCCAAAACAAAGAAACCTTGCTGAACTCCCTCTGACCAATGCCTCTGTTACCTATGGTCCCTTGAGTACTATTAAATCCATTGCAGGGGATTTTATAGAACTTAAATAACTCCTGTATTTATCCCTGCCAGGTATGCGTGACTCACATTTCCAAAAAAGGCCATTGTAACACATTTGGCAGCTCAGTATGTTGGAACCAATCACTGCACTGCTTCAGTTCTGATAAGTTCACCAAATTCAAAGACTTTCCTGTAAAGGTCTGTCCTTCCAGCTGAATAAGTAACTTACAGCTGTCAAAGTTAATTACATTAGAGCAATCAAGAATATTTCTTACAACAATAAACATTTTTTTAAAACATCAAACATGCTTTGGTGTTTATATTCAGAAGAGCCAAGTTCACTTTTAGTAGATCAGGAATAGATTGTTTAAAAATGGGACACATTTCAAGTTCTACGAGAACAAGAGAAGACAAACACAAGATGGAAACTTACCTTAATTTTCTTATTTTCCCCAAGTTTTTCTGAAAGATGACAGAAAGATTCCTAAAAAGCAAAGTCCTACTTGTCTAAAGACAAGTCCAGTAATGTATGGCTCCAAATACTCCAAAGGACAGAAAACAGGTTGAGGTTGTCTTGTTTTCATTTTTGTAGTTTTTTTTTTTTTCCCCCTACACACACGGTAGAAAACGCTATTCTAGGACTTAAAAAGGAAAATCAGTAACTCTTGCCTTTGAGAAAACAAATAAAAGGAATTTTGCATCATTATTTTAACCAGAGGTCTTTAGAGAAATTATTTACTGGAAGGTGGGTTGTATTCTTAATACCTCAGTTGGCAGTACTGAATGATTTAATTTCTCCCTTACATACAATTGCAGTGAAACACCATTTACAAAAAAGTGGTTGGTTCCCTGTTGCAAGGCCCTTTCTTGTAGGCACTTTGCACACATTTTTGTTAGAACTGCATCTATGCTGGAGCACAGTAAGACACACAACAGACCTGTTTGATACCAGGAACAATCTAGTCCTGTTTGTACTGCCTGGATGCTAACAAGCCCTGCAAGAACGTATATGCCCCTTTCAGCCATGAGACCATAGGCAGGCTTCGTAGGTAGGTAGTACTTGGTAGGTACTGCTGCATGGCCTTACTGATGGCAATTTCTGCTAGCTTTACTGCCCAGAGCAGGTATTCCCTAAACAAGAGCTACAAAGAAAAGCATGCCGCCACATCTTCTAGTGAATGCAACTAATGCATTGGTCTGTAGGGAAAAAGAAAAGCTTTGGAAAGAGATCACAGCATCTGGCAGTCAGTGCAAGAAAGACCTCTCTTCTACAAGTGTTCTCAGCCTCCCACCAGTAGAGGCAGAGACAGGTGGGAGACAAGCAGACTCTCCCACCTCTTCATTATTGGGAATCATTTACCCAAATCATCTACGATCTTCCACTCTCTTCAGTTGAGAGTTAATGAAACAATAACAGACCAGCTGGCAAGAAGTACAGGGAGATGCAATTGAATGAATGGAGCTGTGATTTGTCCCTGGAAGAGTGTCTTGGCCCAGGAGGTTGGTCCCTCTCCTCTTTCTGCCAAGCTAGAAAACTGGCCATGGCAATGCTTCAAGAACATTCAAGTGGATGCCTGCCCCCTGTCAAAGCAGCAAGGGAATTTTAGCTACTACCTACTCAGTTTTAAACAGTTTCTTTTATATAAGCAGACAAACGTATTCAAACATTCATTTGCTAGCAAGGATAAAGAATTCAGCCATCTAAAGCCCCCTTCAGAAGAGCAATAAAGCTCTTACAGTATTATGCCTAGATAGGTGAGTACCCTTACAGATGTATTTAGCAGGGGACAACAGCTTCACAGAATGCTGAACTACCAAAGTGTCAGATACTAATACAATGACTATACCGCATTGCTATGTTCAGTAAATAACTAACAAACAACTTTGTTATCAACTTTGTGAGAAAAGAGGTATAGTGGACTGGAGATACAAACATTACGTTTGCCCAAAGCATGAAAGAGGAGAATGCAGCAGCAGCATCCTTACACACACCAGGGAAAGAGGGAGGAGAAAAAGGAAGGGAGGAGCACATTCTCCTTTGGTCTACAAAAATAGGAAAAAGGGGGAGAGGGGGAGAATTGTGCTTCCCCCGCCTACTGCTGTTACTTCACAAACCCAAATATAGGATAATTAATTTTTATCGCCTATATTTAATCAAACTAAAAATTATTGTATGATCAAATGAGAAATTGCTACAGAATATAAATCTGAGACTTTCAACTGTAAGTCACCACTTGTGACTTTCTCTACAGCAATTTACTGCACAATGTACAGAAATATTTTATTATGAATTGAAATTAATAGCAATCACAGTATAAATCAGTGTTCAAAAAAACCCATGAAAAACAAAACCTAAATTTTACATATTTGCTTACCAAATCCTTGTGATGAGTCCAGAAATAAATAATAAAAAAAACATCACAAGTATTTACAGTACAATCTGCAATGCCACAACAGTCTTGTCTATTTTGTTTGTTTCTTGCACAAGACAAACATTAGCAGGCAAAGTCCTTCAAGACCTCCTTCACTGTTACCATTTTAATAACAAATTCACCTTTTGAACAAAAGCTAATGGCAGATTATCTATCCAGATAGTGGAAATCAGCTGAAATAGCAGAAATCTGAGTACTGTCCACTATATGCATGTCTGCGATCAACTAAAATCTGCCTTTCAAGGGACAATTTAGTTCTTTAATATTTAAGTGACAATTGTAAATGGATGGTCAAAAGACAAAAGAGCCATAATCCCAATTCCCTATTAAAGATGTAGGTCTGTAATGAAAGCTAGAGACTTTCATATGAAAGGTTCCTTTTAGCTAATGCACGCAAAAATGGTATTTTATTTGCCTCTAACCTATGGAAACTAAAAACACAAAGACAACTGTAATTAACAGGGCTTAAATGAAAGGCTCTGCATGCCTAAAATTTTAATTTTTGAAGTGTTAGTACCTCAGGGGTGGGTTTGCGGGATAATGATTCCAGAAACATTAACTTGAATTGAAAACCAACTGGTTTTTTTAAGCTGCAGACACTCTCCCAGCAAGTACTCAGTCATACTTGTTTGATGAAAATCAGTATATGACTTCTTATTCCTCAGCAGCTCTGAAGACACAACACTGCTACATTGAAACACAGATGATTTTATTACTTCTTGTGCAGTATTTTACAAAAAATCTAATTACTCACTCATGCAACCCTGCCAGTGCTGAAAAGGCTGCACAAGAAATACTTTCCATCTTACCAATGCTGCAGGGACTTTAAAAGGACAGCAACACATGAAATGGAAAGAACTCAGCTCAACTTTTGCAGCAGTGGTCAAGTTTGCAGAGTTAGTATACTAAGTGGATAGAGAATGAAAATGCATTAATGCAGATAAGAGAATACCAAGAAACAGCAAATATGGGACTTCAAATAAGCATTTTTACATTCAAGGCTTTTGAACTAGGTGTATGTTAAAGGGTCTCATTCAGCCAAATATGGTAACACCCCACCGCACCTTGCTAAACTGCAGTCAAAGGCCATAAAGCTACCACTCTCTCATTAGAAACACAGTGTGAATAACATGGACCCTTCATAAACAGCTTTCCAGATTACTAAACAGTTTCTGATCTATGCCTAAGGAGCTCTACTGGCCAACTATTAAAAGATGCAAATAGACAAAATGCTGTTTACTCAGCCTCTTCATCAAATTCCATGTGTTTTCAGGGAAGACTAGACTCTTCACCAGCAATCAAGAACCTGAATTTATCTGTCCAAAAATTGTGCAATTTGAAAGAGAGATAGATCTGGGAAGCTATTTATATCCTCGAACTTTCCTTCTGCATTCCCAAATACAAAAGTCCTAAGTTGGTTTCACACATTCAAACGTAAGGTATCTGTTGATGTTTTACTCACAACATGACAACATTCAAATGTAACTGCTCCTAACCCATGATATATTTCCTAACCACAAAATATCTGTGGAGGATGTTTGTTTTTCCAAGACTGGCAACATATAAAAAGATACAGTGTTTGTGACTTCTGTCACCTAATTTCTGAGTGCTTCATGAAAGCTAATATCCATTAGCATCTCTATGGCAAGCTGTTTCAGTCTCAAGTTTTGCACCTACAACTTTAGGTCGGAGATAGGACCAGATTCCCAAAACGCAAAGACTTAGATACTTACGTATCTTGGAGTTGTAGTGCCTCACTGTTTGGTTTTAACTATTCAGAAAGACACAGAGTATGTCTTGACTTTACATCCTCCATTCTAACTACTGTTACCTAAAACAAAAGCTTTTTTTGTGAGTGAAGAAATCCATAATACTAAAGAGGAGTTTTATCTATGCAAAGCCAACTGAGCCAGATTTATAAGCCATATTACAGGCAGCCAAATCATGAGAACATAAGCAGGATAAAGGGAATATCAGCCTTTGATTTCACAAGATAAGTTACTTCTGCAATCATCTTTCTTCTTCCCCCTCTTTCCCCAGCGTCCCTTGTCTGAAATAACCCCAATCACCATTACAAAGTGGTGTAAAACACTGAAGCAAACTAATCAAAGGAAAATACTACCATGCTAAGCAAGTTAAATGTAGAGACATGAAAGATATGCCTGAAATGCTCTGCCAAATTTCTGAGATTACTCTTCTGCAGCAAACATCGGTATTAGAAGAGTTTTCACTGACTGAAAAAAGCATCATAGCTCTTTCCAAAATACCTGCCTGTTCGCATACACTACAATTATGGACCGCTGCTTTACTCATCACATTAATGGTAATTAATGCTAACGTTAATATTTGATGCTAAAGCAACAATGCCTGCAATACCCAGATCACATATACATTTAAGATAATTATTTCTGCTCAAAGGGGTGACAGCAGACAGTCACGTTCTCTTTTGCAACATTATCCTCTCCACTATCCAAGTAGGTGTTGTCAGGCTGGGACTGTGTGTATAGAAGAACATTTCTGTGTAGACACCTGTTGTTCAGAATGCCCTGCTCAACAGTCTCCAAGACTGCTTAACTGCTGACTCTCTCAACAGTTCCAACTGCCATTCCCAGCAGGAGTCACTACTGTGTCTGAGGCATACCTTAACACAGCTATTACAAACCTGGGACTGGGGGGAATTTTAAAAACAACCCACATTACCATAAAAAGTGCCAATGCTATCAACTTAACCAGGGAAATGTAGGTCAAAACTGAGTACTCCTGAAAAGTGCACAAAAGTGAGTTTCTGTTTTCAGGTGATGATGGATTTGCTCTCCTTTCTTTTATGAAACTGAGTCCTAAGTTGATTAAATCAGATGCTGCATCTTTTTACATTACCCAAGGGCAGAAAGGGCTTTGCTCTAGAGTGCCTGGAACTGTTTCCTTAACTGATTAAAGACAAATTAAATTTGAGAGAACTGCTGGCCAGGAGAACACTTTTGGTCATCACAGACTGTGCTAAGGACTACAATAATATTTGGTTTGATTATTCCCTTTTGTGCTACTAATACTTATTTTCTGTTCTCATTTTCATTCAGAATGCAACAAGATAAGAATACCAGCCTAGAACTAAATTACAAGTTTGACAAATATAAAGAATGTAAAGGCTATTCCTCCTTAGACCCACTACAAAACATTAAAAACACCTTCCAGCAGGTACTTATCGGCACCTGATGTAATCTACACCTGGAAAACCTGTTACAGCTAGCTGACAACTGCCATCCAAAAGGCTCTGTATGTTACGCTATTCCAAACACATGGATGTTAATCCAATCTAAGTGTCCAGCCTCTCTAAAACTGGGCCACTTGAAGGTTCTAAGCTAATTTTTTCAAATCTCAAGTTTGCGTCTTTGGAGAGCTGCAAGTCTAGTCCATATTAATGGCAAACACGAAGGTACATGTTTGACTTTCTATAAACCTCTTATTCTTATTCCTCTAATTTCTCACGTGTCCCGGCACTCTGAAAGCACACTTTGCCCGTGTGGTTGTGCTGATTAGTATTCTATCATATAACATACTATTAGTATATTACAATCTACTGCAATATGCTAGTATACTATTAGTATTACATATAACTTCAGCTAATGCTAATAAATAAAAATTTACACAGAAAAAAAAATGAAAATCCAGATGGAAAAAAGAAAAAACAATGATCAGGCTATGGTACTTTGCCTGCCTAAGACACAGACAATTCACCAGTACTGGACTGATACATAAAATGCTTAAGAGCTCCTTTTTGAACTTCAAGCCACTTATACAGATTCACGACCTACCACAGAACAAAACTGTCAGTTCACAGATTGTACTGGCTAACTAGGTTTTATGCCAGCATGAAAGAACTGTTCTCCAGAACCAAAGTGTGTAAAATACGAAAGGGAAAAATTAATAAAAATTACTGTGAATTTGTAATTTACAGTAAAATTATTTTTTTCTTTCTAGATGACCAGTTAGCTACACATGAAACACAAATCCACATTCCATTCTTCCACACTACATGCCACTACCTGTAACAGTTATAAATCAACAGGCAATATATCTAAGGCACACAGAAACTTCAAAGGGTATATTATGGCATGGAAGAGATTTCTTTACTATTGATACTATTTTGATTACTGTCTCCTATCTAACAGGAGATATTCCATAGCTGTCATACAAGTATTTGACTGTTTTTGATTTGTTTAATCCATTCAAATAAAGCTTTCAAAAGACAGAAACATAGGTGACATTTTGCCATCAACTGAAGCAACATCAATTGAAAAGACTGGAAGATGGCCACAGGATTACTTCCAGGATGACTGACAGCCTAGATGCAGTTACAACAAAGCGTCTAAATTTAATCATATTTTCAACATTCCTACTAGAAGCACACAAGTATATTTTATTTTCTTAAACAGGGAAGTAAAAAAAAAAAACAACAAAAACACAACAAAACAACCAAAGTCAAAACAGAAGCAAGAAACTCATCACTTCCTGAAGGTTCAAGAATTATATAAAAAGCATAGGACCACAGCGGCAAAACTAATGAACCTCCCTCCTCTTAATGACAGGTCTTCTATCACAATACACTGGTCTCCTCCCTCCTAGTGTTATGCTGGGAACAAAACTGGGAAGTCCATCATGCATTGATGAAAACTGAGGGGGGGAAAAAGGAGGAGATACCACCAGTACATAATTAGCCACCCTCACTGACAAATGCTACAGTGGCCAAGAGAGATATTGGAGACTCTCTTGTTAAGTCTCAAAGTGTTCCTGAAATACAGAAAAATTTTATTCAATCCCTGCCACCTCAAACAGGCTCAAATTTTAATTGCTTCTTTGTTAAAAGTTCTTTTGATTGAGATGCAAGCATTTGAGTTCTGCGCTGTTTCCAAATTATTCCATTTACAATGTGCTTGACAAATCCAAGATTATTTCAGGATATCCTTTCAAGCTGAAAGTGCTGCAGAAACACTACAGCATTTGCAGCCTATATACTCCAATATTTACTAGCCAAATTATAATCCAAAGTGTATCTAGAACCACACCCAATTTGCCATAGGCTGCATTAGTTTTGCCTCTTTGTAATATACTGAAGAGCTGTATTAATGAAGACTTACTATGGAACTCCAAGATATTAATCCTATTGTAAACCAGCTTTATAGAGGGATTTGTGTTTTCCTTCATGGAGTTTGGATAGCAGTCAACAATACTAGTTACCATTTCTCCTGCTTTCAGTTTGGATAGAGCTAATTTTTTTCTTAATAGCTGGTACAGTGCTGCGTTTTGGATTTAGAGTGAGAATAATGTTGATAACACACTGATGGTTTAGTTGTTGCTAAGTAGTGCTGACTCTAAATTAGGGAGTTTTCAAGTTTCCCACGCTCTGCCAGCGAGCAGGTGTGCAAGAAGCTGGAAGGCAGCATAACTAGGACAGCTGACCTGAACAGGCCGAAGGCGTATCCCATACCACAGAATGTCATGCTCTGTATATCAAGCTGAGGAAAGAAAGAGGAAGGGGGGGGATGTTCGGAGTGATGGCATTTGCCTTCCCGAGTAACCATTACATGTGATGGTTCCCTGCTTTCCTGGAGATGGCGGAACACCTGCCTGCCAGTGGGAAGTGGTGAATAAATTCCTTGTTTTGCTTTGCTGGCATGCACGGGTTTTGCTTTACCCATTAAACTGTCTTTATCACAACCCACAAGTTTTCTCACTTCTACTCTTCTGATTCTCTCCCCCATCGCACTGGGGCAGAGTGAGTGAGCAGCTGTGTAGTGCTTTGTTTCCATCTGGGATTAAACCATGACACCATTCCAATTTTTAGTAAGTACCATAGAGTAAAAAGTATGTTTGAGTTCAACTGCTTTCAGGAGAACTTTAAGTCATAACTAGAAGGAGAATCAAAGGATTAAAGCAATAAAGGAAGAGAGGCATAAGTAAATATATTGACCAATTATAATTCATTCCAATAAAAAAAATGATAAAGGAACATGCTGTTATACAGTCTCCTCTGGTGTAAAGTTCAAAGACTTGTTTCAACCTCAGGCACAGAGCCAAGTATACTGCAAATAAAGACAACAGTAGATTAATAATTTACTCCAAGTTCAATTACAGTGCAAATTATGACACTGTAGTAACTGCCCATATGTTAGTTCCTTCCCCTAAGCAAACATGAAGCTCCTTACCATACCCCCCAAGGGTAAATTATAATTAGCTTGTATTTATCATAGGGTAGAGTCATGTACTTAGATAGCACCCATTACAACAATACTTTGTGGTATATTAACTTGTATACTACCCTCAGCTGAGATACAGCTGACAGTTTTTGCATGCAACAACTACTACAAATGCAAAATTTAACATGTTAAAATGGATTTGCTTTTGTTACCTTTGTGAAAATATTTTTTTTTAAAAAGAATAGTAGTGTAAATTATTTCACATATGCAACCAACAAATGTTAGAAAGTGTTACAGTCAGAAAGTATACTGAAACAACACTTTGGAAGTGTTGACAAAGCATTTTGACATTTTCAGATTTCTCCTATACATGCATACCCCTTTTTTCTTTAGCTGAAAATGTTCACCAATTTCATTTAGAAAGAAAAATGCTGAGAATTTTGCCATTTGTGAAACAAAGATCAGCTATCTCTAACATATACCTCTTAACTCAGTCAGCTCCTTCCAAAAGTTGTCTGGCAGTCCTTTGAACTCACCATAAACACAGAACATGCCTATATACACTAAAAATCCAACTCCCCTCTAATTACACATTGTGACATTTCTGGAAAGCAAGGCGATCATAGTTTGCAATGGTTCATTTTGGAATGAGGTAGAACAGTGAAGAGACTGGCAAAAGTTTTATTAAACCTTAACTTGGAAAGCAGCTATCTTTCCATGAACTGCTCATGACACAGGTTCATAGACTTGAAGGATTTCTAAGAACTGTTATCCCATTTAGCACAGCTCATTCCTCCCACACAGCATTGAGTGGGAAGCTGTGTATGACAATTAATAGTTCTAGAGAACCGGAACGACGAGGTGTTATGTGAATACAAACCACAGCTATTTGTTAAGATGCACTTTTACCTCTGCTGATTCAATAGTTTGATGAGATCCTGTGATACACTCCCTAAGCTTCACCACAGCTAACAAAACACTCATTTTGCCCCAGTACAGTGGCCTTAACTTCTCTAAGTGCTCCTTCCACATGATGAAATTTACTTGCCCTGTGGATTCTGACAAGCTTTCAGTTCTTCATAGGCTTCAGATAGGAAATATTAGCAAGTATTCAAAACGCACCTTTTCATAATAAAAAACATGGACAGCAGGAGACGGCTCCACACTCATTTCAGTGCACAAAGGCAACTAAACTTCACAGCAGCCCTCTTCCACCTTCCTGTGCTGCTACTTAACAGCAGTTCTTGGTTCTACTCTCTCCTGTGCCTGAGGGTACAGGAACTGGCCACAGATAAGACCAGAGAGACTTTGTTGTCCATGAAGAACACAGAGAATGGAAATTCTTTAAGTAAGCAAAGGCAAAAACTACCCCTTGATTGACCAACAATACTTGAAATAAAAATATAAGCAAATCCAGTTTCCAGTCAATACTATTTTCCTTAAATCAAGTATCTCTGAAATATTACAATACCTTTTAAGAATGGTAAAGCAGTAATGCTTTATAGGTAGAAGAAGCCGCCTCTTCCTTTCACAGACATTCATGTTTCTTAAATGTCTACTCTTAAACTTCCATACATGTATGTTTTTGAAAAAAAGTATTAACAAGTCAATTTTCAAATCTAAATCATAAGTCATATTTCAGATTGACAAACTTCATAATGTTGAGCAGTATCTCTTATTTTCTTGAAAACCAAAACCAAGTTTAACATTTAAGATGGGAAGCTGTATAGCTTCAGACAGATCCATCCAGATTGATGTAGCCAAGGAAAGGTCTACAGTATGTTTCTATGAAACTCACAGTAAAACCATTCCTTTCTGGCATAAACACATAAACAGACTTTAAATACAACACTTTTCCAAAACTGTAAGACTTGGCCCATACTGCTTACAACTTAGTGAAGTAAGTAAGAAGAGCTTAGTGAATGTTGTATGGCAACACATTTAGAGTATCCCTGTACTCTAACACTAAGAGTAAACCCTGAATAAATTACATTATGCAGCCATTCCTTTCATGTGTATTTACATGTTTTACCATAACTTGAGAAAGTACTACTAATTGTACTACTACATTAACACCTGAACTACTACTACAGCAAAATCAACACTTAAGGCAGACTTAAGCTTGCACAGATAACAACTGTAAGTTGGTACAAGATCTTGACCTCTAAAATTAGCTAAGCTGGATAAAAACACACTCTTCCAATAAAGCCATACATTTCATCCACAGATCTTTTCAATCAGTTCTGTAATTACAGCAATCACTAACCAACTTGAAGCACTAAAGCAACAAGCAATAGTTATTGTAAAAACAAGCCCACAAACTTAAAGAGTATCCACGAGGTAGGTGTCCCACCATAGTGTACATTTTCCATTCTGAGCTTTGGATTTAAACCCTATTTCCAGTGTGCAGATAACTTGTCCAGACCTTTCTCCTCTGAAGCAAGATGCTGAAATTCAGCTGTTCTGGACCTGACACTTGTGCTCTTTTACATTCTTCCCAGCAACTGAAACTGGTTCCTGGGAAGCAGTAGTGCCTACAGAGGTGACTTTCATTTTCATCTTTAGAAGCATCAGATTCTGAATCACTTATAATTCCCCTTTCAAAAAAGCTTAATTTTTACTTTAGATAGCACAATACATGCACTGACCTATCCATTTCACACATCTCTCAAATGCCTTGGTTGCTCAAAAAAAAAGTCTAAGCAACTCATAAGAAAATTTCTTCTCCTGCTCTCCAGCACCCCATTTCATTTAATGGGCATGAGGGTGTCCAAACTCTCCATCTTCCTACTAATAAAACAAGTTTTCTTTACCAATAGGCTGAACATTTCAGTGATGACCTGCTAAATGATGGGGTTTTTCTCTCTTAGGCTAATTTTCACCCAGTAGTGCTTACATGAGACTACAAAATGATCATTTTTTGTTCATATATTTGCATTTTGGTCCAGTACAGCAATAAAAAGATGACAGACACGCAGTAGATGAGCCCAACTTTCAATGTGGTGTTTGCCCAGATCCAGATAACCTCTACAGAATCAATAGTTCTGAATTCACAGGGCAGTGGGGACAGAACTCAAGAGGTCCACATGGTACATCTTCATACCCAAGGCAAGATCCAGAAACTGATGGCATTCAGATAAAACCTTGAATACCCTGTTCTTGAAACCTGTAACTATTTCTCTGGTAACCTCTTCCCTCAGTAGATTCCCTCTATCAACCCATGAACATCTATCTGCTTTTGCCATGAACACTGAGCTTTGAGGCATAAGATTTCTGATAAACTGAGTGACATATTTAACAAGATTAGGTTTGAGGGGTTTTTTTCCAGAAAAAACTTTCTCTGAAAAACACACTTAAGATTTAACATTTTCAGCAACTATTTTCAGTGTGACTAAATTGTACAGACAGGAGTCCATGCTCAAGACAACATCCCTTCTCCACACTGCAGGGCTAGTCAGGTGAGAGATTACTCCTCCAAATCATGTTTAACAGCTTAGACCCTTCATACACAAGATATCAGAGATTAAATATTGATTTTACATTACAGATATTCATTATCACTAGACATACTCACTCCTTGTAGCTCAACTATGGCTGTTAATTTGATTAGTCATAACCCATGACAAAAGACCAAATTACTACAAAAAAGCCTGGGGTTTTGTATAACATTTTTTTTTTATAACATCTCCTCAACATACTGCTTCTGTTAAATACTTACCCACAGGTCATGCAAGTTTGGCACAGTGTATATGGGCTGTACTTCAGCTAAATCTTCCATGGCCTGTCCAGTTTTGAAAACGTTAACTGTAGACATTTCTTTCTACGCAAATTTCTCTGATACTCCCTATAGTTAGGTGCCTTTTTTTTTTTTTTTTTTTTTTTTTTGCACTTTTTCATAAGCCTCATCTCTCATGTTTCTTCATGCTTGGTTCACCAGCATTTCCTCTGAGTTGAAACTGCATTTGGAAATACATTTTTAAAAAGCCAAAACTCACATCTGGAATTGCCTGTATTAAAATTAGAGAATGACAGTTTGAGGAATGAGGTCCTGCTTTTGCCAAAGAACTTACTGAAAAGTTCCATCTAGGTTTCCCTTAAAGCATCTATATGGCATTCAAATGACAGGGACAGTCAGAGTGGGTTCCCATTATAGTCAATAGTCAAAAGTATGCACAACCAAGATGCACAGAACTGTTTTTAGAGGCACCTAAGCATAAGCTACTCTTCAGAAGTAGCCTAGCATTTTTCCCTCTATTAGGCAGAAAAAATTTGGACCCAAACCTTTAACTTAAACAGCTGAAAGTTCTTTGCTTCTAATGCCAGACTTTTTCCAGTGCCCCAATTTCTTTCTTGTAAGACATCAACTAAATCCCACCTTCTTGTCCACTGTTCTCGCCTTCTCTGCTTATAGGTGGAACAGCGACCAACACAGACAGCAGAACCTACACACTAATTTTGCACCAGGACCCTGTGGCGTTAGAGCAGAGAGTTTTGTGCAAATCACAGAACGACAGACTAAATGCTGTTGCACTGCACATGATGTGGCATGTTGTATCACTGCTAAGATACTACTTCCTTGTCCAACCCCAACACAGCATTATTGGATAGCACACAGCATACCTAGATCAATGATTCTTGAAATTAGTGATGAGTAACAGTTTCTAATTGGTTTTAAAGGGCATCCTTACTGACTCTGCAGCAAACCCAACCATTAGCTGTCTGGCTTTCACGCAGAATTCATCCAGGTCACTACTTTTTGATAAGCAATTTATCCTGACCTGAGAATACAGCTAAGGTCTATCTGTTAAAATATTAAACACTGCTGTTGAGAGAGGACTACACAGTAACAGTGTAAAGCACCTAGTACAGAAATGAAGTTACTGACAACTCTTTATCCTGACAGCCTGCACGAGCCAGGAAACAAGTTCTTTGCATCTTGAAACAGTATATAACAAAATTGGTGATAATCTATAAATAAAGATGTCTTGGCCTTAATTATGTTAATGAACCCTTAATTCCAGGAGACAGCTGTACTGCCCTAGATATATTTTAATCTTGTTTTATAAGCCAAAGCAGCAGAAAAATAACATAGTAAGTTGCAATTATGATTCTGATGAATCATTCATTGCACTCAAAAATAAGTTTAGACACAAGTGCTAAATTTATGATGGCTCAGCAGAGCTTTACACTGGAAAAGTACGTTGCTGTGTTAACGTGGGAATCACAAAGAGCACTTTTCTCAGAGAAGGAATAAACCGTTCTAAGACCTTTTATCACAGGGAGAGAATACATGTGCCAGGACAGCCCATAAAGAAATGCTACCTATTCTCCTTAGCACAGCATGGCCTTACTCTCAAGCCTCACGGGTAAAAGCAGGGATATGTAGTGGTATGTTACAGCCTCCTCCAGATCCCTTGAGGAGTTAACGAGCAGACACAGGAACTAGAATGCTGGCTACTTGCTGCAAAAAAAAAATAATCAGAGTAATGGACAGGAATGCTCCTTGTGCTCTCCCCACACTGTCCATCAGTGAAGAGCAAGCAGGATGACCTTATGAAATCACTTGGAGCAACAAGGTATTCATCAGAGAAGTTCATCTGCTGGAACTCTGCAGCCTGTGGAGATGAGAACAATCTCCCATTCCTTCCCTACCAGGAAAACAGCTTTAAAATAGTTCCGTTTGGAAGCAAGGAAAAGAGGGAAGACAATTGGTTTGGGTTGGTTTTTTGCATCAAATACCTTAAAACAAACAAGCCTGCCACAGGAAGGAAGAACAAGATATGCAGAATCAACAGATAGCTATCCAAATGTCGGACTTGGCGTCTGCCAGTTTGATATGACTCACACAGACAATATTTCAATTAACAGAGGTTGGAAGGAGTTTAATATTTTAGCCACTACAAGACCCATGCCACATACTGTAAATACACTTAAGTCTACTACAGTCTGACGTGCAAAAGCATCAAACTGAATTCTGGGTTATGTCAGGTATGAGAATTTGTTTCTTAAGAAGCCTCTTCAGGAGTCTACTCATGCCACAATGGGCTACAACTCAAAATGAGCAGAAAGGAAAAAAAAAAACAACACAGGGAAAAGCAACTCTCAATTTAAAACATCTAATCACCTTCTACACAAGGCCCTATCCTAGTCCCTTACCAATTCTTTGGCTAAAAGAAAATCAGACCAACCAGAGTGAAGAGGGCCCTCCACAGTGAGGATACATATCTCATTTTTTTCTGCAAATAAAGCACTTCTGAAGATTTGCTCAATCACTGCAGTTTGTCTTTATCACAACTCAAAACACGACTGCATAAAGACAACAAAGTTGATATTCAGCAACCCAGCTATGAAAGACACATCAGGCAAGACGTGGTGATGTTTTTGCCTGTGGGTGGCAGTCAACTCTCAACACTTCCCTGGTGCTGTTTCAGTGACCCCATGTAACCATATTAATCAATTAACACGTTGTGATCACACGTCCACGTGGCAGCAGAAGGTCAGTAATTTTCCCTTGTAAATAGATTTTTTCCCCGGTGATTACAGCAGTTCTATTAAACAAAAGAGAATCATGTCCCCTGCAAAGAAACATATTTCATCCCTGCCCGATACAAGTTTCTCAGGTTTATCACTAGAATACCACCACACAAATGGCTAATTCAGCATTCAATATGGTGATGGAAACATTGGTTTGCCAGTGGTTATAGGAAGATGGCTTAAATTGCTTAGGCCATGGCGTCCTAAAGTAAAGTAGCTGCTGACAGGTAAAGCATCTGTTCTCTTGGCAGCTGATCAGCACTGAGGTCCCTTCTGTCAAACCCCTTTCCCAGCCTTCTAACTTTTCTTCCTTTGCAGTCCTTCTGAATGTTAAAGTAAGTGTCAGGACAGCCATCTTTTAACCTGTCTACATGGCTAAAACTTAACAGGTTGGGAACATCTACCACAGTAACATGATCCATCAGGGCTTTTTTCTATAAAATGGTGATTTCATTTATTTAAAACACCCTGACTTCTCAGCATTCCTGACCCAAAACAAACGGACAAGCATGTTTATAGATACAGGGGTATCTGTAAAAACACAACCAAAGGGGGAACTGATTTTGCCAACAGCAGAGGAGAATAAATAATGACACATTTAGACAGCCAGGAAAATGGAATGCACAGGTAGTAAACGGAAAAAATATAAAAGGCAGCAGTCTCATTACATAAACAGATGTGTAAATGAGACTTATCTCAAACGCACATTTGGCCTTGTAAGCTCTCCTGCCATTTCTTTCTAAAAAAAAATAAAAACCCCCAAAACTCACAAACTGCAGATAAAAGGTGTTATACATAGCAAAATGTTAGAAGTTCAATCCTCAAAGCAGTCCAGTCTTCCCCATTGCTGACATTCTGCAGCTAAGTCTGAAATTCAAGATTAAGAAAATAAATTTGTCCATGAGAACACAAACCATTAGTGTGTCCAGTCAACTTGCTCAAGAAGCCAGCTACGATTGCTAGTGTCCCAGTAGCCCAGAGACAGCCTGCAGAGCTTCTGTGGTGACTTACACAAGGCTGTACTACCACAGCCTAGTCCTGAGCACCCATGCCACTCAATCACCTTCCTAATTATGCCAGACCTGCCTGGTTTGCCTGCTTCAACTGCTTCACAGAAAACCAAGCCCATCTATTTACAAGTCTGTGTTAAAATTTTAGCATCAAAGACTCTGGATGATTACACTAACATTGGACTAAATAATAACATAATACTACTGCCAAAGAACAAAACCAACACATAATTAAAATATAAAGATTATGGGTGAATAAGCAACAAAGAACAGTAAATATTATTAATCTGATAACAGGCTAAGAGCCATAGCAAAAAAGAAACTGAACCAATATGAAGCAGTAAGACATAATAAATCAACCACACTAATTGCTAACTATTTACATACAGTTATCTTATTGTTATCTTACCATTTTTAGTCAACTAATTTTTTCACAAGACATACAAGAGCAGCCTGTCTGATAACACTAGCATAAAGTTGGGAGAAAGATTTTAATTAGAGAACCACTGCTAAAAATTCTCACTGCAGAGAGATTCAAAACAGCTTTGCAGCAGAAAATGCAGATGATCAGTATGGCTTTTCTCCACACATTATGTCATTTTGTGTACAGAATATGGAAAAACCAATTAACAAGGCATTGGTGTATTAGCTCTAAAACAGTTGCCATTTTAATTTACTACCTTAAAAACATTTATTAGGAGTGAAGATAAACTTAATTTCTTTAGTGTGTTCATTAAGTCTTCAGCTTCTGCTAGCAAAGCAAAATTGAAGCCATCAGCCACTTACAGTTTTCTTAGCTTTCACTGTTCTCCTGATATAGTGGAAATCTGTCATATGTTCCCTTAAGTAGTTCTTGATCTTTAGAAATAATTGCTATCAATGGGAATAATCCCAGAGAGAGATCTGGGAAACAGCTTCTTACAGCTTTGTGGGGAGTAACACCCAAAAATAAAACTATTTATGGTATGAAGAATTATACAGAAACCCTATTTTAAGAAGGTATCACACACAGAAGTTCCAACAGTTCCATCCAAAGACTAATGTTACTACCTGGAATTAATTACAAGGAGGAAGGAATTACCCTCAGATATAACCTGGTTCTGAATTCATTAGCAGCAGTCTAATATATAAACAATATATGCCAGTTTCTTGTATTAAACAAGACTGCTTGACAATATGTCTGAAGTGAAACTATATTGTAGACTTTGCCAGTTGGTAACTTTCTAAATACAAATGCAATAGGCCATCAAAGCAGACACAGGAACTAATCTACTTTCTTACAGGCTGCAAATCTAATCTATAGCAAGGTCTACGTTTCTTATATAATTACATTTTCTATTACATCGTAAGACAAAAAGATATGCTGCTACATCCTTCCTTGTAACTCTGCCATTTGAAAAAAAAAAAAAAGGTCATAGCTTTTAAGCTTTGAACTTCACTAGCAATATTTAAGGCCATTAAAATTACTTACATTCCTATCATAAATATCAGCCTAAATTTCAGAACTTTGACTTTGTCAGTACAGATCATTATTTGCAGCAGTTCAACATACTTTGATACTTGCAGAAGGCATGAACTACAAGAGAAAAAAATGTACCTACTCATATATAAGCTGAGTTTAGCACATGTGTTTTTCCTATCTTTCCAGTGTTTTATCCCCCTCCTCACAACAGTTTTCCAGTTACCAAGTCTCATGGACAACTTCAGCAGCAAAACAGTAAAACACAAACACCAGAAAAAAAATCTATCTATCCAGGCTTTCCAATCAATTTTCTGCAGGCATGCTTTACATCCTTCCCCCTCCTTCTCTCATTAGATGCCCTAGCACTTCCCAACTGTGACATGCTTGCTCCAGTAAGATATAACCCGTCACGTAAAAAAGTAAGAGAAAGCACCCACACTCACTCTCCTTAAATTGTTTCTAGAATCAATTGGTTGTGAATCTCTTGGTTCTAGAATCTCTTTTGTTGTGAAAGATTACCAACAGCAACCAGTACAACCCATGGCAAAACACACACAGACACAAAAATAATCTACATGCCATCCTCATCCAGTCTTTTCTCCCTGCAGCAAGCTTGCGCTACCAAGCCATGCAAGAGCTTGTACAGCATGCTGAAACTGAATTAAGCCAATGCCACAAGCCTTCTTTCTTGTTCCTAATGTTCCAAGTAGTTTCAGAAAATAGTAACAGAAAATTGACAGAGACAGGATGCTTCTCAGTTCCAACTGCACATAAAATATATGCCTAGTTTTGTGTTTATTTCAGTCATCTTCCTGCCCTGTTGACTTCAGCTTGATATTAAATGATAAAAAAAACAGATGATGCTTGTGATACTAGTAGTACGGTAAGAGAAAGTGTGTTTGTCAGTTATAGATAGAGACTTCACACTATTCTGGAGAATAAAGATGTGTCCAAAGAAGGTAATAAAAAAATCAGACATAATAATTCAAGAAAATATTGTTGAAACTACAAGAAACACATTGCATCTACCAATTCAGGTGTCTGTCAGTAGTTCCCTTGTCACATAGCAAAGTTCCTGGGCTGAGAAAGTTACCTTGCAACAAATTCCATTTGTTTTCTTCCAGGTTGTTTCTGCTTGCAATCATTTTGTACAACAGAATACTGAAAGCAAAGATAACTTCTCAATACAAAGGATAATATGTCCCATTGATTATTTCAGGGGAGGGAGATGGGCTTAATTTCTTCACCTTCACATGTCTGCATATAGACAAGGTTTCTGAATAAAAGAAAAGGAACAGACTACAGAAAGCAAAAAATTCTCCCAGGATAATCTTAGTCTCTACCCAGGTGATATACACAGATTATTTAGAGGCCACTGTTGTGGTTTAGGCCAGGATAGACTAAACACAGAAGTGAATTACTATGCAATAACTGAATTCATGTGGAAGAGTCTGGATCTTTATTGCCTCTGGGATAGGAATGATTATTAATGCATAGAACACCACAACAAGAGCTGTGTTCTCCAGCTTACCCCACAGACAGTTTATAACAATCCAAAGAGACCAACATTTTTAATCATTATTTTAGACTTACCTCAGCCTTTCTTCTTCTTTCTTACGAAGGCTGAAATCTCGTTGAACCACCTGGAGCACATGCTCTGCTTCTTCATCAGTCAAGCCAGAAAGATCCAGTTTTCTCCCCATTGTATACTCTGTCCTGGATATAACTAACTATGAGGAATATCTGAAAGCAGAAACAATAAAAAAAAAGTAACATAAATTTAAAGCACTGACACTTCTCCCAAGTGTGTTGAAATGACAGGCACATCTGCCCAACAATTAGAAAGTTGCTGCCATAAACATCAGAGAAGAAAATCACAGAATCATTTAGGTTGGAAAAAACCCCTTAAGATCATTGAATCCAATGATTAACCTAGCACTGCTGAGTCTACCACTAAACCATGTCCCTAATCACCACCATCTACAGGTTTTTTTAATAACTCCAGGGACTGTGACTCAACCATTGCCCTGGGCAGCCTGTTCCAATGCTTGTCAACCCTTTCAGTGAAGAAATTTTTTCTAATATCCAATCTAAATCGCCCCTGGCACAACTTGAATGATTCATTTTAGGATTATTTTTCAAGTTCCATGCACTGAAAGCAAACACGCCCAATTTAAAAATAAATGCAAAAGATAAATTATCTAGGATATTAAATAATATTGCGGGAAGATCTCAGTGTTGTCCTCCACAAGAAAAAACACACTAACTCAGGTGAAATCGGGTTTAGGCATTTCTTATGATTTTATGCCATGAGTTTACAAAACTTTGCAAAACACAATCCCTGCGACTGTGTATGAACCAAAAACATACTCTCCTGTAACACTCAAAAATATTTTGTACTACCAACTAAGAAACCTGGAACTATTTTAAGGGACCATAAAAAAAAAAAAAAAAGTAAGCATATACCTTTCAAACATTTCCCAGACTGACTGGAAAAAGATTTAGATGTCACCACAATATCATTATTCCCCCTTTCTGTGAAGAACAACGGAGGCGAAAAAGTAGTAGTCAGCCTTATGAAGAAGGTTATAAAGTTTGAACTAGAGCTTGGTCCACTTATTAATGAATTATCATAAATTTGTTCCAGTTTATTTTCATGTGACTTATTAATTTTGTTGAATTCCACTAAATTTAGCTCTTAATTTCTGTAATTTGATTTATGTAATTATTTGGGCAATCATAAAGATGTCCATCTCCACATTGAGTTACAGTTCCCAAAATATCACACAGTTTTTTCAGCTCTCTTATGAGCTCCTAGAAATGTACATAATAATTACGAACACACAGAAGTTATCACATTATACCAAAGAGGCATCTATTACTGCCTCTTCATCCATGTTAAGTGTCAACTGAATGATACTATGTGAAATACAAACTGGTTCTGTCTCAGAAAAACACCTCTAAGCAATACTGCTATGGCATACAATTAAGTGCTCCAAATAGAAGGGGGGGGGGGGGGGAGGGGGCAGGAAACTAACACTATTTTCTAAACTTAACAATTAATTTGCTACTTAGATGATGATGGGGGATGTGGTTGGTTATTTTTTGTTGCATTTGTTTGGGGGTTTGGGTGAGGTTTATTATACAATATTTACCTTCCTCCAACCATCTGGTTACAGGTCCTCAAACAAACAAAAAAAAAAAGCAACACCACATGGAACTAGGGTGTTGCTCTTTTTTTTTTTTTCTTTTGGTTAGACTATCAAAGTTTAGAACATACTCTTCATTCAAAGAAACAACACTTCAACAAAAACAAGCCAACAAAACCAAGCAGATGGGATAGAAGCTTAGGTGAAATAAAGATGGCAAGATTCCCCCAGTGAGACACCTGCTTATCACACAGCTAACAAAGGACACAATGGAACAGCATGTTCTGGTTTGACTCTACAGGTCTGCTAAGGAAGTTGAAAAGGAGTATCAACAATGAGTTAATAAAGGCTATAAAAATGTACTTCTAAATAAAATTACCCCCATTTTTGTAGAAAGATGTGTCACAAAACCAAAACTATACATAGTCTTCACTAATCCCACTTGCAAGGCCCAGAACATACGTTAAAATTGAAGGCTGGCTAAAATATAGTGAGGAACGACTGGCAAGACTTTCTTCCATCCCACATGCACATGTAAGTCTTTCTGACATTTTCACCAGAATGTTAAGAATTTCCCCTGTACTTTCATCTACAGTCCTTGTACCAAAGCCTTGCTGGGCACAAGCAAGCACAAGAAATGGCGAGGCAGGGCTTACTGAGGGTATGCTTATACATTGCAGCTCAGAGACAGAGTAAGCAGTGCCCTGGGACATGTTCTTCTGTTCAGGCTTTGGGATACCTGTCCAGCTCTTCCCTCCCAAAGCACTTCAAGTGCAAAGGCCTCTCTGACTTTCTAAAAGCACAGAAGGGCTTCACTTCAGGAAAGGCACACCCACAGGGAAATAAGTAGAACTTTTCCAATTAACTTTTTTCACACCCATACACTTCACGGGAGAACACACAGGATATAAACTAAAAGGAAATAAAACTATTTTAAGCAATTGCTGGAGCCAGTAGACATGCCTCCATGGTAGGGCCACAGTGGTTCAAGACACAAAATGATGAAGATACTAGGAGATCAGAGATGCCATTCCAGTTGTTCTCAAGCATCAAATTAACAACTGTAATTAACAATGTCATAATAAGTTCTCTCTTCAAGTCTTCATCAAAATGCTTTTGGAAACGTTGTCAACATTAGCACTGTTTTTCATACATACAATCTGTGGTTCCCTGGTAAAGAACACTATCCCTTTGATTCAGCCACCACTGCTGACTGTGAGCATATATTCAAAGGGGGAAATTTACCCCTAAATCTGGGGTTAACTGGACCCCCATCCAGTTACCAGAGGTAATGTCACTACCTCTGATTTTTTGGGCGTTGGCAAAGGCTTAATTTCAAATATACATATATTTTAAAATCAGCATTGACTTTAATTTTTGTTTTTCATGTGGTTTATTTACCTATAAGACTCTCAGTCTGCATTCTAATATTACATTAACCTCTAAGGAACTTGTGTGGTTTTTCCCAGGAAATAATTTTTCATCACATTACTAAATCACCTCTGATCTGGGAGTATCACAGCAGTTTATAAATATTTATAAACAATGCTCAAATGTCCTTTTTTCAGTAGATCTCGATTACACATTTTGGAAAGACACAAAGGCAAATCCTCTAGAGGAAGTGTAACAAGCTACATTTGGGGGGGCAAGGGGAGACAACAAAATAGTTTTGCAGCCTAAAATAACTTCTGGCCTCAACTGAAATAACTTAAATGAGGATGTTCAGGTGTTTGCCTTAATGAGTAAACACTTCTTTGCTAAATCTCAAACCCAATACAAAATCTAAGCTTTCAGAGATGTTACAAGGAATAATATGGTTCCCTAAACTCCTGCTCAACAAATTAACACACTTAACAGGAAAGCCTAGGCTTACAATACATGATTAAGCATTGTTTGAGTAATACTCTAATCTTAATACTTCTTACAGTCTGTTTTAAATCCAATTAAAACTTCGACATTTAATTTTTTTTTTACTTTAACCTTTACAAAACAAAACTCCAAAAAAACAACCACAAACACCCCCCACAGAAGAACAAGCAAATAAAATGTTTTTCAAGAAACGTAAGCAATGCTTCTGAATTTTAAAATGAACAAGAGCACCAACACCAGAAATGAGGGCAAGTAGTGTATTTCCTAGTCACTCACATGATAGCTAAGCTCCTTGTACCTGCAGTCTCAGCAGAAGATTAGCATTACAGACAGGAAGGTGGGGAGAAAACTCACAAACTTTTTAATTTTTTAAATTACCAACTAACATTTAAAACAGATTCTCTCCTTGACAAAGAGCCACATTATAAAGCTAATTATGCAAGTGCTCATACCAAGTATAGTACAACACAGACATCTTAGCTTTATGCTGTAGCAAAGAAAACACAAGCAAGGCTGCATCTGGAGTGCTGCATCCAATTTGCACTCCCCAGTGCAAGAAAGATACAGACTTATGGGAGTAAGTCCAGCTCAAGGCCATGAAAATGATTAAGGGACTGGAGCATCTTTCACAAGAGGAGATGCTGGGAACACTAGGACAGCTCAGCCTGGAGAAGAGAAGGCTCAGGGGTGATGAGCTTTACAGTGTGTATCTGGAAGAGATCCCTCCAATAACCTGGCACTATAAACAAGAATATCCTAAAATTCTTTCAATTTCTGAGTGAAATTTTTGATCAAGATTTCACCTGTTTGCACAACACAGAATTATTTTTGCTTTAAAATGCTACTCCTGTGCACTGATGAAACCAATATCAAAGACTCCAACCCCGCTATTTGCAACTGAAATATTTCTATAGAATACCTTTTCCTCAAATGCTCTCAGCTTTAGAGTCACCAAACTAAACACCAAAGCTTTTATACTCTGTTCTGCTAGTCTACCACTTCTAGTATTTTCCAAGTAGGAAATCAAGAAAAAAAATCCTAGTAATTGTATCCTTGCTCTGTCACCAACAAACTCATCTTTACTTCTTTCAGTAGTCTGTCAAGACCTAAATAATACTGTTCAATCCATCTTGTCATTATACTTCGGCATTTGACCAACTTTTGCAGAAGTCTTTAGTACCTTAAGAAATCCTTTCTATAATCTTATTGGTGAATATTTTGCCCTTTTAAATCATACAAGATAGTCACCTTTCTATGCCAAAAAGGAAGACAAGCACTTAGTCCACAACAGAGCTCCTCCACCACAGTTCATAATTTAATAAGTTTTGTTCATTGAACCTCCAAAAGAAGGGATTGCACTGTCAGCACAAGTTAATTATGCTGAGTTTTTTAATGTAAATGTCACAATACCTATCATATATTCATTATATAATGTCACATTAGTGACAAAAATGAGGTCTGAGTGTTGAAAGCGTAAAGGGGATTCCTGTGTTTTGAATTGTCAACACACTTGAACAGAACAGACTTTAGCCAAAAGACAACATTTAGAGAACACTACTGTCTAAAGTAATTTCTACTACAGCTAGCACATCACTAAGTCTAAAATCAGGCAAAATTAACATTGTTTACAAATTCCTTAATGTTTTTTAACCTCCAAGAAAGTCTAGAAGCTGCATTAAACAACACTGTGGATATTCTTCCCTTTTCACTGGAAATAAACTTAAGTCCCAAAATAACAAGAGGGAAAATACAGTCATCAGAAACACAAAGCCACCTATTTGGGTGAAAAATTAAGCATGGCTCAACTGACTTCAACACAAGGACTTGTATTTGGTGTGCCACATTTTAAATGAGATGCAAAACAAGATCTCAAAGAGGATGCTATTCTTTGCACCCACACCAATTTCAGCTGAGATTTACTACACGTATTTCCTGGTCTATAGCCAAAGCAGAAAATTATCTTTCTTTCAGCCTAGTACTGATTTTATGTGAGATTTGTTTAGAAAACCAAACAGATTGCAAGTTTCTGAGCAAAGTTAAGTTGATTTCACTGGAAGGGTGCATGGGAGGGGGGTGAAGCAGCAGGTTTTTAGAAGAGCCATGAAGTTTACTTGGTTCTTTCTAGGAGAAATCTTCCCTATTAATGCAAATTACTGCAATAACTGTGTGCACTTCTTGTCTAGAAGACTGCCAGATATACTATAATGGGGGACACTGTAGATCTTAAAGGTCAAAGGTTAATACTGTATGGTTTTAAATGTAAATCTATTTAGGAAATAAATAATTTTGCAGACTTCTTGCTTCTATATTTTACATCATTTTAAGTACTGAATATGAAATAGCAGAAGTAGAAAAGCCCCACTAAAGTCACATTTTATTTCAAAATGGCACATCTCACCTAAAAATGGCTCTCCCCCAGAAGCAGAACACAGCATATTAAATTGTTTCTAAAAAGCAGAAGCAATTTTATTTAAATAGCAAAAAAGCTCTTTTTACAGAAAAGACTAAAGAATATACCAAAGGACTTTATTTCTGTCATCTACCTTTCACAGATTAAAGTAAAAAGTCAATCCTAACAATAAGTCATGACCACTTTATACCTATGTATCAAGCCTACAACAGATACACAAGTATAAATCCCATTGGGAATTAAAACTGAGATAAAACCCCCAAATTCGTTGACTAGAATAATCTTTTCACTGGTTACAGCGAACTCTTACAGAAAGGCTTACCCAGAATTTGGCCCTTACAGCTGCTAAAGATCGTAGGTCACCTGGCACACACTATTAGCATGCATTTCACTCCGCTGGCTTTCTAGTTACCGTACACTCTCATTTTACTTCAGTCTCATTTTCCATTGTTTATGCTGAACTTAGGCAAATCATGTTCAGCTCTATTTTCTCTATTTAGTAGCAACTGCCTTTTGGAAGAATGCGTAGTCAAGATGATGGGTCTGACAGTATTCTGATTGTGTGAGACTGACTGTTTTCCTTCCTGAAACGAGAAAGACAGCTTGGAGAAAAAGACAAAACAGGAGCAGTAACACACTGACACGCAATCGTACCTTGGATGAACGAAGGCACATGGAAAAGCAGCTACTCTAAAGCATGAAACACAGCTCATGACTGTAATGGACTGTCAACCAACCCCAAGGTGAACCATCACAGGTCAGAAAGAAAGCGAGCACATGCACATAGAGCTTGCAACTGATGCAATCTGAAATCTTGCACATCTTGTGTGTACAGACCGCAAGGGCTTCCCTTTGGATGCCCAACTTAGCAAAGCAGGGCTCAGAGATTACCGCTGTGTACTCAGGCTCCCTGCACAGAGAAAACAGCAGCCGCTGAACAGTTATGCCCCTTCTTCCACCTTTCCATCAAAAGCCAAACCAGAACGCAGCTGGCAAATCAGACTTCACACTGTATAAGCATGAGCCTGTATGAAGAAAATACTAAACAAAAAGCTCATTTGTATTCCTACCTCTCTCCTCAGCCTTAGCTCAAGAGTGAAGACTGCAAAAAGACATTCACCCACCTGTCTTGCACTACACAGGCCACTTCTTTCTCCCAAGACATCTGTCAGTCTCACCATTTCACAATCAGTGGCCCTCAAATGAGCTACACACATTGAAAGGAGATGAAAGAAATAGCAAATCCTTCTCTGTTCCTTGAAAGAATTGATGGCAGTTTCTGTCTCATTTTAAGAGGCAGGCAGAGAAGGGAGTACTCACTTTACCTGTGTAACAGCAATATGTGCACCCAGGAAAAGGCTCGGGTTCAATGCTATGTTAAGCCTAGGAAGCTCCAGCATTTATCTCCCTCCTTGTGGAAGAGCATGTGAGAGAAAACAACTCAGGATATTCCTGTGCTCAGATGTCAACGTCCTGTTTTCCCACACAGATCAAAGAAACTGAAGGATACAGAAGGTCCACTACCATATGAAAGCTGCAGAGCAGCATGTGACAAGTAAGCTTTCTAAAGCTAAACATCTTCTCGAGTACCACAGCAGTCACTATTTAGAAGACTAGCTAGAGAGGCATATCCTACAGCTAAAATCAACAAACTAACCCAGAAAACATCAGTTCACCAAGATAACTCTTGCAAGTTCAAGATGCCAAAGCATCACTACTATGTAAAGTGGTGGCAATGTTTCTCATGAGTTATTCATACCTTTAATGTGGGGAAGAACACACCGAGAGAAAAAGTGAAGTTTTTATAGAACCTCAAACAGCTCCAAAAGCACTACACATTTTAATCTGCATATAAATTTTATTTTCAATCTCAATAATACAGGCAAAAGTGTTATGATAAATTAAGAATCTTATCATAACTTGAATGCCATATTGGATCAACCCATGCAAACTACAGCGGTAAACAGTTAAGTGGACTGCTTGACTGCTACCAAAATATCCATAATATAGAATCCAATATGCAAACATACTACAAGCATACTTAAAATATACTACACAATAAAAAGATTTTTTCCCCCACAACATGTTGCACTAATTGATACCCTGTATCCTTCTTACTAAATATCACTCATCACCATATCCTTATGTTTGATCCAAGAACTAACCTTTGATTGAGAGACTATTTCTGCAAGACTGGGACAGAGACAGAAATTATATTTTGAGAGATAAGAAAATGCTTCCAACAGCAGTTGCCACAAAGAGGCAGTATTCTGCAGTGCTGCCAGATGTGAAAAAAATTAATACAGTAAAACACTGTTAATTCAAACCGCTGACAGGAACCCTCACTGCAAATTACTGGATTTTACAGATTACCAAGTAAATGAAAAAAAAAAATCAAAACAAAAAAAAAATAATTTCATAAGACTGTGCCTTCCACATTCACTCTGACATCTGCAAAGCGCTTCTAACCCTGATTTATGCTGGAACAAGCAAGAATCGTAAGAGATACAATAATGGCATCTGTAAATCCACATGTCCCATTTTACTGAGACTTTGTGATGAGCTGTAGTTGGCTGACACACAACTTACACCCCATGCACGGAAAAAAGGGTTTCAGAAGCAAGTTGCCTTTGAATTGTTTAGATAAGCATTTGTTAAGAGACATAAAACAAGACTAAAATAGAGCCAGAGCTGTAGAAAGCCTCTGAAAACCCTAGTAGTTGGGTTAATCTGTCAGGTGGGGGAGTTAATGGATTAGTTTGTTGACACTGGGACCTACTCTATGCTTAAAAGAGGCTCTGTTTTGGACCTGAGCTTGACTACTTTTTCTGTGTTGACACTGCACAACATGGATATGATCTGAGCTCTGGCCAACTAACACAAACCTGAAGTTCTGGATCCCAAGTTTATACAAACAAGGAACATTTACATTCAAGCACAAGACACAGTCAGGCACTTTCTGGAGTTCAAAGGCCAGCCTCACTGTCAGGTTTTGTCTGCTGGTTCACTTATAGCTGGTTCCAAACTGGTGCAGCCTCAGAGCTCCTTTAGTTTAAACTAGGGAAGCAAAGCAGTTCATCCTCTTACAGGTTTAGAGGATCATCCAACCAGCAGAGATACTTTTTTGAGTCCCACAGAACCTACTATTTGATCAACTTAAGGTAAGCTACATCTTTAGGAACTAGCTAGGACTCCTCTGTACCTTAAAAACTTTTTTTTAAATAAAAAAAAAAAGCATTTCCCTTTATCAGGGCTCACTCTTGAAGACTGAAGTAGCATTAGCAGTACACTGAAATAACATGCTCCTTTGATAAGTCTACATGAAGAACATCAGCTTCACCAAGAAAAATTCCTATTTCTAGTCCTCTACATTAGCTTCTCCCAATTTTTAGATTCCCAGTATCCTTTATAATAGGCCTCTGGACCTTGATACAACATTGACACCATCTTCCCCTCCAGCTGAAAGCACAATCTCAGGTATTCTTCACCTACCACAACTACACAGCTGACATATTTCCACGGCGAAGGTGCAGTTCACTTAATCATGTGTGGAACCTGAGTCCACAGTATCTCATCCATTGATTCCCCTCTTTTTGACCTGCAACATTACCTTGGAGCACAAATCTGAAGCCTGCTTATTAAACATTAGAAGTGTGGGGAGTGTGTGTGTGTGTGGAATAATCTATCTGATCTTGCTCTAGATGTGAACGGCTTTCCTCTCACTTGGGATTCAACCCACAGGTTTTGTGCTTGAGGTGATTAACATACATGCAATTTTTGGCACTGCCTTTTGGCACAAGCCCCACTGAGATTGTAAAAACCAAATCACCAGATTATACTTTTTAGAATCCTCTCCGAAGCTCTTTCAAAAAACCTGCTGTTACTCCAATTCATGCACTATGGTTTAACTTAAATCCAATTCATGGTCTGTCAAACAAATGTCAAAGCACTTATGACAGCTGGATGCAAGCACTGAGATAACTTCCAGAAAGGGACATTCAAGCACTCTGGGGATGGCCACTGAGGGGCAGAGGAATCAGTTTTCTCAATAGGAAAAGCAGGAGTCACCCCCTTGCAAGATTAACAATGGTTAAAAAATAGCTACACTCAGCAGCTTGAGGTATTTGAGGACAGTTAGCTGCATCTCTGTCAGCAGCACTTAAATCATGCGCTGAACATCCATGCTGTAGCAATTCACAGTAATGGTACAAATCAGCACTTTTCTATTTGGATTGCCCTGTGACACAACATCCTGTTCATACAGCCCAAAAGGGACAGAAGAAACCCACATTAAATGACCTTCTGTATCAGAAGTAATACCTAATAAGCAAAGAAGCTCTTCTTGTATTAGTTTCAGAAGAGACAAAAACTCCTCACCACAACAGCAGAACAGAAAATTTACTCTTCAAGTTGTAAACACGCTTTGCTTGCTTTCCTTTCCAGAAGGAAAACAACAGATTATGCACTGCCTTCCTCCAAGAACAGAAAGTTGGTTTACAACGGCAGAGCCACGTATTATTCTGCATGGAGCCACATGGAAGGTGTGGGGGAAGGAATTGTTTAGTTATTAAAAAAACCCAAAGATTTCAGGCTGTTTCCTGGCTTCAAGACTCATTAAAGCCAGTGGGAATGCCATGGATTTTAATAGCATTTGAATGAGGCTCTATACTTCAGACTGCTATCACAAGACAAGACTACATCTCATTTCCTACTGTAAATAATCTTAGCACCCTTCAAACAGATTTGATCCAAAAAATATGGCTGCATTAATCCGTTTTATTCTTCTCCATCAGTAAGCAGCATATGTTGCAAGGAAGAATCCAGAAAAAAAGGTTTTTGCAACTGCTGCACAGCAGAATTTGAGCTTAGGTCTTCAGCAGTAGGACAGGCTAGTTTCCTTCCCGCCTGCCAGCCAGTGCCAGAAAAACTCCGGAAGTCTACTTAATTGATTACCGTGAGTCAACTTGAGAGAATGCCATAGAAAGTGTCTCATCTTCAAGATTAATCTCCAGAGTAGTTAGCTCCTCCACTTCAATAGGTAGTATTTCATTTAGAGATGTACTTTGCCTTGAAGAATGCAAAATTAATTTCCTATGGTAATGCTTTATATCTTAAAACAATCAGTAGATAGTAATGACTGCAGTAATCTAAATACCAAACACCATATTCATTTTTCTTTTATGATCATCAATTGATCAATAGGTAATAGGAAGTAACAAGAGGTCTTGTTTCCTCTACTCAGCTCAGGAACTAATGGGTCAGTAAAAATTTGCAAGATAAAGGTTCTAACCCTTTAGATAAAGGATAAAGATTTAGATAAAGATAAAGGATAACGTTCTCAAAAAAAGAAAAAAGTGCTCTGCTGTTGAAGTTCAACACTTATTGGACTGGAAGTCTAATGTGTTCCTATTCCCAGAATATTCTTCATAAGATCTAAAAACTTGCCATTATTGCAATAATGCCAATATTAGCTTTTGACCAGTCAAACCACTGCGTCCTTATACTCTGTTCATATACGCTAAAGCTGCGAGGCAATTCATTAAACTGCTTTCCACTACAGCGTGCTTTATTTATTTATTTTCAGGACATAAAACGTCAAATGTGATGTTTACTTTCTGAAAATGCATTTTTTTAAAAACGTAGCACAGCATTTTTCTATAAGATTGTTAAAATAATAATAATAAAAGAGGATAACACATTTCAACTTGAAAGTTAAATAGCAAACAGGTCACAATCACTAGTCTTTACCATATGAATGACAGAACCTACTAGTGTGCCAGCCACATGCAAGAGGTCTTCCTCTTGGGTTTCTGTAAATTCACGTAAAGTTTGGAGACAGGCATCTTTGCCCAGTCTCACAAAGAGATACACAAAACTAGACCATGGCTTGAAAACTTACCAAATTACACTGTATTTAGCCCTTCTACAAAGTTCCCTGTTAATGCTATAAATAAAGGCCAAGTTTCTTTGGTAACTTGAGCAACAGTATGGCGTGCTTTGCTCCACGCTGAAATACAGTGGCTATCTTCCTCCTCCCTTAAATCCAATAACCTTCTTTTGAAACTAAGCTGCTATAAATCTCTGAATAAAAGAAATATGGACCTGGTTTATTTTCTGTCTGTCAGTGGTTCACAGGTAAGCCAGAAGCCTTTACTATCTCTAAGAATTTATCTAGTAAATTACCTACCTGGTTCCAAAAGGAAGGTGAATAAAGCATTCCACAGAAAGGCTGAATTAGTCCACTCAAACAAATGAAAGGGTTTTCTCAAAGAGAAAAATTGTCCCGATGGCTTTCATGGAACTATATGCAACTAGTTTCCTTCAGCTTGTCCAACTCTGCAAGGGCAAGTTAAGATGGTTTACATTGCCAAACAGCAGTTTCCAGTCTGATAACAGTAGGGCATACTAATGTTGGCAGCAATAGAAAGGAGTCACATTTTCATACAGGGGTACTGTTTATGAACAATAATGCATTTTGTATATATATCTCCTCTTCAGCATCACTCATGCACAGGGATTTTTTTCCTTTGTTTAAGTACGAGCTGATCAAGTGTTCTGTTAACTGCAACTTTAAGCAGGAAAGGTGAATTCCTACTGTGCTCGTGCACTTGGGTATACCCCATATAATCCAAAAACCTGGTTTAGTAGTCAGGCGTAGCACACTCAGCTGTATTCATCAAGTTGGGGTGAAAGCAGGAAACAAACCCAGGAAAAAAACTTAAAAGTTTTAGCTTAGCTTTCTTGATCTTGTATGACTCCTAGACAGTGCTGGTTCAGATGAAGACAGTCTGTTAGAAAGCATTAACCTGTATCAAAGGGCAATATTGCATCTTCAGCCTGCTGCTGATTCAAGTGATGCAAGTCCTGGCACTGGGGCAGTGCTCTGTAAGTATCCCTCACCCTGTTAGAGGCTACTGGCATGGAATTCTCACTAGCAATTAATGTATCACAGCTGCTGAAAATTATACTCTCCTGTTTGTAATTGCTATACACGTTTTACTAAGTTACCTGACAAATTCCACAGGAAGGCTACAGAATTGCTGAGTACATTTTTGGATGCTTGGGCATAATGCATCAGTAAATATGGTCCGATACAATCTGGTACCTGAGTAACGACGGGTAAGGCAATAGCCTGAGGGACTGCATACAAGGTACAGCACCTTCTGCTTTTGACACAGCTCTGTTCATTTTTTTAAGCTAGAAATAAACAGCAAACATCACCATTTGACACTTAACTGCAGGGACAGAGTCAGTGATCCCAGTATAGTTCACAGGGAACCGCTATCACCATTAATAAGCAACTATAAAAACCTGTCTGTCCAGCTTGATGACAGGTCCCTCAAAGTTAGAAAAATGTCTGGTGAAGTGAGAACTAAACCAACTTTTCCTCCTTTCTCTCTCGCCTTCCAGAAAAGGGTTATCAGAAGAATGCATAAAAGCTTTTATTGCCAAAATCCATGCTGTGCCTATTCTAACAAACTCCAGGCTCCATAGCAAGACAGCTACCAGCATTTTCAGAAATGGTAGGGAAGGTAAAAATTTTAGTAAAATGGTAGGTATAAGGCCAAAAGAATAAGCACCATTTGTCAAAAATAGATCACTAGATACAGTTAACAGCACTGCAAACATGCTTGAGGGGGGACGCACACGTGCCCTATGGCATTTTGCGATCTAATTTGGTTACATTCGCATAAAACACAACACAAACCCCAGCACAACACACGCTCCTACTTAATTAGATTCTCTAAGAAAAGTCAGCCCGAGCCATATGGTATTTTCCTCAGCAGTTACGATAAACTGACCTTGATACTAGGAAAACGCACGCTGCTTCTGTCTGAAGCACAAATTACAGGCACGGAGCGGCGGGATGCTCCCGCGGAACGGGGGCAGCGGCAGTGCCACGCCGAAACCCTCCGTGCTCCCGGGGAAGTTGCTCTGGAGTAACACGCTCCAGTCATAACCGTAATAATGGGAATAATTAATAATGCACAGCAGTGACAGTGCTCGAATAACCACGCTGTCAGCAGAACACTGCGAAGCTAACCAGGCATCGGTCCGGTAACTAAAAGAAGCCTCGTATCGCGCCGTCGCCCCCGCCCCCCATCTCAGCACACGAGGTCGCCGGGGGGGGCGGCCCGCCTCGGCCCCTAAGGGCCCTGAGGCGGCCCCTCAGCCACCACCGGCCGCAGGACCCGGCGCCCGGCCCCGCCCGCAGCCCCTCACGGGGGGCAGGGGGCAGCCCGCGGCGGCCCGAGCGCCGGCCGCCCCCCGACGGGGCGCTGCGGCGGGCGGCCCCGCAACCACAGCCCTGCCGCAGGCCCCCTCACGGCGCCGGGCCCCGCGGCGGCGCTGCGGAAGCCCCCCCCGCCCCAGCCCCAGCCCCTGCCCGCGGGGGACGGCGGCCGCACCCCCGGCCGTACTCACCCTCGCCCAAACGCGAGGGCTGCACCAAAATGGAGGCGGACAGGACCTTCCCCGCGCGAGGGCACGGCCAGAACCACCGCCGGCGGCTGCGCCCCGTCACTCATGCAGGGAAGGGGCTGCGGCCGCCCCGCGCCGGCTCCCGGCCAGCCACCTGCGCCGAGCCGCCGGGCACAGGTGCCCCGCTCCCGCTCGCCGCTCCGCACCGGCCAGCGCAAGACGAGAGCCTGCAGTCGCCGTCTCCTCCTACCGCCGCCTCCTCCTCCCCTACCGCCGGACGCGCCACCGGGTGCTGCTGCGGTGCCGACGGCGGCAGCTCCCGCCGCGCCCCCGCCGCGCACCGGCACCTGCCCGGGCGCCGCCGGCCAATCGGCGCGGAGGGGCCGGGCGAGGGGCGGGGGGGGGGGTGCCGGTGCGCGGGCCGGCGGCGGCACGGAGGCGGGGGCGCGCTCCCTCGTTCCCGCGCACCCGCGGCTTGCTGCTCGCCCCTGAGGCGGCGCGCGGTGCTGCGGGGACGGGGCTCTGGCGGGTGCCTCAGGGGCGGCCCTCAGCGCCCGGCCCTCAGCGCACAGCCGAGGAGCGGCGCGGGGGCTGCCGGGCGGCTCTTGCCGCGGCGGCCGTGGGCGCGGGCCGGGGGCGGGAGGTCCTCTTGAGGGGGGTGGCGGGAATGAGACCGGCTGGTGCCAACTGTAGTCGCGTCCGTGGGGCCGCAGCGCGCCGGGCGGTCACTCGGGAGGCGCGGCCTGTTCAGGCAGGCACATCGCCGGGGAGGCACCGCTGTCTTTGCCCGTGCTTTCTGATGTCCTGTGTCGCTGCGGATCGCACTGTGGCAGGCTAATTACTTTTCCCGTGGTGGTTGTTTTTATCCCCGGTTTTTCATGCTTGTTTAACTTCTTTTTAAAATAGCTGCTGCTGTCCGCTGCAAGGTACGGTTTCATTTGATCTCAGTTGAAGGGCTTTGTCAAGACAGATGTACTCGGTAAATCTTGGCGGGTTTTCAAGGAAAATATTTTCAAGGAGCATATATTTGTTTACATCAATTTCACAGTATCACAAATAAACTGATTTATCAAACTTTTACCTCTATGCTAACCTACGCTTGCCTGTATTGGCAAAGCGGGTGCCACTCTGGGAGGCAGCCACGGCCTTCATTTCAGAAGTGTGCGTGGAAACAAAAACCAAAACAACTTTAGGAAGTATTCTGGGTGAAATATTATTTTGTATTTCCCAAATACACCTCCAGGTAAATACATGCCCAAGTAATTCCCAAACAGAAGAAACTTGTTACTTCTTTAAATAAGAACAAGAGACTGAACCAGCTGCTTTCAGCAGTATCGTGTTTCAAGAGCAATATGACATGGCAACAGATCAGGGACTGACTTGAACAAAAGGTTCATTGCCTGTACAAGGAGAGTAATTGATGGCACACACCAAGCATTTTTATTAATTTTAAAAATATCTGGGTAGAAATCCCTCTCCAATCTTAAACTTCTAGCTGAAACCCTGAAAGAATATGTTTTAAAATCAGCCATCAATAACAATTAGCTGTAATGCTTATGATTACACAACCACAAGATCAAACAGGTAAAACAGCAGGCTCCTCACACTCTAGCTAATAAGCTGATGTTGAGTTCAAGAGTAATGTTGTGCCCTTGCCTCAACGTTGTACAGTTTGGTTCACAGAGAGTTTGTACCATTCTCTGTAATATTCCACATTCCTCTCCACTGGAGACATAGCACTGGACTCAAAGCTCTTTTGTTCCATACCCATGCGGTAATCAGTACATTTTTACTCTCCAACAGTACTCTGCAGGGAAGGCATTAACATGGCACACTTAAGCCAGCCATTAACAACTTGACAGAGTGCAACTAAGAGAGGGGAAAGAGAAGAACAATGCATAAGTGAAGAAATACTGTAATAGCCTTATGGATAGTATGCTGGACTTCTCTATTTGTCTGCATCCCCTCTCTAATCGTTGGATGCCCAGTTTGTCTATCTACAGCTTTTGGTGTCTCCCTTGGAAGGAAATCAATTTATCTTTGTATTCGTAGCAAGTGTTTACTGATGGGTGCCATTCACAGTAAAAAACAACTGCTGACTAAAATCTCTTTTTCACCGCCATAGGCAAAATCATAAAGTATAGATGGGTGAAACAGATATGCCAGGCTTTCTCCGGAATCACATATGATACAGCTATTGAATGAATAAAATAAGTGTCTAAACAAGGATGCAGAATAAACAGAAGTCTAAAGAAGAGAAACTCTGCAGCCAAAGATGAGACCCAAGTGGTAGCATGGGAATTTCTGCCCCATGAACAAAAAGTATCCAAACACCTTCCCAACGCAGTGCCTGGGGATTGCGGAGAGGTGGAAGGCAGCAAGGGGTGTGAGGGATACTGGCAACAGTGGGATGGTCATCAGGGAAAGGGGCATGCCCCATATGTTCATCTCACTTCCCAAAGCTCTGAAATTCCTAGTCCTTATGTTTACAACAGAGTTAGGTTAAACTGCAGGCCAAGCAATCTTTCAGCGAGAATAGCCTCAGAACGGAAAGAATGAAAAAAGAAGTCAGACCCCTAGTACGCATCTGTAGTACAACAACCATTTGCCGTGTGGGCCTTATTTAGCTGTAGCAGGGGAAAAATCTTGCAAAAAAATAGATAGCAGATCTAGTAATAATGGGGTACAGGACAAGAAAATATGTGTTTTCTCGGTGCTGATTTTCTCATGTCACAATACAGCCTTTTTTTCATAAAGAAAAAAGTCATCCAACTGTAGACTGAAATAAGCAGGTGGGTTTTGCTTGGAAAGCTTGGCGCTGAATCCAGCAGTGTCATAGGCTACACGGGGCTATGGGGCTGCGGTGGCCAACGAGTGACTCCTCAGCCTGTCCCCAGGCTGCAACCAGCTGGCTATACTTGAGCAAGGAGGCTGAGCATCAGCACCCATGGGACCCTGCCTTAACCTGGCAGCAGGTGATATGGGTAGGAGGTCCCACTCTGCAGAGAACTTCCCTCTGCCCTCAGCATTCATGGAATGGGGCTCATGGCCATAGGGAAGATTTTAGGAGTGTAGTTCACATGATCAGGAGTTTTGGCCATCTTTTGTGTGCTATATGGTTGTTGTAAAACCTGCAAATAAATTGGTTTGGGGGAAAACAAAATTTGCACTGGTTTGGTATCCCTCCAAGCATATACAGGGGGATGCAGAAAGAGGGTGTTAGCCAATGCACTCCGTCATGCTGGATTATTTGTTGACAATTACAGACCACTCCAGGAGGACTTCATGAAGTTTACTTTCCAAGTGTCCCAACCTTCTCGATAAAGGTAGGGCATTTTAGTAAGGAAATTGGAAATGTAAATATGGACAGTACCTGCTAGAAAGCCACAAGCCACTCTGTTAGCCACAGGGACCAATTATGAATTTATTCCAGCCTATTCTTATCTCAGGGCAGAAAATAAAGACAGTAGTAAGTAATTAAGTCTCTCTTGCTTTCAACTGATCTGTTAAGACCTCAGAGCATTTTCACAAAATGTAGTGAACAATAATTTGATGGTGATAACTTGGAAGTCATTGTAACCTTTTACCCTAGGGTCTCAAAGAACTTCATGAATACATATTATTTTATAAAATGTGTATGCAAAACATGGAGTATTATGATAATTCAGGTAAACCAGTGAAGTAATTCATAGCCCATAAGCAAATGAGAAAGAAGCTGAGAAGAATGGACAAATTTTTAGCAGCATTTAATATGTACGGCACACAATGTGTTATGGCACTTTCTTCTGTTCTTTCTGACTGTTCTTCAGAGATTTCAACAGTCAGGTTCCCTGCCCCGCAAGCCTCACAATGTAAGGAGAAACTCTGGCAAACATTAAGTGTGAAGAGAAAAAGGAAAACGGAGAAGACAGAACTGGGATTATATACATATGTTAGTAAAGGAGACAGCTTGAAGAAGTTTTGCTGTTTAACTAGCAGCAGAACTTAGGCAAGCTAACACTTTGAAAAGAAACAAAAATAGCAAACTCAAAACTGGGATGGAAACACCAGCAGATAAACTGTAACCGACGCAGTGAAAAGATTTGTTCTGACCAGTGGCGGGGTGGGGAGGGGGGTGGGCAGTGCGGGGGGAAGGCAAAAAACCCAGCGTGGTGGTAAGTAGTAAGAGCTACACATGTTTACTGGGAAGAATAATCAGAATGGGAATACATTTCAGAAGAGAATGTGCTGCTGACCGTACCGCTGCTCCTGCAGGTTTCCTCATTCATACAAGGTGCGTAAATGCAAGCCTGAAGGTGCCTGCAGCAGATGCTGCACTCAGAGAAATAAAGGCACTTTCAGTGCTCTTCCCTTATGCCTGCAACCAAATGTGTATGGGTGAGGACAAGATTCAACTCTTACGTTTCTGTGAGTAAAAAGAAAATAGTTTAAAAGGTGCGGTAAGGTCTTCAATTTCTTTGAAGAATGAACTTAATTTTGTGACAGTGGCTGAAACACGCAAGGCAAGTGTCCTCCATTCCCTGGGGTTGGTTTTTTTGTATCAGTCTTTTTCTCCACTTAGCCCCAGCTTTCATGCAGTAACTCCCTCTTGCTCATCAGTCTGAGGACAAGCAGCAGCAGGAGGGACGTGGTCCACTGAAGCTTTTCTTTAGAGCTTCATTTGTGTCCTGTGCAAAGCAGGGTGAGGGTGAGGTAGCATCTTTTGCACAGTTCAGCACTGCTCTCTTCTTTACAAATCTAAAAAAAATGGGGGGAAAAGCTGCATGGTGCCCAGGGAACGAGTAAGAAAAATGGTGTGCGTCCCCAGCTAAACAGGAAAATGTTCATGTTAAGTCAAATTTGACTTCACAAATTGAAGCGCTGAAAAAACATGAGCGAGTGTTTGTTTAGCTCTTGTTCTCTTGTGTTCAGTGGGAATTTCTTTCAGCCTCATTTGGTTTCTTTGCATCAGAATCAACAGGCGGCTGTGAAATTTTGGGATTGAAACAACCCCATCTAAAACCACTTCACCTGCAGTTGCTTCTAGAGCTACTCTCCTTTGCTTTTACTGGTTCAGTTCTCCAGCACTGTCAGAAATTCTTCATTTGCTTTTAAACATAACTTTTACTTAACGCCTTTAATACCTAGAGACAGACTGCAGTCAACTGGGTTGTTTTTCATAGGAAGACCTATTAAATGCTTTTCTTACTCAGATCAATTGAGCTTTTTCATTATTTGAAATTATTAAAAATTAAATTTTAGAAGCTGTCATTGACCCAATGCCTTGGGCTAAAGCTGACAAATGAAGGTGATGGTGTTAAGAGCTTTTCCCTCCGTTATTATAATTCCATACAGACAAAAACTCCTCAGATGCAGAGAGTATATGTTCTATAATTCTCTGATTATATTTTACAAACAAAATCACAGCAATAATGTAACAAATCCTCATGAACAGTCTTAAAAATCCTAGGCAGTATGAAACCAGTGAATTCCTTTAAGCAAGTTTCGTGAAAATTCAAATACTTTATATTAACTTTTTATATTTTAGTACATGCTGAATAAAGTAGTTTTCAGAAATTCTTTCTTTCTTTCTTTTTTTTAAAGAAACCCTAATCCTGGCAGTAATTTCTGCATGGAAATGAGGTCGACAAAACCCCATTTTGTTAAGGCTGTGCAGAGTTTTCCAACCTTTTATTTAGGAGATATAGGATTTAGCCACTTCTGAGGCACAGAGAAAAGATGAGCTTGCTCACTTCTTTTCCCTTCCCATTAGAACATTGGATGGAAATAGGTACAATTTCATCCACACAAGTGTTTACATCTTTACAAAGCTCTTATGCAGCCATCTTAGATATAAGTCCCTGCTTCTGTGGTATTCATCTTTTCAGAATCAGTACCACATGGCTGGGGGAAAAAAAGGATGTCGTGAGCAGCAAAAACACCTGGTGACAGTGAGGGTAAGCTCTTTGCGAAGGACACAGGCTACTTCATGAATGTTTCTGAGCCAGGGAAGCAGACTATATTAATTAGATGCAGTGACTGGTAAGATTTACCCAGGCGTAGCAGTAACAGATATTCTGAGAAACTTGTCTCCACAGTGCTTCTAGCAGAGATGGGCATTAAAATAAAAATTATCAAGCAAAAATTATTTCCATGATGACTCTTTTCATCAAGGTAGTTTCTCTGTTTCCAAACCCAAAGCTCAGAGACAAACACATAGCAACAAAAGTTATTGCAATTAAAAGAGGGTTGCCTGCCAGCACCTCTTTCCAGAAAAGAACTGAGCCAAAGTATTATGAAAGTAGATGTGTCAGATGCTGGCACATCTAATCACGTTGTTTGACATATTCTTGCACAACCTCTCACATGCCTTGATTATGCTCAGTACCCTTTGAGCTGTGCTCTGCACAAGCCCATAGAAAATACATTGTGCTTGTTTCAAAGAGCTTAAAGCCCATGAATGCTCTAATTCCCCTCTCTGGATTTTCTATAATTAGTTTGTTCCTTGGTGCTTTCTTACACACAAAGTAAAATTCTTCTTACTTAACTTACCCCCAAAAGAGCATGGGACGTACTGGAGCAGGATTATTCGTGTCACAAGCTGCCAAAATGACTGTGTGGTTTTATGCAAATCAAATCCTCCAGGGATTGTCCCAAATCCACACAAGTTTCTTTTTGGCATATCCGCCTTGGGACCTCGCATCAGCCATTTTACTTTTCCGTCTTGTTTTAAAGGTATTGTGTCTGACAGAACCGTGACACTTACTTCACCTTGGCTTATCCTGGCTGAGGGCTGCTGGCACTGCAGGGATGCACTCTTCTGCAGGACCAGGATCAGCCCTGCAATGCCTATTCCTCACCTCCTTATGCTCTGCCAAAATTAACAGCATCTTATTGCAAACCAGACTTCAAGAATTTCTCATTTTTATAACACCTAGGAAAACCACCTTTCTGGTCTGGAAGCTGGAGTATACCAGACCTCCATCTGACCCAGGACCAGGTGACATTCATCCTCTTTCTCTGCTCAGCTCTGAAACTCTCACCTCTCAGACCAACAGGGTGTGCCACTCCAGACAAATATTTATATACCGAACTTCATTTCCTTATGCAAGTTCCTGGTGAATGTATAAAGATACAGTCACAGCGATTTAAAAATCTAAAATACCCACATTTATTAATTAAGAATTTAAGGGGAGAGAATGGTCTTTAATTGCACAGCTCAAACTTCTCATTTTCCTATGGGTGCCAATTATTATTGTTCTCCTCAGCGGCATCTCCGCTGTAGGCCGTGAGGTAATGAAGAAAGCTGAGTAAATAACACATATAAGATATATGTGAATCATTAACAAAGTCATTAAAATAATTGTAGTTGATTTGTACTGAAACAGGGTCTAGCACAGAGAACGTTAGTCTTCTTGTGCTCAAGCAGCTTGTGGTACCAGGAAGAGAAAGCTCTGCAGCCAAGTCTTAATCCAATGGTCTTGCTGATAAAATGACCATTTGACATCCACTGTGGAAGCCCTCAGCTGTTTGCTTGTGGTCATTCTTATGCGGCATTATTCTGATACACTGGCTGTTTGCTAGCAAGCAGCTCTGTGACAGGAAAGATGCCCATGACCCCAGCAGCAGGGCTCGGCAGGGCTGGCAGCCTGATTGCCCAGGAGGGCAAGCATTGGACCTAATTGCAAAACAAATATAAAGGTGCAGACCAATGTTTATTTACTTTAAATAAACTTAGGTATGATTGTGGCCATCAATGGCCTTCCTGGGCAGGTGAGTTTTCCACGTGTTGGTACCAGTGTGCTGCACATGTGCTATCATGTCCTCTGTACAAGCTGCTGTTGTCTGGATCCTCACTGTATGCAAACCCATCTAGATCAGACCTCCATCAACGTACATTTAAAGATGTTACAGCCTTTACTGCTCAATGGCTTGATTTCTGGGACAGCAGGTGGCCCACAGGTCTTACTAGAAACTTCAGCTCTTTTTTCTCTAAGCGCTCCTGGTTCTGTAACTTCATGTCCTCATGCCTGAAGAGAAAAGCTGGAGTGGTCCTGTGGTGACATCTGAAATGCAGCCCCACTCCTATTCCCACGCAGAAAAGTGAGGAATTTACTCTCCTTTAATTAAACTGCCTTCAGTGACAGTCATTAATTTTTCTTTTTCTTTGAAAGTACTATGGACCATAATCCTTGAAAAAACAAACCCACTATGATTATGTACTGCTGTGGTAGAAAAGAAAAGACAATAAGGTTTCCACAGCAATCACCAGTGGTGACACAGTGTACACCATAAGTATTATGTGACTTAGTTACTTCTAAACAATTTAGTGGTCTATATTAAACAACATTAACAGGAACAGACTCAGTTACAGTTTTAATACCAAATCCCAGTTGATGTACTTGATGTAAATAGCTTTACTGCAAGATACAATTATTACCAAACCTGCCCCTCACAAACAGAATGGCAAATAAATCCTCAGGCCAATGTTGCTGTAAGGCTTTAGCTTTTATATCTGAAGTTTATTCGTTTCACTTGTAGCTGTATTGCCCTTTCTTGCAATTTAATCTTACCTCTGCTGGATGCATAAATACATATAAAACCCCTCCATATTAAGTACAAAACAAGTAAAAAATGTTCAATCCTTGAAGGCATTATTAAAGCTCTTCACTTCATGGAAGGGGATATTTTGCCAATGGAGAAGTGAAAGGGGAAGTAAGGGGATAAGCTGAGAAGATTCAGGATTCTTGTGGCCCCCAGACACAGCTTTATCTGTGAAGTGAGATTCTCTGGATGAAAGGTGGTGAGGATAAGGATGAATTCTCAATGAAGAGCGAGACAGAAATACATAGGGTTTTGCCAGCTGCATGAATAATAGAATTCCTTCAGTGTGTTGAGCAAGTCTAGATGAGGAGCAGGACATTTGCACCAGCTTCTGTGGTCAGCTCTAGGACCTGAACATCCTTTCCTACTTACAGAGAAAATTATAGAGGACCAGGTACACACACTCGCTGAAGCTGGTAACTCAAATCTCAGGGGCTCAGGGAAAGGCAAAAGAGAAATGTCAGATTGAGTATATTGGTGAACTGTGTTCAATTGTTAATGGAGGGATCCATTCTCCTAATCTTCCCTGGAGCATTCAGCACTCTAATCCATAAAATCCTTCTGCCCAGATGAAGAAAGGTCTGTGTATTTCAGGGGAATCTCCTAAAACTTTAAAAATCTTTTTCCAGATAGGTTGTGGCTAATACAGCACCTTAACCAAGATATCCCTCATGTGTGGAGACACACACCAGTAAGTTGTCTTTCCAGACCCATTCAGTATCTCTTTAAAGTCACTACATGAACAACCACATAATCTCCAATTTAATTTTCCCATCTCTGTTTATACTGTACCAATACATTACGAGAGATGGTACTGTAATAATAAGTGAAGGCAGAGAATACAGTCAGCGATTCCCATAGGCAGAAAATAAACTCATGCCTTTCCAACTCCCTTTTGGGTGACTATGTGTGTTACTTTGCAGGGCTACTACTCACATATAGGATTGCTTAAATTTATTATTTAAAGTAAAAGTTATGTGAATGGTTGATTTCAGCAATACAAGAACAAAGGAAGCAACAGTGAAATGGATCAGGTACTGGCTGAGATCAGCTCATCTAGCAGAAGCTAAATCCAGGAAACAAAAAATGGTAAAGATGTATGGGGGAAAAAAAACCACAACAACTTCCAAGAGCTTTCAGCAACAGTAAACTCATTTCACAGGAGTCACACATCATTTTTTGAGAGATCATACCATTGTTTAGGAGCAATCTCTGAATTCCTCCCTGCTATTCAACTCCAGCATCCCAGGATCTCCTTTTGGCTAAGAGACTCCATCCCAACACAGCGAACAATATTCTGGTCTTGTTACAGAAACTGCAACAGCAGCAGGCACTGCAGTGCAGCTCTGCAGCCCAACATAGCCCTGGTACGACTGCGTTGCGTAGGCTGGAGTGAGAAGTTCAGTGTCTCAGTCTCTTCTTCCAGGCTGGTAATGACCCAGGCTCAGCATATAAAAGGGCCTCTGAGAGGCTGTGGGGTAGATGGCAAGGCTGACTATTGCTCTGAAGCTCCCTGTCATGGCAGAGAGCTTCCTAAAAGTATTGCTTATGTGTGGAGCCAATGCTGAGAGGAGCCACACAGTAAAAAAATACCTGCATTCTGCTATAAAAGCACGCTGCTGTGCTTCAACTTTTTCTTAGTTGGGTATGATTTGCGTCTTGAAGTAAATGGAATCAGACTCAGGCATTTTGCAGTGCATCCTACAGATACCATGGGAAGGAGAGAATAAATTCTAAGTTGGAAATGGCAGTCACATCCTTTTCTGCAAGAAAATGCAAAGAGACTGCTCAATGAGAATGCTCTCTGAATCTGTATCAGGGAGACTGCATTTGAAACAGTGGCACCAACAAGTCTGAGTCCCAGACAACCTTACTACTCTCTGGGTGTAATTACTTCAGTACTTCTTCTCCTAAATGCCCATTCCTTGCTTTACAGGGTCTGAATGTGCAAATAATAATTTCAAGGCAGAAATAATTTCTTCAGGAAATACAGGCCAACCACTTTCCAAATTTTTTATGTGACTGTTTATTATTTTGCTTATTATTGTGTTTTATTACTTTGAAGGTTTTTGAATGGTCACTTTACACACTCATTCAGAAGATTAACTTGATCGAGTTGCAGCAAGCATTTCATATGCCCATGTTGTTTCTTCAAACTATTGTTTCTTTTTATTTTTCCAAATATTCAAGTGTATTTTTCAGCTACTGATTACTAAAACTTTGCTTCTCAAATTAAATTGTCTTTTTTTTTCCTGTCAGGACAAGAAAATACAATATATACCTACTATTCATTAGCTTTTTAATAAATGGAATAATAAGGGGCATCAGCAAAGAACCCAGCAGCAAACCAAACAACTGTTCTTGTATTCTGACTATGGAGATAAATCGGACTTTTTTTCCCCAATAAATCTTCATGAAAACCACTAATTTATGTCTTTGGCCTGCTTTCTCCCTCTGCTGGTCTGGAAGAGAATTTCCTATAGGAAATTTCAAGACCTTCCATATTAAAATCTGAATTTTGTGTTTGTAATATAGCGAAGAAAACATGATGGCCCTGGAGCTCATTCTTTGCAGTACTAATGAATCACATGCCACTGTAGATCATGGACAAGGACAATAGATTTATGCAATGATCTGGGCATATTTATGCTGTTTCTTCGTAAAACACCTCTTCTCTTTAGGGATTTGAGCTTGAATAGTCATGGGATAGCATTAGAGTTGATCACAAATCCATGATTAATACATCATGCTGAACCTCATTCAAGCAATAAGCATGAGTTACTGACTGTTGGAAGTTTGCTCCCTGCTAAGCAAAAAGGAACACGAGTAGGAAGAAGGTGGGGGACAATTACCATTTTAAAAACATCACAATGGCAAGAACATCACAAAGTCTCTGAGGCTGGGAGTTTCTCACTCATGAGAAGCCAGCCTGGATGGAGGCTGCATTCAAATGACATTGCCACCATGTTCCTCCTTAGTCATGCTTCTGTCTCCTTGGGCAGCCACACAGTGAGCTAGCTCAAGGAACTGCTATGGACAAAAAAATGCCTTTTGATATACCTTTGAAAAAGTTAATTTTTTAGTCAACAACTTGCACTTCAGTCAGCTTAAAATGAGAATGAATCGCAGCCTGATCACAGTTCTGACTTCTCCAGGTTCTCCATTTTTCCTTAATACAGCCTTAATTTGACTTACCACATTTCCCATGCTCTCCTTCCAGAAGGAGCTGATCACTCCGTCCCTGGTTGACCTTTGCTTTGTGCCAAAGAGGTTTCCTTGAGCCTACAGCACCAACACACTGATAAGCATGCCAACACTGAAGCCCACCTGCATGCTTTGCTGGATCAGGCAAACATGTATTCCCATGGGACACAAGGGAACGGGCCAGTACAGATCATGCTCAGATCAACATAACTTCGACATCCATCTTCCCTGTGATCCCTTCCTCTAACCTACAGAGGAAATATCGATTTTCAGCATGACTCATTGACAAATTTTACCTCACTGTTTGCCATTGATGAAGGTTTGAGTTACCGTCTTCCTCTGTCCGCAACAAGAAAACGAGATGATCTTCTTCAGGGCTGAACTCCCCAGAGACAGGAGTAGGTGTCTGCTGCACCCCAGCGAGTAGCCGCTCCATGGCACCTGGATGCTAAGGTTTGTATTCCTGGAGCAGGAGTCGATTGCATTTGCACAAGCAGCTGATCAGGGAGAACAGAGCCACAGGGGAAGTTTCCCAAGTCCAGGCACATCATCAAGCTGTTTGCATGGAGAGCCCAGGCTTATTTCTGCACTGCAAGTTACTTTGCTTTTACTGGTGCAAGCCCAGTTATTCAGGGCCTATAAAACTGATGGCTTTTTTTCCACCCCTCCCACCACAGCTTGGCAGCCTGCAGCTTTGAGTGTAGAAGAAGGTGGGAAAAAAAAGAAAAAAGAAAAAAAGAAAGAAAAGAGAGAGGAGATTACCAAAAGTAAATGTAAAAAAACCCAGCTTGTAAGCACCATTAGGCTTGATGGCAATGTGAAATGTTTGCTGAGGAGCTCAGAGAAGAGGAGCAGGTACTTGACAGTGTGAGGAAGTATATAACCTTCCTGTCAAAAGAGGAAAGACTGTTAAGAAAGAAAAAAAAAGCTCAGAGACAAGGATGGCTGAGCAAGTGCTTAAAGCTAATCTCAATTTGGAAAGGTAGCCAGAAGTTGTAAGGAAGGGTGGTGGGGGTGGTGGGAGATGGAGCGAAACACCACAAAAAAACAGGTAAGGCCAAACCTATGTGAGTAAGGAAAGGAGAGAAGTACTCTGGAAGCAACCTACAAGCAGCAGAATTAGGCAGTAAAAGAGCACGTTTTAATGGCAGTAGTGCACTCACTCTCATTTGTGGGGCTTTCTGGCTTCTAAATAGACATGAGCAAGCAGAGGGTGCCATATGCCACTGGTGCTGAGGCATGCGTGAGAGGGGCCAGCCCATGACACCACACTCCAGAGCACTGCAGCCACCCAGCCTTGTCTCCCCTCCCCAACCAGCTCAGGCTGCTCCCACCCCAGGGAAAGCTGCCCAGGACCATCACAACCTGCAGACACTGCTATTTTTCCCTTTAGCTGAGATACCTGAAGCGCAGCAGGGGCACGGAACGCCCCTCCAGGAGAGCAGAGGAGGCAGGCACAGGCTAAGACTACACAAAGGAGCTGGAGGATTTTATAGTCCAGGTCTTGCACTCCTAAACGTAAATTTCTATTGCTGCATTAAAGATAATTAATTAAACCTGAAGGGCAGTCACCACACCCTCCTGGCCTCAGCTGGGTCAGAATCTCACCTCCTAGCTATAAAATGGAATGTAACCAGGCTGCTTGGGTTGAGTTAAAAATCAGTGTACAAGAGTTTCTTTGAAAACTATTACAAGCTTCTGCATTCTTTCTCACTGCTTGGTTTGATGAAGGCGGTGATACATCCTAACAAAGTTCCTGTGCTGTATGAGGAGGCATTCCTGTTCTCTCTAGTGCATTTGATCTCACATTGTCCATCCCGGCATGCTGGGATGAAATGTGTGGGCAAGATGAGTGGGCTCTGCCTCCTCCCAGCGTCCCCCCAGATGGGGCAGTTTCTCAGAAAGGGAAACGGTCTCCTGCAGGGAATGGACGTGGCTTTGCCATGACACAGGGTAAGAGAGAAGAGAACCGCAGTGGGTGCCAAATCCTTCTCTATCCACCCAGACAGCCAGGACAAGGCTTTGATTTCTCAGTCAAGCGCCGGCTGTGTGAAAGCCACCGGTTGCTCATTAAAAAAACTTCTAAGCTCCCTGCAGTGCTTAAACAGAGCAACTAGTGTCTGGCTGCACAGAGAGTATGAGCAGAAACCACCCCCTGCCCCAGGTGGGTGTGCACACAGTGGGTCTGGTTGGCGGCCAGCGGGGAGAGGAGAATGGAAATGCCACCAGAGCTGGCTGTGCCCAGGGAAGGGACGTGCTATGACCAGGAAGGGACATGCTCAGGGTCTGTGGGACAGAGCAGCCACGTGTTGCTAAGCCAGGGGAGTGGGAACTGTGAGCATAGCTCAGACGGGTCCCAAAAACCAGCTCTGGCACGCAATGAAATTTACCCAGAGCTTCCTGCCTGGCTGCCGTTTACTCGTGTCTCTTCATCAAATTAGAGATTTTTAATCTCGCCAGTTTAATACCCTTTTTGATTTCCAATGGCTGGAAGGACCCACGTTCTCTCACCAACTTAACTTGTAATCATTCTTTGGTAGCTCACCCCGGACAAACTCCTGTTTGTGCTGCACACCTTAGACCAGGGGCAGCTCCCTCAGGTGATACTCCCGCTCAGCTGTGGGTTTCAATGGCATTTGCACAGATGTCAAATGAGTAACAGAGCAGTGGATCAACTCCGTCATTCCCCCCTGTGTGATCATGCTGCCTTTCTCCAGCCCATCTTGCTTTTGGAATTTTCCCTAACACAATGCTAAGCAGAATTTTAAAGTCTGAAAAAAGAAAATATATAAAAAGGCAAGCTGGGGGAGGAGGAAACAAAAGCAATCCTGTTTCTGAGCATGGCTTAAAGCTGCTTGCCATCAGACCCTGACAGTGCTCATGTCATGTCTGCTGTCTGCTTACTTCTTGAATTCCCTCTACAAGGTACTCTAGTCAGAAGAAAATAAAAGTGACAAGCAGCACTGATGTGTACGTGCTCTGAAGAGGACAGGGGCAAAGTCCTCCGTGAGGTTTTAAAAATACTTATGCTGCAAAAGGTAGAGAAAGTTAAACTAAGAGTTTTCTTTCCCCCACATGCAGCTTCTGTGGGCACTTTGAATGCTGGTAGCGTCACCACACTATTCACTGTATGTATTTAACTAGGATGGCAAAGTGCACTGCTAGGCGACTGTCAGAATGCAAGGATTTCATGGTTTGGGATCATTATCTAATCGGCTCCTTTGACGTAGCAAAAAAAAAAAAAAAAAAAAAAAAAATCATACAGCTTTTCCCTTAATCGCTTACACAGTTTCCTGACATATTTGCAGTAAAAAAATTAACACATCATCAGTTACTGCAGATCAATTTGATGCATGACAGATTAAGAACTGGAAACACAGCATGGATGTGTCAGTGTTTGGCTGGGCATTTTCCCCTTTCAAAACATTCTTCTAAGCTTCCTGGAAACCACCATAAGGTACACAAGTCTCCTGTTTTTTTGTCTCCCTCCTTAAAATAAGAGGAACAGGGCACAGTATCACAAACCCTTCAACCAATCAAGCACACAATTAATGAACAATTTATGTGTTTTGTCTGCAATTTTCCACAGCAGCAGCTTTAGTGGAGACTATTGCACAGTCTTGGCTTGGTTAGAAAGATCAGATTTGCCAAGACAGTCACAATTAATTGAAAGTTGTTCCTGTTACCTTTAAAGGTTGCTGAAAAGAAATTATATACTCAACTGCCTACCAAGAAAAAGGCATTCACAATTATAAGCAGATGATATCCAATCCATTTAAATAAGTTTTTATCATGGGTTAGTAGAAGGCTGTACAAGGCCAATTAAATTTCTTATTGGCATTAAGACAGAGACAACTGTTGTAATAGGAATTCAATGGCATTATATTTAGATGCTTATTTTGCAATGTAAATACATCAGTGGGGAATGGAAAATACTCCTGTTACCAAATACTCAACTAATGCATACTAAAATTGAGAAATAAACCCAGGAAATTTACTTTAAAAATACACCCTGGACTCAGTCATTCTTCACAGTCACCAGTGGATTTTACTGTAAAGGGAATTTTGATTTCAGTGCCTTAATCCTAGGCTACAGAATAAGAGCTAGCTTACTGAGAAACTCCAACCAGCATGGGCACTGCCGAGACCAGCAGCACTATTCCTCCTGGGACTTTGGCAGTCCTGCAGCAATTTACCCAGCACTGATGCTGGCTTACCTGCACAGCACAGCCAGCCCTGGATCTGGGTTTGTTTTAACAGATTTCTGATGTTTATGTAACTTTTGTAAAGTAGCAGACATAGCAGGCCTGATTCCTCTCCTTGGATAGGTCCAAGGTATCAGTGGAGTTGACCTGGCTTAAATAGGAAGAGATGTCTTCTACTTTGATGCACCACACAGTCTCAGAAGCAGCAAAGGAAGTTCCCTTATCTGCCTCAAGTTACAAAGGAATGATTCTTGGGGTGCTGGAGAGAAGCAGATGACATCTAGTATTCCTCTACTAATTATTCCTGTTATTGCTGTGCAGAAAAGTTAGTATTTCTGTAGATCTTTGCAGGACATGAACAAAGACACTTAAGATGTGTTTGCACTAACAGAAAAAACGTCCCCTCACCCCCAACTACCAAAAATTAAATGACAATTCCAACAAAATATTCAGAGGAATGCAATTATCACCTGGAGGGGGTGGGGATGGTCGTAGAAAATTATTAGTCTCCAAATTCTGTTGTAAAAGTACAGAGATTCCTTTCAACTCTGGAAATTTTAAACATCAGGTGGGAGCAAAGCAAATGAATGCAGTGACCGCAACCCAGTCATCTTCTATTTACAGGATGAAACACTTGACATTATTTTTTGCTCAGAGCCATTTACTATCCACGAGAAACAGCAGCATTATACACCACAAGCCAGTACCATAATGAATCTGGAAAAGGAAAATAAAATTACCCTGGCTGAAGCCACTGCTATTTATCTATTTTACATAAGTACTAAGAACAGAAGCCCTTTCTAGCAACAATTCCTAGCTGAACTGCCTTCAACGTCATGCTTTTTCCTAGCTACATATGACTTCTCCTTGACAAACTTCTTATTACTCACAGGCATTTTAATAACCAAATATTACTGAACATACTTTCCCTAAAACTGTGACAATCTATTCCCAGTTTAGTCTATTATGCAGTTTATTTTTGCTGCAGGAACATACATCCCTTTTATCCCTCTCCCAAGTCACACCTTCATAAATCTCCCTTTCTCTCCTTCACTCCTTCAGAGGAGCTTAACCACCCACAGGTTATATTTTTCCTGCAGGAACACCAGTCTGCTGCTTGTTCAGTTGTGATTGATTCAATCCAAGCAGAGACCTTTTTCTTGTAAGGAGATTTTCAGTCCCTACAAAACTAACAAGGTGCAGGATCTCTCTCTCTCACCGCGCTGCCACCTGCACCCTTCCCCTCCACTCCTCTTAAGAGAGGATGGCCTTTGTGTTGAGGTATTGTGTGGGTGGGTTTGCATAGTTTTTCCCCCACAAATGTCACCTTCTGGGCCCTCCATCAGAGACCTCGTTGGCCCCAAAGCAGGACTTGCTTCTCACCTACTTTTTCTGTCCCTGTAGAGCAACCAGTCATTTCCCAGCACTTAAATTTTTCAGCTAAAATGTCCCAAGGAATGATAACCTCAGAGTCAGGCAAACAGCCCCTCCTCTGGGACCTTCACCTCTGCATTTCTCCTGGAGCAACATTTATAATGATGTACTGGCAAAGTTCGTCGAAGAGATGTTACTTTGCTGCTAGGGTACATGAGGCTACGCATGTTCTTGGTAATGCAACCTGTCAGTCTTAAATCATCCAGATTAAATAGATGTGTTTGCCCTCTCTGAAACACACATGCAAAAAAAGCTCCAGGGGGAAAAAAACCCAGCAGCAGCCTTGTGCCAATGCTTGAGGGGGCAGGGAGCATCTTTCTCACCTGGGATCGCTCCAGGCACACAGAAGCTCAAAGGAAGCCCCTTTGAAAACCATCCTGTTGCTGCGGCCCTAAGTGACTAGCAAGTCAGGGTGAGAACGGAGGAGGGTGCTTCATCTTGGGGATCAGGAGGCATTTTCTCAGCCTCTTGCTCTCTGCTTTCCCTGTTTCTCCAGAAGTGATGAATGGGGAGAGCAGAGGCCCAGGGCACAGGTGGTGCTCCCTGCTCAGGTGATGTTCCCAAACCCACGTATCTTTTCCCTGGCATTGGGAAAACCACTACTACTGCTAGATGGGTCTATGCATTAAGTTTTACTTCAGTTATTGATGGGCATTTAACTTTGTGTATCCCCAAATTATAGGTTCTTTTATTGGAAGGATGCTACAATGCAATAAACCTTTTTCTGTGTGTCTAGTGGTCATAAAAAGTACTTTGCTACCAATCCTGGCTGCCCTATGTGGAGCAGACACATGGCACAGGTGGCAGCGGTGAAAGCTTGCTCGTCCTGCCTGGCCACGTGCCGACCTCCATGGGGACACCTCTGGCTTCAGCAGGGGTATTTCAGCTCCAGTGTCCATTTCGAAGTGGCAGACGCCAAACTGAAAGGTAAAGCTGAGGGTTTGCTCTTACCTGTAAAATCTGTGTATATGAGAGACAGATTTCCAGTTTGCGTGACACAAGGTTGTTCTTCAGAGCTCCTGGGGGCTTCAGGGCTCTGCAGGACCTGCAGACCTCTGATTTTGTTTGCACATGCCTTTTGCCAAGGTGATGTGCTTGCTGACCACACAGCCTATCTATAGATGCCTGTGTTAAATGCTCCTTTATGCCATGTTTCATGTCTATATCCTTGTAGACAGAGGAAACATCACAGGAAAAAGCTAGGGGTGAGGGTAAGCAAGGTTGTATTATTTAGCTTTGAAGCAGACATCAGAAACCCATCAGACCCTGTCTGGCACATATGGAGATGCGGTTTTTCTTGTAACAGCAATTACCTAATGGCCAGATAAGTAACTGTTACTTATCTACTTAGCATTGTAAGATTGTGTGATCTAACACCTATTCTATTGATTTTGCAACTGATAGTGATAATATATAGTTATTGCTTATATAATGAACAGTCCATGAATTTAGAATAAAACACAACATTGGGAAGTACAGGCACAGGATGGTATCAGAGGTCCCAAGGCTATAAATAACTCATTATTGGTCCTTCACTGGACATCAGAGAAATGCAGCCCTGGGAGTTGGGTATAACCAGCTCAGAGGATAACAAAGAGAGTAAAGACCATGTATCCAGCATACATGAAAAACACCACAGACAGTAAATCTGAGACCAGCAAAGAAAGGGAAAGGGAGAGGTGCATTAGCAAATGTATAAAATCACCCCAACACAACAATCCTAAAGGGAGAAGGAAGAAACCATCATCAAGAAGATACTCCTCCATAGGACCTAGGATGCTGAGATCTCACCATACATCTCTCCAGATAGAAACTGTTGATGCTGACATCCACACGGGCAGTGGGAAGATGCACATAACACCAGAGAGAAGAGCAGAAAGCTGGCGTGCATACAATTTTGACAAATCTTTCCATAACTGAGTGCGGCAAATTGGGAACTATTACCTGGTTTTATGGGTGGGGAAAACAGATGCATGAAGCATTTTGAAATACTTGCTTGAAGTTGCAGGGAAAAGCCAGCTGTAGTAGAGTCAGGAAACATTTTCTTTTGAATGTCAATCTGGTTCTTCAACACACATCTTTTTTCAGCCAAAGTTTTGTCCCTCTGTTTCTAATAGCTTGAATTTTTCAACCTTTCTTCCTCCAAACATATCCTGTCAACCTAAATTCCATGGAAGACCAGATATAGACTGAGATTTGGATCTGAGACGCTCTTTCTGCACTGGCTCATGTGGAAACCCTGAATCCAAATAGCCCATCTGTAAGTGAATTCAGATTTAGGTCAGACGACTGGAACAAGTAGTCTTCTGTTACGATGTACTTGAGAACATTTCCGTCACCTTGCTTCAAGAGCAACCAGCATGCAAAGCAATGCCTAGGAGTCAAGTAAACAGACTGTGAAGAAGCAGGGACAGCAAATGATGTTCAGTATAAAAGCATTCCAACATGAAATTAGTGCTCCATATTCAAATGTTGCAGCAGATGCATATGGCCCTCTATATTTTAACTGACTGCTCACATGTGATAGCTCTAACCACAGCTTCTGTCTTGGAGGACTTGTAGTTCCTCGTATCCCCTGAATGGTCAGGTGCCCACATAAGCCACTACACTGAAGTCGTTAGAAGTAATGCCAGGGGCTGCTGCCAACGTGCTCCAAAACTGTATCCATACTTTGGGCTGATGGAGCGGCACAGCTGTGCACAGTCGGGTGGGAGGTGTCAGGGGGAAGCCTTCCTGTGTACCTTCTCAAGGACTGCACACAGAAACCATCGAAAGCACAAGCTATTTGCTCTTCTTCCACTGACAGAAAAAGGTGGCTCTGAAAGGTCAGAGAAAATCCCAAACCATGTCCTAGTTTGCCCATGCATCAACCTCACAGCTGGAGGAGGTGTGGGCAGTGCTCGTCACCTGCCTGGCAGGAGTTGCTGCACCCAGCAGAGCACCTTCCTTCATCCCTCCCTGCCCCAGGCTGTTTAGGGACGGGGGGGTATCTGGAGATGGAGAGATGTTTGGCCCCCATATCTGGAGTTTTTTACCTAGATTGAGATTTGCTGGATCACAAAGCATCCTCAAATGCATCACACTATTACGTGTGTGCATGAAACACATTATTGTCATTGTCTCAGCTTTTGCACTGGGTCTGCCTGGAACAGCCACCCTGTTCCTTCTGGAGGAGGAATTTAGTAACTTGTGGTCAGGACTGGCCTTTTGGGGATCAAGGCGTATTCTCATTTGCATTCTGTTGCACAAGCATGAAGTATTTTTACAAAAGAAGTGTGTGCTTAACAGCTCTGTTGCACTGGGAATGGAGGGTCACTACAAGTGTCACAATGCAAAGGCAGCCGGTTGTAATTATCTGCCTCTCACGCTCCAAGCTCACTGTCCAGAAGGGCCATTCATGTCCTTACTTAATGGGGAACTAGAAAGAAGAGCTCAGTGGAAACAAATTGTTTATGTAGCCCCAGTGGAACCAAGTCTGTTCTAGACCCTAGAACCTAAAAGTATCAGGGCAACCACCATTTTTCCTTTGATTTAATGGACACAACATTCTCCACCTGTGCCAGAGCCTTAGATCTTAGCCTTAGCAACATAATTTCTCATATTATTTTTCTCAAATGAAAGACATGATTTGTGCTCTCTCATGCAGAGAAAGAGGAGCTGATCCTAAAGACATCTGTACACTTCTGTAAAGTTACCCTCCATCATCACCTGAAGGGATTTATTTGGATGTTGTGCAGTGACGAGCACAAAATACAGTGGGAGTGGCTGGCATCTCTCCCCAGACTGTGTAAAATTATTCTTTCACTCTTCGATCCTTTCCCCTACCTCCTCTTCAAAATACTCCCCATTCCTGCAGATGGATCTGTCCATGGAAAAAAAATACCTCCTCACCCTTTTTTTTCCCCCTTTATTCACATTCACAACAGTATAGAGAGCTCAATTAATAATGCCACGCTGCTTTGCCCACCCTGGCTTCTCACACCTTTAAGGTGATATGAGACACCCTTGGTGAAGCTAAAAATTCGTAATGGACAAACTTCTATCCAAGTGTGGCAGTCTCAGTGTGAATAAACATCCAGAAGCTTGAATGCTAATCCAGGCTCTGGTAGTCAATACAGTTAAACTGCAGATGTAGCATAGTGCATATGCAACATTTCTCATACAATGCTGCCTTCTAGTAAACACTTCTCATAATATCTGGATGTCGCGCTGCCATTTCTGCTTGGAAGAAAACTGCATATCAAAATTAAGTAGCAGACTGGGTTGGGGAAAGCTAACCAAAGGGCTTGGGTAAAAAATGGCTCGTTTTACAGTAGATTTTTCCTAGGTTATATTTCAAATCAGTTTTTACTTTAAGATAAATGGAAGACTTAATTTCCCATTTTACCAGTATAGGTTTTCAAGAATGAGCTTCACTATTTTCAAGTGATAAATGAAGCTGTTTCACTTTAAAAAAATTTAGCAAAATTTGCAAAACCTAAATACCCATGCTGCTTTGAACTTCAAATATCATATTTGCTTTACAAAAAAAGCAGAACAGGTGATCCTGGACCAGCCAGAGCTCTGACAAGCGCAGGGTCCTGTCTGACAGTGGCTGCAAACATCTGGTGAGCCAAAAGAGCTCAAGTCATCTGTTTAAAAGAACCAGTCATTAGTTTTAAATATTTAAGTTTCTAAAGGGTAATAAAGAAAGGGAGGATATCAAACACGGTATTGTAATACAACAGAGGGTGCAGATTCGTCATTCTGGGGGATATATAGAGAGTTATATATAGATGTATAACAATAATAGTGTTACTTGGAAAAATCTGCTCCTTGTAGAACTAGCAGATGCTCTAAAATTAAGCCTAGACTTAGGTTCAGCTGGAGTTATGACACATTTACAGACTGCTTGCCAAATAAATATAAAGTTACGTAGATGTTTCAGGTCAATCTTAAATGCCCTTCTTCATTGTCCTTCAGGACCATTTTAGGATTAAAGAATGCACCTGTCTGTTCCTCTAAACAGGTATCCCCCTGCCATGCTACAGACTCCGACTCAATGGGCCTGCTCACAGGCTTGAAATGACAAGTGTCGCTAAGTGACAGAGATGCTCAGCATGGGTTGACTTGGATTTCATGTCATTTTTTCCCTCCTGCTGTCTCTCAGGTCACTAATGCTCTCATGTTCAATGGTTATGGATGCACAGCATGTTACAGTTGATTAGAGAAACTAGTCCCATTTATAGAAAGCTTTCTTTCCATAGCAGCTCCAAAAGCACCGCGTGGTACCAGCAGTACAAGGCCCCAGTGTCTCAGGCTGGTCCTCATGAAGAGATCATGGTGTCCAAAAGTTCCCTCCATCTCCCCCAAGTTATTTCAATGGGAGTGACAGGAAAGCAGAAAGGAGCCCTCTCTGGTCAGTGCAAATATCCCCCATTCCCCGCAACGGGCCTCTACACATTGAGGGTCTCCTGGTATTTGTACAGGAGGAATGGATTTTGGTCACTTAACAACATTTGCTGCAGAAAGTTGCACTTTCGGTTTGCAATGGCAGAAAGAAGAATTAAACATTGTTTTGCATTTCTAATTTCTATGATTTAGTAGAAATGTTGTATGACTTCAAATTCTAAAACTAGTTGTGGAAAGCCTGAAATTATATTCCAGTTAAGCAAAATGGTCCGACTTGTTTTCTACCCAGAAGCTTTAATGAAGGAATAATAAAATCGCTGTTCGCAGACCCTCAAGTCTCACATTAATATAAGCTTACACATAGTGGCTGATGATATTAAAACACTCAAGAGGAGACAGAAAAAAGAAAGCCTTACAGTTTGGGAAAGAGCAGCACAGTAAAGACTGACCCATTCATGTCATTCTTTTTTCTAGTTTATTCTAACAATTCATAGAATTTAAAAAGATGTGAAAAGTCTTTATTCAAAGCTGAGATAAAAAGCCAAAAGCTTTTCTGAAGCTGACTTTCCTCAGATGGGCAAATTAGAAGTTTTGAGATGTTCAGTCTTTAAAGAAGGATGTTCCCACTTCTTTTTGTATCATGGACCTAACTTACACCTCCCTACAGATTTGATACAGTTCTTCAGTAATGACTGCCTGTATAGTTCTAAAAAAATCCTTGGACGAAGCCTTTAAAATAAAAACTGTCCCTAGACAATTGCTATAATACTCTTCACAAACAGGCAATTATTTTTTAGAAAATTAAATTTCAGCTCATGGATTTATATAAAATACCACCATTTGTTCCAACCTGAATTTCCACACTGCATAACAAAATGTGTTCCTGGGTTAGGCTGATAAATATATGTCAGCCTAGAGAAAATTTTAATGTGGCAAAAAGTAAACACTACAGATTCGCTTAATTATCTAGACAATATTCAGAACATATATTTTACCTATGTAAGGACTTTTTAGGTCTTTCTGACCCCACTGATATCTGACAACCTTTAATAATATAATACTTTAAGAAAAAAATATTCTCAGTTCCTTTTAGGTAGCAGTGAAGGCAGAGTGGGTGGCTGACCCTATAAACTTTGGATTGTTTTTCACACAGCAGCAGAAGTGGAAAGTTGTGAGGCTTTTCCGGGTCCTGAAAAGGCTGTTTACTCCCCAGATACTTCCCTAATGATCTGTGAACATAAATCAACTGGGACTCACAGCAATACTGCTGAAGAGCAGATCTTTTTCTAATGACTTGGCAAGGCTGGTTTAAACACCAGATGGATCAAAAATAATAATTGGAAGAAAAGCAGTATCTTCTTCCACTGGTCCCCCACAATCTTTTTTCTGTCTCACACACACCTACGCTTTTTCAGTCACATGCTGAATGCTGTTCTCAGGAGGGCTCTGGAGCACCAAGTGCTTCCCATGAAACGTACTCAGTAATCTGCTCTGTTGTGATCCTTCCGTCACCAGCTGTAGTTAAGAGAGGGTGGTTTTATTTAACCAGGTTACAGGGAGCCACCTGACCTCTCCAGTGAGTCTCTAAGTGTTACTGGCACAACATGGGATGGGATGGGATGGAATGCAAACCAGCGGTAGAAACCCTTATGACACTGGGAATGTGGACTGGCTCTGCTGTGCCCAGGCTCACTGTCCCCACATCCGCTTTCCTAGCTCCCCCAGCAAAGTCATGCTTGCTTGAGCCTGGAGGGGCAAGGCTACTTTAATTGTGTGTATTAAATAGCAAATCCTCTTCCAACCTGTCTATTTTTATAAATGTTACATTTTCTGTATGGCTGACCTTTTCCTTTCCAGAGTTTTCTGTCTGACTTGGCATGGGGAGAAATGAAGTCCAGGACTTGCGGGACAGCGATGCAGTAGCTCTGGGATGACATATGCTGTGGCAATGCAGCACTGCCACTCATTTCAGGCTCCTGATTATAGGGCTGGATCGTGAGCACGTCTGGCAGAACAATATGAGTGGATGGCACAATCAAAGGCTGAGAGAAACTGGTTCAAACTGGCACATTAAATTAAGTAACCTTTACAAAAGCTCACAGATCAGCTTATTGCAGGACTAGCCTGCTGACTAACAGAAATTTATCAAAACAGTGATTAAACACCCACAAATAAAACAAGCTATGTGACTTTTTTTTTTTTTTCTTAATGGAAAAATCTCTAAGCATCTACAGGCTTCAGTGTCACTTGAATGTTTCCTACAAGGATTTAAACTGACAGAGCTGCTCGAAGCCTGTGGATCACTGTATAGAGAACTCATTGCACCTACATCTCCTGCGAGTCCTCCAGCATGTCCATGACCAAAAAGAGAGCATCCTTGCATGGCACTAGTGTAAAGAGAGTGCATCCAGTTTCAGAAAGTATCTGCAGTGAAGAGAGCTAGATTACAGACACCCCAAGGTCCCAACAGGGCAGGCTCTGTAGGGCAGTAATTCAGCATGTGGGTACATGGCTGGTGTTCATTTTGTCAACTAACCATGTTGCTACCTGGCTGGTCCGTGTGCTGGCTGCCCCTGCGAGGCTATAGAGGAGGTGATTACAGGAAAACAGCAGCGTTAGTGCCCTTTTGGTTCACTGAAGGCCATTTCCCCTCCAGTCAGAGAGCAGAAGTAGAGCAGAGGTTTTTATTACTTGAGCCCAGAGATGATAAACATACTGGCTAGCCTTCAAAACTTTTAAGTGCTTTGTGTTTTTTTTAATTTAACGGAAATGACTCTTAAGTTCCTCTCTGTCCCCGCTAGAGCAGCAATCTTCTCCCAGCATTGCATGAAATATGCCATTTCTCAAGCTGTGCTAAAACAGTTAAAATATCATCACTGCTTAGGTAGTGATTTTGGACAATACCATTCTGGTATTTCCCTTGAGGATCAAGATAAACACGTTTTCTAACGATTCCCCTAAGAAACTTCAAGTAGTGAAGCTGTTCCTTAGTGAGTATGTCTGCTTATCAAGTAGCCCTGCGGCTTTTGCGCAGGAAATTAAGACACATGAAAACTCTGTTTTTAATTGGGTCTTTGCAACAGAAGTCGTGGTGCTGGGATCTTGGACCATTCTTTCTATGCTTTCAGGTTCCACCATCACTGAAAGGTGATCCCTGTTTCCACCTTCCCATTGTCATTTTCAAAGATATCATTTTAATTTGGTTTTCCAAACCAGAGGGTACCAGGAGAATAACAGCTTGTTTAACTTTCATAGTGGCCCACAGTGCAAGTGACAGATTAGAGAGGAACAAATATATCCAAAGGCATTTTTTCTGAAAAGTCGGTGCTGTAAGTTTAACAGATTCTGAGGTCTTTTTTCTGTAAGGCACCAATGGGAGTTAAATGTTGATTTCCAACGCCCTTGGATGCATGCCCAAAGCCCTGGGCTGTTCGTATACCAGCAGTTCTGCAAATCAAGTATTTTACTTCCTTTGCCTTGATGTCAAGTGCCTGAAAACAAACAGCTTCTTTCTGGGAAGAACAGCGTGTTTTGCTGGACACAGAGCCATGCATTTTTTTTCCACTTCCATTTCAGTGAAACCCTCTCAGTTGCATCCAAGTTTCAGAGTTGGGTTTGATCCAGGTGGAATTTCCTATTGGTTTTGTTTCATCTTTAACAAGGTAACACTCCCCTCCCCGCCATCCCTGCCCTTGGTATTTAGGTACCTTGTTGTCCCTCCTATCACTTTTTCCTTTCCTTGGACCTGCTCAGCACTGCAACCAGCCACAAAGCTGCCAGAACAAGGCTTGGAGGAGGCTAAAGGAGATAGAGAAAAGTGTCTTTTTCTTACATTGAAAGGCTGTGCCATCAGAAAAGGGCTTTTCTAAACTAGCCGCTTTTCTAAACAGTCACTCTGAACTAAAGGGAAAACCCCTGCGTCTGAGTTTTCTTTGCGTGCGCTGCAGCCAAGAGAGGCGAGGGCAGCCCCTGGCAGCCTTGGCAGCCAGAGCAGCCGGCTCCGAGCCAGCGTGGCGTGGCTGGGGACAGCCCGGTTGCCCTGACAGTCCCAGGGCTCCTGTCCAGCAGGTTGCTGCAACTGCCCCTGCTGCACGAACGCAGGAGGCTCAGCTCTCCCACAGCCTGCAAAAAAACTAGAGAGGTATCCGAGAGACCTCCAAGACCAGCCTTCTTACCCACAGCAATACAGGAGGGACAAATCCTTCTTGCTGGAATATTTGCAAACACTCTCCTTCAGGCTACACTAGACATAAACAAGCATGGGAATAACCTCCTGGTTCTGCATAAGGCTGAAACCAGGCAGACATCAAAATGGCAACACACATTTCTATAAAGAGGTTTAAGAATACCCCATATTTAGGTTTCCAAAATCCCAATTACGTTTTTCTTGCTTGAAAATAGCCACACATAAATAATTTGTAACTTGTCTAAAGAAGATGTGAAAGGTAAAACATAATTACCATCAGGAAGATGCCATCAGTATGCCACCATTTCCTATTACACCCCAAGCATCAATCTGCCTGTCATCTGAACTCAGCCTGCATCAACCAGTCCTGAAGTCTGGCAGACAGAGATTGAGCCTAATGTTTAGTACAGGTAGGTAAGGGATTCAGTCTGTAACGCCTGTTCAAACATCTTGACAATTTCCTTTAAAATACTTTTTAAAAAAAAAAAAAAAAGTGAAAATTTCAACCATTCTGGCTAGAATTTTGAAGATAGCTCACCTGCAGGAAAGCAGAGAAGGTTCTAGCTGAAATTTCTCATCCGTTCCCCTGAGTGATGCTAGGAGGAAATATTTTTGTTCGCCTGTTACACTAAAAGATTTAGTATTTCTTGCTTTGGAGTAATGAAATTGTGAGAGGGGAGGTGCCCTCCTCTGTAAATAGTTTGTACTGTCATTTTCCAGTGAAAATGGATAGATAATTAATTTTGCCATGATAAGTATTTCTGGTTGCTTATCTTTTCTGTATATCAGAACTTATACACATTTATATTAAAAAGACATACCAGAGAAAATGAGGGCCTCACAGAGGCGCTCAGGGGTAAGACAGTAAAAACAGTCCTTGCAGAGGGTGCATTGGCAGGCTGATGGGTGTCTTTTGCGATGCTCCCTGATTGTGCAATCCCATTTTATAATAAAATACAATGTCATGCAGTTTATTAACAAATCTGAGCAGAAAAGTATATCCTGTAATTACATTTCAGACTCTGTGCATATATTACTTTCCTCTCCTGACAGCCCAGAGCTGTTCTCATTTTTTAATGCAAATGCTTTACGCTGCTGGCCAGTGACACATTCTCTTACCCTGTTTTTCCTAAGGAAAGGAGATATGAAATGGTCTTATCTGTCTGTGACTGCCCACACAATTACTTTTAATCCAAAGGACAAATTCAGCCACATCTAAGGGAGGAAGAGATGCCTCAAAGCCAGCAAAAACCTGTGTGGATGGGTGGAAGGCAGAAAGGCAGCAGAGCATGTCCAAGCAAAGGGTAGAGGGGAGCCATCCCTCTCTCAGCCAGCGCAGCCCACTGCCCCACCGACGCTTGCACAACCCTGCCGAGACAAGCAGGGGAAAGCTCAGGAGTCAACAGATCCAAATCTATAGGAAAGCAGTCTTCCTTGGATCTGTTACCAACAGAACAGCTTAAATTGCTGCAGGGTAATCATCATGCTGCTGTAAAAAAAATGAATCAAAAGGGCATGCAAAGCTTTTTGAAGCCTTTGGTTCTTACAGCTGTTTAAATCTAAGTGAATCACTCCTGTTTTCCATAAGTTATGTATTTCAATACATATGGTCTCTTCCCTGGGCTTCAGTGAGATCTGGCTACTCCTCAGCTAGCAGTCACCGATTATATATTTCTTTTTAACTTTCTCTCTAGAGGTAGATGTCGTCGCAGGAAAAATATACGTGGACCTTAGAATATTGAAAAATGTCCAGCAGAAATACAGCATTTGAAAAACTTGCTAGATGAAGGAGAAAAAAAAAATCCCGAACCCATAATAAGCTTATTTTCAAGTCCTTGCTTTCTTTTTCCTTTCAGATGCCAGTAGTGAAAAAATCCTTTCTAGGAGAGGTAAGAGCTTGAGAAAATTAACAAGGAGTGAGAGGATAAGAGGTAGTGAAAATATTTCTTGTTTTCTCAAGAATGAATAAAAAGCAAGGCAGGGGTGAAGTTAAGAGATCTAGAATGAAAAACCCCTGCTTACAGCCACCCACCAAAGACAGAACTGCTCAGTGTTAGCCCAGTGTGTACCCTCCTGCGCCTGCTCCAACCTCGTTTGGCTCCAGGGATGGACGTGTACAGAAAAATATTAAGTCAGGACCCACATTACGCCTGCTGGTAGGAACCAGAGGGTCACAAGACTGGAGGGTCACTGGCTCCAGCCCTCTGCAAGTACTGGCAATCCTGTACAGGGTGCTGGGCGCAGCCAGTCCCACAGCACTCCCAGCTACCACCTGCACATCTCTGAAGCACATCCTCACAGCCGATAAGTAATTTAATTATAAAAGCTTAAAAATGACACAAGGCTGGGTGGGTGTGTGAGGCTGTTCTCAGCTTCATCTAGCTGTTGGCTGTGTCAAAGCATGGAGGGAGCAGCTAACTGGGACTTCTGAAACTCCAGTGCACTGTGTCCTGTAACTCGCCTTTACCTCCAAGACTGGTGACAAAGGACGTTTCCTGCTTGCCCTGCATGGGCAACTCATACCACAGGTCTGGATTAGGTGCAAATCAACATCTCAGAGTAGATAAAATACGAACACATTTCCATTTTTGTTATGCTATATAATCCTTGAGCTCCTAAACCAAAAAATCATAATAAGTGTGCCTAAGATGTCCCCTCCCTCGCCATGCTGGTACTTGGTTGTCACAGAACTTTCCTAAGCAAGAAAAACATTCAAATGATTGAAGAAATAACTCAAAAAGATTGTTTCAGGGTTGGGATATGGGTTATGTTGCAAATTATTCCATATCAGGTGCAGATTAATAATCTGTGCCATCCCAAACTGCAGCATTACTGTGGAGAGAGATGGTTAATTTTTTAATTCCTGTTTCAATTAAATTGATACAAGGAATGGCTTTCGCTCAAGTACTGGAACATTATTTTTTGAGGCATTTCTGGAGAGTATCAAGTGAATTTTCTGTTGCTAAACACTGACAACAATAAAGAAGTTGAAAATACTGAATTGACAAAATGTCTTTATGTTTTTTTGTTTAGTCATTTCCCCCCTCCCCCCCCCCCAGTGTTGCCCCTCCTGTTTCTACTGTCAATCTGCTCCTTTGAAAATTTAAGATATGACACCTGCATCTGTGTTGAAAATATGTATTTTGTTTCTTTTTTCTTTCTTTCTGTACCTGCAGTGGAAATAGCTTTAGGAAAATGTGAGGAAAATCAGGAGTAATCACAGAAAATTGGCAAGTATTTCATCCCATATATGTAAGACTGGCAAAGTAGATGAAGTACAATTACACCACACCTTTGCTGGCTGAGCTGGGGAAGGACATGTTGTCTGTAGCTCAGACAGCACAACAAGTGTTGCCTGTTCAGCTCACAGCATCGTGGGATCCTGAGAGCCTGGAAGGGACCACAGGAGGTCACCCAGTCCAGCCTCCTGCCCAACCATGGGATCACGCCAGGTGGCTCAGGGCTTTAGCTGGTCAGGTCCTGAAAGCCCAAGGATGGAGATGGCATAGCCTCTCTGGATAACCTGCTCCAGTGTTCGGGTGGCAATTTCTGCCACTGCAGGATTTGTGTCAGTGGCCTGCAGCTCCCCCTCAGCTGTTCCCCACTTCATCACCCATGAAGCAGGGAGGGTTCCTGCATCTGACTCACAATTTCTTGGCAGCCCACCTTCAGCCTAGCTGCCAACAACTTCTGGGGCCTGTGCTGGGTATCTGCTGAGAGGAGGCAGGAGCCAGTAACCTGACCAGCACCCTACCACCCTCAGCCACTCTTTCCTAGCGAGGTCCAAAAATAGGTCTGCCATCACAGAGAGATATGTACCCTGTCTCCCCCAGATAACTCAAATTCCAGGTCTGGCGTTACAATGGGTATTTTCTGTTCCTCCCTATCTGTCTCACCTACTTTGAGGTGCTCCTCCTAATTTCTCAGTTCATACTTAACAGTCACCAGGCTTGAGTTCATGGTTAAATCCATCCTTGCTACAAATAAAAGTGCATCCAGGCAGTCTGGTAACTGGGAAAGTGAGTTTAATTACATAAAATCTCTGCCCTCATGATGCTAGGTGAGCTGGGATCTGTCTCCTCTCCTCTTGCTGAGCTGTGGTCTTTCCTGTGACACCCATGGGGTAGCAGAGCTCATTCCCGTAATGACAAGCCTGCTATGACATGGCCATACTCTGAAATCCTTGCATACAAGCAAAGCCTTATGGGCTCATGAGAGGTTTTGATGGCTTTCCCCACGCTGGCCTGCTGGGCCTTGCCCGCTGAGCAGAAGGCCCAGGATTTCTCCCAGCCCGTGCTGTGACTCTGTTAACAACGTGTGTTTATGCCATGCCGCAAGGCAAGCACTCTGCTGCCCTGAAGGCCAGCAGGACGGCAGCTGCCCGACACCTTGACAGAAGAAGAGCCCTCCCACACGGCCACTTCCCAGACACATTACCGAAGCCTTCCCACGCTCTTAGCTGGTAAGCCAACTTTCATCCCTGCACCCATTATCTCAGAGCGGAAAAGTGACATTGCCCTGTAACATGACATGAAATAGCTGAAGCAGAGCCTTTGTCTCAGTTGCCTACATCTATTGAGATGGTAGCTAAATTACAGAAACCACAAAATGCATTTTCAGTGTTAAACCAGAATGCTGAATCAGAGCGGCAAAGTCAGCCTCTCACAGCTCAGAAGTGGATATGCTTACCTCCCTACATTCCCCTCTGGGGCCAAACCAGGTGTTTCTTGCTAATGAAATTGCTGAGATTTAACATAATTTAATATAGACAGACACATACGCACAGAACTGATCAGGGCGAAAAAGCACTGAAAAAAAAGTGACGGCTCAAGAAAGAACTGTGATTTTTGAGACAATTGTTTCTAGGGCCCCTGTTCTGGTTTGGCTTTTCTCCTCTGCCTCTCTAGAAAGACCTGACCTCCTTCGTTAAATAACACCAGATACCTTGAATTAGTTAATCAAAATCTTAAACATCACCAGTCTCTGGTGCACTTTGAAATTCTTGGTGTTCACATAAAGAGCATTTGTTGGGTGGTACTGTCTGGTCCCATTTAGATTTCAGCACCCTCCAGCCAGTTCGTATCATCCTGGGAAGAGATGAGAGCATGCAGGCATGAGAAACGGGCCAGCCACCCTGCCAGCTTTCCTTCCTGTGAAACACAGGGACCTTTCTACCAACAGATCTCTGCAGGAACTCATTGAGACATGAGGTTTTGCTGCCACCTTCTATGGCCCAGAAGAAAACCAGGATATTCCTGACCGGTCCATGAAAGTACATGAGTATGGCATCAACACACATGGAAAAAATGACATGTTTAACTGCCAATCCCAACCCTTCATAATTCCAGAGCTGATTTAATCATCTGAGCCAATGGTTTCAGGGCCAAACTAAATGACAAAGTTAACAGAAGGCCCATCACTGCTTCCCGAAATAGCACAAGTTGTTCTGACTTGTCACATCAGATCAGGATGAAGGCATCAGGCTACCAAGATAACCATAAAGATCAAATGGGGATGAGGGTAGGGGAGAACTAACATGTATTTCATCCCAGACACTCTCCTGTGTCAAGATCTTTAAAGTTTGATTCTTAAAGCTATTTGAGGTGGGTTTTAGGGGTGAAATGAGGGAGTAGTGATCAGACTCACGTGGTTCCATCACCTCGCCCAGAGTCCTACACCAGCCCCCCAGTGGCCAGAGCAGGAGCCAGACAAGGACCACAAGACTGGCAACTGTTCCCTCTCTGCCTCATCTTGGCTGGCAGGAAGGTCCCTGGAGGGGGAGGATGACAGTGTGGTCCCAGGGCACTGCTGATGTGGGAGGGGACAGAAGGATAACATCATGGCAGGCCCGTGGACAACACGTGTCACTCCTTCCACCTGTCATCTCACCAGAGATGCTGAGGAAATCTGGAAACTGAACAGGAATGTGCAAGCCTAAAAAAAATCAAGAAGAAATTGGTGCAGGAAATGCTGTTTCCCTTATTGGTGCAATATTCAGGACACAGATTAAGGCTGTGTGGGTGCCAAGTTCAGGATTACGGCTGTTTTCTCTTGCCTCCCCAAGGCTGCCTTGCCCAGGGCACACATGGGCTGGACATCTCAGATCTTCCTGACAGATCTTTTACAAACCACTTTTCTTCTCTGACTCCAGCCGGTGCATCTTAATGTTTGGAGGAGGTTAACAAATAGCAATAAAAAGACTAATGTCAGTGTTTGGAAAACCATTCCTGTCCCCACAGACAGTAGCCTCAGCAGGTCACTGAACAGGAGCTTTGTAACTGTTCTCCAAACAAGAAAAATCGAAATCGAAGGCGCAAGCTCAAATCCTCAGTGTCTAATATTTCTGTAAATACCCAAATAAATAACTATCAGCACTATTCTGAGAGGCAAGGAGGAGTGGGATGGCTGGAGGCAGAGTATTGGCAAGACATCTAGAAACCTCACAATTAGAGGCAGCAACTATCAAAGTGCCATGAGGAGGATGGATTTGGGATTCTCCAATTGCTTCGTGTTTCATGGAACATGTCATTTGTGCTTTAAAGTTTTCAAGTAGTAAAGGCAAAGTTCTCCCTGGGCTAAAGGTTAAAGGAACCAATGGCTGGAAATTTCTGTTGCTGAGGGACAGAACTTCTGAGATAGATGCTGGGACTGCCCAAAGCCCAGCGGTCTGGACAAGAGGCAGAACACGGAATTAAGGCTTTCTGGAGCACTTGTCAACCCAGATATTTAAATGAGCAAGCCTTTGGAGCTTTCTCCTGTTCATTTTTCCCCACTCCTCTTGCATGCAGCTTCTGCAATATCATCTTTTAGGGTTGGTGGTTGGTTTTTTTGTTGTTTCCCCACTCCCATGGAGTTTCCTTACTGGGGTTCCAACACATCGTTCCACAGGGGGGGAACTGAATGGACACAATTCAAATGCTTCAGGTCCACCTTTACCTAGGGAGGGTTACCACAGCCTCCTTTCCGCCTTAGCAAAAGGTTTGAGCAGAAACTCACCCTTGTTTTTTGTCATTAAAGAAAAGATATGGGACACTCTTTTCTGTGCAAGCAAAGTTAATCAATACCAGTTTTCTGGAGTTACAGTTATGTGAGCAGAATATAGCTCTGGAAGTCAGACATGCCAACCTCGCCCCATGGAGGCTGTCTAAGAAGTCAGTTCAGTCACATCTTGCTGCCTGGGAACACTGCTAATTCTGCCATTTCTGAGTCCCACTACAGAATTAACCACATTGACCCATGTGAAAACATGTGGTAATGCAATTCAGTTCTGGAAACTCTGTGGCCAATTTACACATTTTCAAAATGAAGTTACCATCATTTAGCATCTAGTTATTTATGTCCCTGAAGGAAAGGTTTTATTAGTATAGGGTGAACGTATTCATATTTTAAAGGCAAAACAATAAATGATCCAACTAATAGTTCATAAAATGATCTTCCCAGCTTGCCTTGAATGGGACTGCAAAAATAATATAATGAAAAAAGCATTAAAGGACTTTGATCAAACGTGATCCTTCAGGGCTAAGGAACCTAATTTTCCTGCATACAGACACGGTTCACTCAGTCCTGCAGGATTTCATATCACATGAAGACATCAATATTTTCTCCAGAATTAAGCAGAGCAATTAAATAGCTACTGTACTGCTGTGCCATGGAAAAATAGAGTTGGAAAGGGTCATTTCATAGGGATATCTAGTCCATCCCTAAACAAGGATCAGCTAGACTTACAGTACACCTGCTATGGATGAATGCTTCCCTCTGTGACAGCCCAGGTTGCTACAGGGGCACTGCCACACCTGGATCAGGCTTAAAATTCCTTTACAAGTGGTTTCTCTCTTCACAGGAATGTGAATTAATGAAGACCTAACCACTTCCCTTGTCAACCATTTCTTAAGGAACAGCAACAACAAAGTGGTTTAACAAAACAAGAGCAGCCAAATTCACTCACGGACAGTTTAAAGGAGCAGGTTTGCTTACTTTTGAGGTCCCGATACTAAGCAAGCTGCTCTCCAGCCAGTCAACTGGTGCTGCCCACAGACTTCAGAGGAATGCCTGTGCAGTCTCTCCATATGCTGCAAACTGAGACATACGGTGCCATGGGGAAGAGGTAATAAAGCAGGCAGAGAATGTGAGCAGATCTTCCAGAAGAGTTCCTACCTGCTGTGGCTAATACTGGTCTTTCAAAGCACACACACATGGTGTGCTGCAAAAGAGGCAGTGATGGACACACATAAATGTGTCGCTGTATGGATGTGGTACAGAGCAAGTCAACCCTAATGAGTTGCCAGTGGTTTTTGACCAGGCCTGGTGAACAGACCCTCGTGCAGAAGCCTGTTGGTAGTGGGATGCCCTGTGGACAGAGGCAGCAGAAGCAGGCTTGGTCTGCTGTGTGTGGTGCAGGGTGAATGCAAATAACCTAAACACATATGAGGTTCAGAGAAAGAAATTTGCTCTTTATGAGTAGCGACCCTTTCTACAGCATAAAGCCTGGATAGAATTTTATAAAGTCTGATAGGTCAGTCATTTTCCACCTATTTAGGTGGACTGAGCTGCTTAAAAATAATAATAAAAAAAATTATGACGCTGAAAAGCCAATGCCCAGTACCTCTAAAGACTTACTTGGTACTCCTATCACTGCTAGGTGCTGACATGATGAGACTTTTACCCACTTGCGTCTTATGCACTGAGGTTATTGCATCTTCACAGTTCACAGACTAGTTAAATTACTTCCCCAGGGTGACATAACTCATGTTTGTAAGAATGGAGATGAGAAGTCAGGTGCTTTCATTGCCACCCCAGACTCCAGGTTCTAATAGTTAGATTTTGTGTTTCCCTCTGCTTTACTAGCTTCTGCTAGAAGAAATGTATGAGCACTTCATCCTGCATTATATGCAGGAAAGGAAGCAGAAATCTGAATAGTTGCCATCTGCTGGAATTGCTTTGATTTATTGCTTTCCAGTCTCAGCTGAAGATCAAACATGCTCTAGAGAGAAACATTTCCTTAGGTTGCTGTACTGTGCCTGTCTCTGCTCAGTGCCAAACTAAGTCACAAGGACATGAGCAGAGAACATTCCCTTTCTTCACCAGAATTATTTATACTTCTAATTCAGTGGTTATAACCAACCACCCAAAAGGTAGTGTCGCCTCCATCCACTAGCAGCAATTTTTTGTTCAACTAGCACCAAATTAGAAATTGAATAAAACAGTTACGCTTTGTACTTCGCTGTCTGACAATGTATTTTCTCAGAAAGGAACTCTCTATCCATTAGAAGCATACCCCTATCTTTCTTCAAAACGTCACACAGACAACAGTAATTTTATGGCATTTCACCCCATCTGTCCGCATTTTTAGAAACAGGTTTTGCACTTCCTATATTTTCATTTCCTATCCAAGTCCAAAGCTATATAATTCTTCAGATAATTACTGCTACTGTTTCCTTCAGATTATAGAACTATTTTACATGTCTATCTAGCTGCCTCTTCATTTGTAGGTTTCATGTTGATTAAACACAGAGTACTGTGCCACTGATAATTTTACTTCAAAGAGGGATTTTCACACTAGGGCAAATAACAAAACCAGCATCAATATCTATGTATAAGGTAATTTACTTTTCCATTAATTTTCTGTACTCCCTCAGCCTCTTTGGTATTACTGGAGATCTTTGGTGTTTGAATTAACTGCTCCTTCGCATCCGGATTTGTCTTTGGCTCAGGTTCCAAGTACTGGTAATAGCTGAGAGAGGTAAACACGGACCTAAAGGACAGTTTCTGGCAGAGTCCTACCCAGAAGGGTAGTGTACGTCCTACTAAACAGGGAAAACAATGGCAGTGGTTGGATCAGGAAATACTAAAAGATTATGCAGTTTATGTGTGTGAATCTAAATGAAAAGGAAAAAAAAATCATTGCTTCCAAAACAAATAATATGAGATAGCAATAATAATAAAACTGACAAGAAGAAGCTGTAAAAAGCCCTAAAGCTATCAGCATAATGCTTTGCCAGCTACCGTCCATGACCCCACTTTATTTATTTTTTTTTTGGTCACATGAAAAAGGCAACGCGAGGCTGTATATCACTTCTGTGAGTGGTCAGTGTTTTCACTAGCCTGAAACAGAGCCCTCAGCCTTAGCTCCTCAAGGCACCTCTCAGCTTTCAGGCTTTGGGAGAGATTAACACTGCCCTGCCTCTCTCAGCCTGGGTCATCGCCTAAGACCAAGGCAACTCAAAACAACCATCCCAAAGGGAAGTGCCACGTGATCCCGATACTGCAGATGAGTACACCAGAAAAAGAAAAGACTTAACCTCCACCTGGAAGTTCCCTATGTACTTATCTGGCAGCTCTTTATCCTTTAGAAGAGACTTCAGGTGAGTCGGGGATCCCAGGCACCATAGCACCGCCCACCCTGCAGGCAAACCTGGCTGCCAGTCCCTGCCACCAGCCCCTCTCACCGCCTCCTCGGCAGGATCCCTCCATGCTCTTGTAGGCTGTCACTCCCCTACCTTCCGAAGCAGGGTGAGTAACCCAGCCAGCTTTCATGCTAGCCTCCAAGATACCAACGAGGATCATGACAAAGAGAGGGCTGGCTTTTCTTGCCTCTGTGCAGGCAGCCATGCCTTGAAAGGCAACCCATTTTTCCTTACATTAAACATCTTCACAGCAATGAGCCAAATAGGCAGAGCATGGATCCAGCATTCCTTCCCATGGCACTGAGGAGAGCCATGCCAGATGGCCGATCCACCAGGAACTGTGCCAATGCAGAGTGCAAAGAGACTTCCTCTCCTCAAATATGTCAAGAAATAGGACTGAGATGAAAGGATGTCGGTCCAGACAATAACAAATAATCTTGGCACTCCGGCAGATTAACTGTTGGCAGTTTCAGTTATGTTAGGCACTTGTAGGCAGTACAGAAGGGAGATGATCTTGCGTGGGGATTTGAAAGATGATGCTGTTCAACAGCTTTTAGGTGGTATACAGACAAAGCAGTGCAGGCAACACCAAAAATTGCTTCATGCTTGTCATCCTTCAGCCAGGACAGCTAGGAAAATTCAGGTCTTGGTGCCTGACATGGAGCTAATGGAGATCTTTGAAATCAACAGTGAGTTCCAGTTGAAACTCAGTGGACCTGAAAGAAAGGACTAACAGCACACCACCTAACCCAAAAGGTGAACCCACCAATCTCTGGGTCCAACCACAGCTTCTGTCTTTTTCTCTTGGCTCCAAAATCTCACCACATTTCATTGTCTTTGGAGTAAAAATAGCCACATCATTTGTGACAATCCTTACATCCCCTGTACTCTTAGGAAAGCTGATTTATTGCATTAAATATATTAATGAAATTTGAAACACAGTGCTTCTCACCACCAAAATCCTGCTTTTTCATTCAAAAAGAATGGAACAACTGCAGAGGGATCCTCAGGACAAAAATATTCAACCCAATCTTTTTAAAAAATAACCCTACACATTCCATTCTTACCTCCAAAATAATTTCAAAGCAGCAACGCCATCATACTGTGTTCAATCAAACACAGCAGTGACAAACCTATCTGGGTAGGAAATAAGCATAAGAATACAAGGCAAATTCTAGAATATGTTCTTTCTTAGTCCTTGCCTTAGATTTCCATTTTCCCTGGCAGATTTAAAATTACTGTGAATGACTACAACCACTCAGAGGGATTCAGTTGCTTCCTCAGTATTAAATTCCCAGGACAAAATATGGCAGAACGACAGCAAGGATGACGGTATTGTGTGGATGACCAGCAGTGAGCTGTCCACATCCCACATGTACATGCTAATTTAAAATTCTGAAGAAAATTCTGATCAAAGCATTAATTGTTGGTGTTTAAAATGTTATAATAAGTCACTGCTTTTCATCGTCTATGAAGTGGGAAAGTGTCACTTCAAATCTCCCTTGTTTTGTTCCAGAGATTTCTAGTAGACATGGATCCAGGATGTTAATGTTTGCATTTGTATTCTCTCTGCAGACAGCTAAACATTCACCTCCTATGAATATTCAGTCTATAAAAATTCAGAACGCATTTTTCTCTTGCAGGCCAATAATTGCAATAATTTATTCACCAGATGAGCTGAAATACACAGAGTTGAGCAAATATCTATCTATCCATCTAACTACTTGGACAACTTCTTTAAATGCAAATAAAAGTCATGAAAAACATCTTAAAGCATTTAATCTAGTGTGAACTTCTATCAAGACTGGTCAAGGTGAAATACGGCAGAAGACAGCAGATAGGAGACACGCAAGCTATTAGAGACTCCACTTTCCATTGGAAAGGAACCCAGAAATGCTATGTTTGTGCTTTAAATTTTACAAAAACAAGGAAGTTTGTGGCTAGAGATTTAAACAACAGAAAAGTGGTGGCAAATCACAGAGGAGAGCTGGGTAACCTTGCAGTGGTACACAACAGGGAACAGCAAGTGTCTCTAGCATGGGGTTATGGCAAGCTGCTGGTGCCATACAGGGCTTTGCTTCCAAGGAAGGACCAAGCTGTATTTCCAAAACCTCTGTAGGCACTAAAGGAGAGTACCTTTCATTGCAGGAGGGAGCTTCATCCCAGCTTTGCTACTATTGCTGCTGTAAGTATGTTATCATCAGCTTAACCTTTCTCTGAGTACCGCTACCTGTGCTATCAGATTCTGGGGTCAGCCCTAATGCTTCCTGCAGTTAGGAAGTCCTAACCTGCTCCCACTGCCCAGCTCTGCAGCTGAACTGCCAGTATAACTTTAGTCAATGGTAACAATCAGCAAAATGCATGAATTACACATCCTAAGATACCACCATTCACTCTAATTTGACAAGGTGGATTTTTCCTCAGCACAGCAGGCTGTCCAAAGCTTCCTGGAGGTCACCTGGAGCACTGGGACCTGGTGTCCCCTGGGTGGAGTAAAAGGCAGAAGTACATGCTGATAAAGGAGCTGACAAAGCAGAAGCCAAATGCAATTAATATGCATCAGAAAAGGCCTTTCTTGGAGAAATAGGAAACTATTACTGTTACTGAACAAGCAATTGCTGCTGCCTCATCTAGGGTACAGTCCACATCCCTGGGCACTTTGAAATGTCTAAGAGAATTCAAACCAAGTTGAAATAAAACCTATGAGGGCAACAAGTGGAGACATTTTTATTGGGAATCTGAAAGATCTGGACTAAACTGTCCTAGAAAAATGAGAACTGGGGAAAAACATGCTAGCTGCTTTTCATGTTGAGTTTGCCCTGAAAGAACAGTCTGGCACAGCTGCCTGTCATACCAGGGGGCACAACGCTGTGGTCCCAGGAAATGCCTTCCAGCCCTGTATTCAAAGCATCGTGGTCCTGGAGTGTCCATCTGAGGCAGTAACTTAGTGACAGAAATAATCAACTCTTAAGAACAAGAAGATGAATGCCAACACTGAAGCATGTTGGAAACAATGCTTTCTTTTCAGAACCTCAATCTTCTGCATGTGAAAGTCAGAGATTTCCAGAATGGTACAAAAGGTGCTGGCAGGAAAGGACTCCCCCGTTCCCCTCTCCCTGCCTGAGCAGAGAGAAGTCCTACAGAATAATGCATTATTCAAATACAAAATGCAGATCCACTAATAAACTTTTTAACATCAAAGGCCAATGTTACCAGTAGACTGCAAGCAAACTGCCAAGATTACAGAGCAATTTCTTGTGAGGCAATCAACTTAAAAAAAAATAACAAAAAAAATGTAAAGCTGTTTTCCAGGGTGGGTGAGTTTGTTCCCTTTTTGCAAATCCTGTGGTGAATTCTAGCAGGACAGATGAAGACCAAACAACAAGAGAAGGCATGCTTCATAATTACCAGCAACAACATGATCCCTCCATCTGCAAAGCAGCTGTAGCAGAGCATTAGGCCATGTTCCTCAACTAGCAGAGGCATCCACAGATACCTGATTCTGCCATGTGTGAGCACAATCTGGCAACATGCTGATGGGATGGACCTACTCTGATCATATGCATGAGGCTTTCATGAGCATACAGTTGTGAAGTGCTACCTGAAGCAGCTGGGACAGAAGACATAATTGGCATATCCCTCTAGGTAAGATTTTTAGAGCTAGTGCGTTGGGATGAATTCATATTCACTATTTCTGTGAAGGGCTGCAATGAGTTGAGGGGACCAGCCCTCCTGAGCTAAACCAAATGCTCATTTCCCACAACTCAGGATCTGTACTCTGATATATGGGAGTGCTGCCACGGGTTAAGTCTTTTTATATGAAGATGTAAATGAGGTAACAAGAGAAATAAATCTGTCACAGCTACTGAGGAATACTAGAGGAAAAAAAAAAAAAAAAAAAGAGTCCTTAGGGAACCAGGGACAGAGGAACTTCCATTGGTTTCCTTCCAGTGACTAACTCCTTCACAACTCTGAGCTCTGACTTTATGTCAGTGACAATAACTGCAGTGAGTTCTTCAGCTGCTCTCTGATCCAGCCTTTGAACATCTCCATGCTTATTTGGACTCTGCTATGTTCAACCTGCATAGCATCATATGCTGTGTATAATCACATTTATTAATTTATCTGGAAAAAGTTGTCTTCAAAATCAGAGTTAGTGACAGATTCTTTCCCCAGTGACCAGCAGTGACATTTTTCCATGATATTGCAACTTCTTTCCCTGTTAGCTAGATCCCCAAAATTCACAATGATTAGTTTTCTTCAAGAGAGGTGAATGTGCCACTGTAGGCCAATTTTATGAATATTTCTAGAAGCAAAGTAAACAAATGAATATTTAAAGAGAAGCTTTGATGTATTGTTATTTCCCTAATGCTGTTGTAAGCAGAAATGTCTGGACTTATTTTTGTCAATACACTACCCTCTTGGTTCCAGTACAGAGGGCAGACACCACAGGTAGGCCTGAGATACAATTTAAGTACTTTACACATCAAATGACATACTACTTGAAATATCAAATGAGACAATAGCTGCTCAAAAGATCTTCCCACATGAATCAAGAAAAGTAAACAAATGGGGCCCAGAGAACCTGACATACGTGTAGCCCATTTACTGCCTTAAGATTCTTTTCTGCTGCAGTACTTTGCTTTTGAACAACCCATCTTTTGCTGAAAGACCGTGATCTTCAGAGTCTGCTGCAATAGATCCCAAAAGAGCAGAATGGCAGGTGCCTCCTCAAACCCCTCCAGGGAAACATGGCAAGTGCTTGGTAACTGTGGATCAAAGTCTGAGAACAGTGTGAAATCCCAAGAAGAGTAAATTTCAGATTTCTGAGGGGAAGCATTTGACTGGTCCAAGAGGGCCAGAGGTGCACAGTCACTGAGATATCTCTGACTGCCAGGAGATACTGCACTCTACTGGCTTTCCAGATTGTTTTAAACATCACTTGCTTCATCTGTGCCTTTCTGTATTATCATAATATCATAATGGACACTCGTTAAAAGAGAGCTTTTTCTGTCTTCGTTCAATGATGGAAATGTTTATTCTGCAAGCCTTCTTGTTGATGCTCTTTCCTTATCCTTTCTATCTTCTGTTATACCCAGGCTGAGAGACTGATGGGATAAGATGGTGGGGTTCCTTGCAAAGTTTACAATATTTGAACATCAAAGGTTTCAACAACTAAGCTTGAAGACTAAGATGTTTTTGATACTTGTTAGACAAGTGTAGGTGGGTGCTTATCTGTCTAGCCTTTTGCAACCATTTAATGCAGGGGTCCTCAAACTACGGCCCCCCAGGGTCCTCAATCTGGCCCCTGGTGTTTACAGAACCCCCTGTCCCGCCCCCGCCGGGGGCTGGGGGGGGGGGGAAACAAGAGCCGCAGATGACTGCCTGCCACCTCATCCGTGCGCCGGCCCCCTGGTTAAAAAGTTTGAGGACCCCTGATTTAATGACACAGGAAAGAACTTTTATTTTGCTTTTTGGCTGTGCATGTTACTGTGTCTGTGAGATTCTTGCTTGTGTCTTGTTTCGTCCCTAATTAATATGGAATTAAAATCAGTCCATTCAATGCTCACAAAAGCTTCTCCACGGACAACAAGGGAGAATGATGTGGTAGACTCTTCTGTAAATTGGGCTTGCTAATGTGTTTCAACACTTCTCGAGGATGCTTTTCATGGTGGGAGGGAAGGAAGGAAGGGAGAGCAGATATTCCAAACATTGGCCCGTCTGCTTAATCTGCCAACAAATCAAGATTTACTGCTGACCTTGTTCACTAAGACAGACCATTGGAGTTGCCAGTGATGATCATGGGCATGAAGGAGCTCTCATCACAAAGTGCAGAAAGCTTTTGTGTGAATCTACTTCTCCCACTGAACTAGCTCACATGCCAACACCACATCAAGGATGCAAATCCAAATAGAGCCCTGAAGACATCCCAACACAGTTCTGCTAACACCATTGGTACACATTGCTGGTTACAGGAAAACAAGCCCAGCTGGAAACTCACCAGAATGCTGGTTCTCACTCCTCAGCCCAACCTGGTGTTCCAAAGCTGGAATTTCCATTTTAATATTCATCTTTAATGTTTGGCAGACAAGTCAGCTAGCCCTTCATCAGAAGATCCAGTGGCTTCCTTCTTGTCTTCTTAAGAAACTTTCTACTCTGCCTTGACCACTGAGAAGCTGTCACTAAGATGTTGTCATTCTTCCAAGTCACCTCACCAAAACACCAAGATGAGGAACTCTGGGAACTTTCAAACTGGTTTTCTGCCTGTTCAGTTCAGTTTCATTTAATGACTTCTAACAAGTGAAAGTAATAATAGTAATGAAAAAAATGTATCCCGTTTAAATGAAATTGTGCCCTTCAACTCTAACTGCAATCCTCAGTGAGGGACACAGGGTGCTGAGGAAGGCTGTGTAGCTTCAGTTTTGCTCTCTGGCTGGACTGCAGAGAACACAGACACTGCAAAATTTGTGTTAAGATCAGTTTTCCCCAAAATGCAATAGTTTCAAATATACAGCTCCTGGCTTTAGGAAGGCTGCATAGTGACTGGTAGGAAAAAAACAACAGCTAGTTTTCCAGGTCCCCCAGAGCATGTTCCAGTCAGATGTAGGACACCAGTGTAAGAAACAACCCACAGAACAGAACAGAAGGTGGTGGGGGTTCTGTATGCTTCCTGTTTTATGTACTCTTTGCCTATCTATCAGCAGATCATGGGTTGAATCTTTAGTATGGACTTGGTATGGCCACGCCTATGTTCTGGGTTTTGGCAACCACCAGAGATGCAAAACTCATGACTGTGCATGATGTTTCCAAAAAGCCTTTTCTAGAACATTCTGCCTTGGAGACAATCTCGTGCCTCCTTGCACCTCTACTCACATTTATTCCTTTTAGATACACCTTGAACAAAGAACAAGCTGAAAACACACATTCAGTAATAAGATCATTATTTTTTATGCCCAGTTTCAGGATATGGATAAGTCATTAATGGGACAGAGAATAAAGAAATCTACATCAGCAATAGTACAACCAAAATGGAAGTGTTTCAACAACGGATTCATCTAGTGTAGTAAAGTCTTAAAACACCTAGTCCCTTCTTTCAAAAAACTGGTTTGTGAAGACTTAAGCAATGTGAGAACATTCATTTATGCAGCCTGTCCTATGAAAGTACAGCTGGACTGCAGAATTCAGAGAAATCCTTCTAATGCAATCAGAAGCTGATGAGTTAGGATTTCACTGAAGCCCAAAAAAGCTGCCAGATGAAGTTTATGACTCAGGCCGAAACAAAGTTAATCTCTATTTTTAGACCTAGTGCTAGCAGGCATTTCTAGATTTAGAGCAAAATTTCAGCTGCAGTTGGGGGTTAAAGATTAGGTGAGGCAGTCTAACATTAGCTCTATCCTTTTAGACCCCTGTCATCTCCATCCTGCAAACTCATAGGTGCTTACTGGAGTGAGCTCTAAACCTGTAGCACATATATCTGCCACACCTGCCCCTTCTAGTCAGAGCCTCACACTTAATTCTTCTTTTAATGTGCCATTCCCAAGTTAAAACTAGAAACACAACCACTAACATACTCAGCCCAGTTACACACCACTCTTCTGCCATCCTTCTGGTATGGATTCCAGCCTGAACCCCAACATTATTTTGGGACATGGTCAAACCAAACTTTAGGGAGAAAGCATTTACAGGCACCAGTACCAAATATGTTTCCCCTTTGCCCCGGTCCAATGTCTAATCTCAAACGCTGTTGTTATTAGAACTTAAAACCAGTTTACAAACCTAGGTTTAATGGTAACACTGGTTTTTAAAGATACTGTCTTCATTGGAGCTAGGGGCTAGTGTGGGATCAGGAGGTGCTCCTGGGCTGAATCTCAGGTTTGGAATGAGCAAAGGCTACACCAAAGCGAGCTGGGTCTGAAAGCAGGTGAGGATCATGCCTGTGGCTGGGTGAAGGCTTGGGCCGAGAGCTTTAACGGCTTCCATGCAGTGGTGCTGGGTGGGCACCTGGGGAGGCAGCAGCAGCAGCATTTTCCTGCATTATCTTGGCATGTTGCCCCTGCTATACCCAGCAAGATCTGACCAGTGTTTGCCCTGTACATGCTTCACCTGTCCTCTGGCACTAATGCCCACATTTCTGAGCTACAGTAAGTGCACAGGCATGCTTTCCCCTCCACGAGTCTCTAAACCGATCGAAAAGGACATCAACTAAAAATTCATTTAAAGGAACAGTAAGGAAGTGTTTGACTCACAGGTAGGCTGACAAGCATTGGGAAGGTTTTCTCTTGAGAACTGAAATTCCTAGTTTAGTTTCTTGCCAATTGAAATTAATGCCAGCTATAATTGCCCTTGAGTCATTGATCCAGCTCTGCGCTGTGGCCGCTTGGGTGTATTTGGCCTGTTTGAGCCATTGCCGTTTTCTTTTGTTAAGTATCAAATGGCTTTTATATTGTCTAGCAATGCGCTGCGTATCACTGGAAAAGGCTCTGGTACCTAGCGTCAGTAAGTGCCTGCAATCATGTCTTTTTTTTTTTTTTTTTTTTAACATCCGAGCTATTTTTGAGCTGAACGGAGGGCTGAATGCTATAGCGTCTTCCTTCCTGTGAATACACCACTTATCTGATTAGTGAATATTGCAATAAATTATGCCCCCTACAATAATTGTACATAACCTGCTGGAGATACAGTGTAGAAAAGGGACTGTGATTACAATAGGATGATTACAACCAGAATAGTTTACTTACAAGGTATTTTCAAGTCTTTTTGTGCAAGCTTTTATATAAGTGGAACATTATCCTTACTCTAGTTTCATTATTCACTTTTCAGAGATAAAATATACATATATATATATATATATACACACTAGGCACAAGCCTCTTCAGTTGACTGTATATTGTACCTCATGCTATGGCTGGAATGAAGCGGGACAGAAAGTGAAATCAACTCAATCTGATCGAACCTCAGCTAAAATTTGGTCTCAGATTGGGCAGAACTTGGGGTAGTTCAGCTGAACGCCTCTTGCACTTCTCTGCTTTGATCTCAGATGATACTGAAATACCTTTTCCTCTTGCTGCCTCCTAAAGTGGGATTAAGATTATTTATGATGAGATAAGACAATATGCTTTATTCACATGTATTGCAATCCAGAATCTTTGATGCAAAAATGCCTCTAGGACCTGGGTCAACCACTTACCCTTCCCTTAAGGAAATCCTCCTAGTAAGACAGCAAGCAGTTCTGTCCCCTGGTCTCTGCTCCTCCTACACTCATGCAACCCTCATCAGTGCTGCTCTGATTTAGGGCAGCATATTTTTAGCAATACTGTGGCTTTGGAGTTGTGGTGAAAAGGACTTACAGACTGTGGAGTCCCTGGTAATTCAGGGAGACAAAGCCGGAAATCCAACTGGTTTTGTCTCCGTTGGCTTGTGGTTGTATCTGCTTTCTTTAACATACAATTACTGTTTATGACAGATTGCAAATACATACAGTATGGGATTTATATGGTAGGTGCAAGGTCCTGAAGTTATTGCTGTAATTTTCCATTGAAAATAGCATTTAAAACAGAAAGCAAGCTTTCAGAAATGGATTAAATCCAGATGGTACCAGAAAGTTGATACAGTCTTGAAGTTTCCACAGCTGAGGGTGTCTGGTCTGCTGAAGTTAGAAAGGACCAGCATTTGTCTTAGGCCTGCATATGAAATAATCCCCTTTTTGGTCTCTAAAAGTCATACATTCAGATGCATGGGGTGCACCACTCACAAGTGCGGAGCTGTTCTGCCCTTAAGGGCACCCCAGTCTGAGGGGTGGGATGACACCAAAGAGGACCTGGGGGACCCCCATGTCAAAAGCACATCACTATACAATGTGCTACCATGTGCGCTTTGCATGAAGCATGTCTGACAGCAATTCAGCTACGCTTGTGCAACGTTACACAGACCTGCCATGGAGTTAAAATTTCCCGTGAGTACAGCCACGTGGCTGCTGTGCCAGAGCTGGTACCTCTGCATCATTTGGTGTTGCACTGTGTGGCATTACCGTGGAGGGATGAAGCAGCCTGAGGGATCACTACACAAGAGCAGTTAACTCCAAAGACCCTGCACATGGCAGTCTCCTGCCTGATCTGGGACCAACAGTACTACCACAAGAGGGGCAGAAGAGCAGCACAGCTGTGAAGTTCAGATCTGTTCACCTTAAACATGAGTCAGAAGTCACGATTAAAAAAACCCAACACTTAAAACCCTCAAACAGAGAAAAGGTCAACTTCAGTGGATAAATGGCTCCTACAAACATTTCATCCATTATCACTGTGGGAATCCTTCCTTAGACTTTTAAGTGGTACTTGTAAACTTTGCCTTGTTCTGTGATGTGAAAATACTTTATGTGTCTCTCTTACTAATTACTGAACATCTGAGAGAGCAGAAAAGACCAGTCAAAAAAAACCCCAGGTGCTTGGAAAGTCAAACACTGAAGAGCAATAAAGAAATTAGATGAGTTCTGCCATTTATGATTTTAATTACCGTGAGCTAATTCAGCTATGGGATAAACATAGAATTCAGATAAACGGGAATTGCCTTGCCTTATTCGAGCAAGACATAAGCTTGCCCACCACCAGACTACTGAGAACAGACAGAATGCAGGAGTATGAATTTGATACTTGGTTTAAGGCAACTGGAGAAAAATTGTCATAAACCTGATTCTCACAACTACGTATTTCATGGAGAGTCTGGGCATTTCTACCCCTTACACAAAGTCATGTGCCCATAGCAAGATTTCAAAGCTTCACTGGCATGTTACAGGATGAGAAGCAGCCAAGAGAATTATGTAAAAAAGAGTCATGTCCATATAAATTACAAACTAAAGCCCACAGCAGTATCTTTTTCATAATAGCATGATGATCCTGTCTGCCAGAAACCAACATCATTGGTAATGCTTATCTCTCAAAGCAGTTCTATGTATCAATTTATATTTCAGGCACTATCTTGCAATTAAATTTCGAGGCTTAAAATGCCTGTTTTCCATTCCCTCTGTCCTTCCAATTCTGTGTTGTCCAAGATTAACAAATCCTCCTCTGTGGCAGCAAATTAATCAAGTTACAAAACAAAACTGTTCATTAGAGCTGCAGCACACCACAACTGCCATTAAAACCTCAATATTGCTATTTTTTGTCTTTAATTTTATGGTGCTGTTTGCAGCAGTCTCTCCTCTAAGTATACACAACACCACAATAAATAGAGTGATACGCCCTCAACTGCAATGGGTATTGATGTGCCACGAGCTTGCCATGTGTTACGACACCGGAGCCCTTGTCTATGGGGTTTTTGATGTTTACAGTCTGCAAATTCTCACACACGTGGGCTTGTGCAGGATTTGCCAACACTTGACCTGAAGCATCCTGTTAGCCCATGTTCACTGATGCTTTGCTGCAGAGGATAAGCAGAGATGCAGCTGCACTTCTGGCTTTAGCAGTGACCTTGCCAGTGCTCTCTCTCACTGTCCAACCACCCTTTTCTGGCCTTTTCTGCACCACCCCATACCGCCCCCCCCCCCCCCCCCCCCCCCCCCGCAAAATCATTAGTCTTCTTCCTTCCTGATCCTTCACCTCTTTGGAGAGAACAGGCTGACCTAGCAAACAGTGACAAGTTATGCAGGAACTCCTCTGTCCTCTACACCAGGGTTTTGTAAGCTGGCTCAGGCATGGACGGGCTACCTTTCCTACCCTCATAGCCTTAGGGAATGTCCTCTGGAAATTCATAACCTCAGCTCCTCAGGAGATTTAATTTCTAATTTAAAATTTTTACATTTTTTGTTTGTTGGTAGGAATACATGGAATTTTAAACTCATTCTGCAAAGGTAATACTGTAAAGCAAGAGACAACCTTGCATTTTATATAGAAGCAAGATGGTGTCTTTTGCTTATATAGAAAGTAATGACAAAATTCCATAGTTTTGGACAATTGGTATAAAAATACAAATTGTGTCTTACCTGCCTCCCTCTGTTCAAGCAAAAGCTGAGCTACTTCGCTCTAATGTGGAAGCTGAAACATATACCATGGTAGCCTGCTCCTAGACATCTCATTTCACATTCAGCAAAGAAACAAAACAAGAAAGCAAAACTGCAGCCCTAAAACAAAATATGGACATTGGCCCTCCCAAGGAGTGGCTAGGTCCCCTGGGAGTCTACTGGACAATGCAGCAACCCCATCAAGAAATCTCCTCAAACCCTGCAGTTTGCCTGAGTCAGCTGTTGCATGAAGCACGGGAAGAAGCCCTTGGGTTATGCACCTCTGACTTGCAACTGAATTATGCATAACTTTAAACATGCAAAATGAACCTTGGCCTCCAAGTCTTGCTGTATTAAGAAGCCCTTTATATAGCTTAAGCTTAAGCAATAAGGTCTTAATCTGAGGGCAGCAGAGCTTTGAATTTAGCCCCTATGAAAGGCACCTGGGCTGGTGTAGGCTTCCATCCTGACTTGATCAAGACAAAGAAACCAGAGCTTTGCTGCAGGGCTTTCCACCACGTCCCGCTCCCACTCTGAGGCACACAGCTCAAAAAACCACAGTCCTCAGAAATGCTGGGAAATCATCACGACTCAGGCAAACTCACCTGTCCTCCAGGAAAAGCCTCTGCAGTGTTATTTAAAAGCACCTTCTTGCCTTCCGCCACGCCTTACTTAACTGTGCAAAGGGGAACACAAGGAAACTGCCCATGAAACTTTCTTTTCTATAGCACACAGATCCCCAACTCTTGCTTATAAAATAACTGTGATAATCTTGTAGCTTCCTTGCTTAAGTAGTACAGAAGAGCAATTCGGTTCAAGCTTTCAGATCTGAAATAGTCTCCAGCACTCAGCTGCTCTGGTTAAATATACATCAGCAGTACTCATGCATTACTAGCAACCTGAACGGCTAAACAAAACACTTCCTTACATAGTCCTGGTGTGTATTTTGTAAGTTGTAACAGTACGTGGCCTATTCAGTCGTGTAATGTCCTAGCTCTGTCAATGAACCATAGTCATCCACTTGGCTTGCTCATAATATTCCAGATTAAAATGTACCCAGAACCACGGGGGCATTTTTTGTGATGCCCATAGGAACAGCAGCATACCTTGTCTTTGGTCTTGTGTACACACCAGCTTTTTCAGCTTTACCAAACACTTCAGGTCCTGAACTGGAGGACTCAAGGACTGATCAAAGAGTTTTCCTTGCAGTTACCAGCAAGACTGTAACAGCCTTCTGCTGAAAACCAGAAGCACTGGCACTACGCAACTGCACGCTGCAGCCCTGCTCTCCCCACTGCCCTCCTTGTGTCTCCATCTCCTGCTGCCCACCCACATGCTCGCAGCCTGCCGGGAACCCTGCACTGAGGCCATGCCAAGCAAATAGCTTCTCCCCAGGCATGCTGCGGGATCTGCTGGAAAGCTGGAGCGGTGTTTAGCTCCCCACATAGTGTCAGGAACCGGGACCTCCAGGGTCCTGCTCCCCTGCCTGTGCAAACACTTGGAGCTGGAAGCCAGAGCCAAGCAGGGAGGATGCCGAGAGGGTACACATGCAGGTGATAAAAAACAGAAGTTAAAATTAAACTGATTCTGTATGAGAGCCTGCAAATGTAAATTAGTCCTGTCTGATGGGAGAAGCATTACAAAGGGAAAACAGTGATCTTCATCCCAGCGCTGGGGTGTGAGAAGGAGCTGAAACACTCACTTAGATGCTGTGGCTCTGTCCCTGATGGAGAACCTGAACAGCGCATCAAGGGTATGGTGGTGGGATGGCTGGAGACATCTCTACCGGCTTATCCAGCTGCAGCTTTCCCATCCTCTGCATTTCTTTTCTCAGGGGACCGCTCTGTTTCCTTTGGAGATACTTGTGATGCTGTGATTATTTTTTTTTCCCAGTGTTTATCAAAAAGATCATCAAAGTAACAGTTTTGCCTTAGACTTTTCCTGCTCATTTGTGTGTGTGTTTGTATACTTGGGTGTATCTACAGTAAAGAATACAGAAGCAAATTAGTTGACTGTTCCCTTCATTCCTGGTGCACATGCATGCATTTTTATGTAATGACCTCCTTCAAACTGGCACCACACAGAAACAAGATCTGGACCCAAAACGTCCTTCTGTTAGCACTGGCAGACTAGCTATGCAAAGGAGCCAACAGCTGCATACTACATTTCTTCAAAATTTATAGGTTGCTATTAAACCAGCTCTGTCACGGTGTAAGTGGCTAAAAGTTTAGGGCTTTCCTTATTTATTTTCATTGCTTAAAACTTTGCAGATTCATTTTCATTCTTCCTTAGGGAACCACATTTTAAACCTCTCTCAAGGTGTGACGCAGCACTGGAATCATTCTTCTTTAGCTAGGCAGTAACTTTTCCTTGACCTGCTCTTACTTCCTTCTCCTCAGCACATGCCCCTGCCTCCCTTTCCCTGCCTACACAAGGAACTTCAGGGTTGCTTTGATGCACTTGCTCTAGATGTGGGGAAACAGAGGCTCAGGCATCACAGCTTGCAATCTGAAGCTGTTTGGTGACCATGGCAGGGATAGCAAATGTTTCGGCTTCTTCAGAGCTCAGGTCCTCACTCCTTGCTCCCCTCCCACCCCTTGCAGGGCAGAAGAGGGCACACCAGTTCTACCATGCCCCATACCCACTCTCCTCTCAGGCACCCAGTACTCCCTCTTCCCCTGGGATTTTGAGAAGCCAGGCTACTTTGGCAAAACAAGGGCCACATCTCTTCTCCATGGCTCTAACAAGGTGGCATAGGGTCAAGTCATAACCTTATCTCTAAATCTTCTCTAAATGAGATTCAGTTCAGTTTCGTTTAAAAGCCAGATGTGGCCAGGAGGAAATATTATTATTATTTTGTCCTTTAAATAATTTAAGGAGAATCCCAAAAAAAAGTTGCTGGTCAAGCATTTTCCAGGCTGGCTTACGGCTTTGGGAATCCAACTTAGAGCAGTTTTAAAGGGGCTGATTTTCCAAATGTGCTTAGTACCCACTTTCTGCTGAAAGTCCTACTTTTTACAAGTGCCTGTTAAAGGGGAAGGTATAAAAACACCCAACCTGACCAGTGTACTAAGAATCCAATCTTGGTTTCTATTTTGTCTCCAGCCAAGACACTCAGAGACACAAAAAATTTCTATGAGCCAACAAAAGTCTCCATGACAGAATATACTACTGCAGAAAATACTGGGTTCAGAGCCCTGGAGATTAGGAGCCATTACTTAGTGACAGCTCAGCTTTCACAGTGGAAGCAGGAAAAAGATGTTTCACAAAATAGGTATATTATAAATACATTTCCTTCCAATCACTGTGAAATCAGTCCATAAGTGGATGAGGAGATCTTCAGACACAGCTCCACTGATCAGCTGTGGTCCACTGCTTTGCTTCTGATCTCCTAGCAGATATGTAGCTCTCAGACATGAAAAATTCCTGAATATTCCTGATTAGCATGGCTTTTTCCATGAGCAAGATTATTTATTTCTTAGCAGGTCATATGTTTGCTTGCTTCAGCACTGTCTTCCATGCATCTTCCAGTCAGAGTACCAATCAAGTGGAAATTGCTTGAGATAAAATCTTCAACGCAAAAGCAGAAACCTATTTCCACCCGATCGGCAAATTCCCGTTTTTTGGTTATAAACTCTTTGGTGACTTCTGGTCTGTATTTGAACCAGCCCATTGACTACAGTGAACAGAACATTTTATCATCATTATCTGGAGTTTGTTCTTTCTGCGCCCCAAAGGAATTGCACCTGAGCTTTCAATATGTTTCAAAGTTCAGCTGAGCTAAAAACGGCAAAGATCAACACTGAGACTTTAGAGAAATCACTGAAAGCCTTCTTGGAGCAGCAAAAAATATTAAAGGCTGTTATCCTTGTTTAAATGCTGTTGATGAACATGACTCAGCCCTTTCCCTGAGGCCAGTTCAGAGTTTTGCATCTTGTCAGTGTTGAGTGACTATCTGGCCTGCTTTGTTTATGGATGGGCTGTTTGGGTTGATGTTGGAAAGAAGAGAGCTGCATGAATAACTGCGTGGAAAAACATGAGTCTGTGCTCTGTCCAAGCTCTGTGGCAGCCAGAAATACCAGCCAAACCAGTGCCAAACTGGAGACTGTGCGGCTGTATCAGCATGGCACCAAGCTTGAATGCTCTTTTCATGAGGGTTTGACTTCCATAGCCTGTGATTAGGCAACTGGATATTGCATATTTTGAACTTAGCAAGGCCTTTGGCTTTGACTCCCACAGTCTCCTTATAAACAGACTGGTGTGGTATCAACTGGATAACTGGAATATAAAGGGGATGGAAACCTGGATGCTCAAAGGCTTGAGACCAGCAGAATAAAATCCATCCGGCAGCCCGCTGATACTCGGGCCAATGTTGCTTAGCACCTTTGTTAGCACCAGAACAGGGGAATGGAGTAAGTTCTCAGCAAGGTCACGAAACAACACCAACCTGGGGGAGCAGCTGGCACGCTGCTAGGTCAGGCTGCTATTCAGAGAGCTGGGCAGGCAGGAGAGAGGGTAGATGGGAACATCACAAAGTTCAACAAAGGCAAATGCAAAGTCCCGTGGTGGGGATGCGATAACCACCTGCAGCACCACAGGCTAGGGCTGGCTGGCAAGCATGGATGAGGCTAGATCTGGCCTCCCAGCCCACACGCACTGAATGTTGCGGGTGGAGTGCAGCCAGGTCCTGCAGCAGCCATCTCAGGGCACCAGCCCTGTGAGCTGCCATCTGCAGCAGAGCTCATCAGGAGGTGAAACACCATGCAAGAAGCGGGGCTTCCCCCATGCAGGCAAAGCTGATGTAGCGAGCACTGCTCCATATTAGCCAAGTGAAGTAAATACAGACCTGACTTCCTCTATTCCACCGTGAGAAAAACAAAGATACACAGGAGAAAAGGAATGGAGGTGCTGTGGTGCTGCTGTGTCCCTCGCACAGCCCTTGGCAGCTTCCCTGGATCAAAGGACAGTTCCCTTCCCTGTCTGGGGCAAGTCCACTGCCACCTGCCCCAGCCAAAGTCCCCAATGGGGATCAGTCTGCTCCAGCAGCACAAAGAGATGCCTGTACCTGCATCTGTGAAGGCTCAAGTCTTCCAGTATTTCTTACCCAGCCTGAGGGCTGTGTCCTGCACCCTTTCAGCTCACAGAGAAAGGCAGAAGGCTTCTGTTGGAATTTTGAGAAGACCAAGGCTCAGTGCAGAGCCTTGCAGAGTGTGAGCTCAGCAAGTAACATGCTGGCAGAGACTCACATCTGAGGATACACCAGCAGAATAATGAACGTGTACGTGCTAGCTCATGGCACATGCAGTTAGCTCAGGCATCGACAACACCCTTAAGTCCACAACTCAACTAATATCCCATTTCTCATCCAAAAGAGTTTGAGGTCACTGAAAACGTTCAGTCTTTAAATTTCTTGACTACATAATTTGCTTTCCTCTTTCAACCTTGGGATAAAACATTTACTGATAGCTTCGGTATAGCTATTGCTTTGTGACTCCTCTCAAAATGAAGGAAGTTGAGCAATGGTATATCCCTCTGTTATGTACTGCTATCAATTTAAAATGTTTCTGTGATATTTCAGAAAACTCTTCTTTCACAACCTCTTCCTCTATCTGAATAGCAATTTGTTTGGCTCATTACTTAGGAAAACACTTGCCATGTAAAATCTACTACTTCAAAGCAGGGTTAATATGTACTCAAGGTTACATTGCTCTGTTATTAGTAACACTAACATATATAGGGAGAAAATTACATTACTCTGTTATTACTAACACTAATATATTTTGAGAGCTATACTTACATAAGCAGATGGATAAGGCTTAACCCCACATGCTTTTGTGCAGAAATCAGACTCCAGTACAGAAAAATGCTCTATTTTGCATTTAGAAGAACTGAATATTTGGCTGTAGAGGAAATGTGGGTTTGCTTTGTAAGCAGAGGTTAGTAATTATCAGACTTGCCCATGGCTGTTTCACTGGAGGTAGGAATATGAATACATTCATATTTACTGGTGCTTTATAGGGAATTACAGGTCATGCTAACACACGTAAATTCAGTTTCTGTTTGAATTAATTGCTATAAATGCAGACAACCCAATTCAAAATTTTCAGTTAAATTGTCAGACATAGAGATGGAAATACATAGAAATGCCTTCCCTGAAAAAAAAAATTAAATTATTTCAAAATAAGACAGACCTATTTTCATTTTCTGTCATCATATAACACTGCTTTGCCTTCTGTCCTCCTCCTCCTCCTCCTCCATTTGTGCCTTCCCTCTCTCTGCCCCCCTTTACCTTTCAGAGCTGCAGCATCTGCAGCATTACCCACAGCTGAGCTTCCCCATAACTGGCTCGAGGAGAGCTGATAGCAGCTCACCCTTAAATCTAGAGCGTACAGCAGCTGCGTCTGTGCTGGTGTTTCAAAGCAGGCAGCGCACAGAAAGGTTCAGGAGACATAAAAAGCTACTGAAATGCCAAGGTAGGAGGAGTAAAAATAACTCCTGTGAGTGTGATTGATCCTCGGCACACCAGGAATGCTGAGAAAACCAGCGCCATGGGGTCTTGCCTTGCCACATCCAGAGCGGCTGAAACCTCTCCATGGAGGCAAAGGTCCCTGCCTGTAATTTATAATTAACATCTATGCTGCTGCAACACCTATGGGCTCTCATGAGGAGCCACAGCCTCCCTGTGGAGCAGAAAGCCCATGCCTGCCCCAAGGACCTCGTTACAGTGCCTGCTTGGGAGGCAGATGTCCACAGGGCAGCCTGGGGGGTAAAGCAGGGAAGGGGAGGTAGTGCTGCCCCGCACGATGCACGCCAGCCCCCTCCCCAGCCAGCTCAGGGTTATCTAGATCTGTGCAAAGGGCAGAGGGCGACCTGCTGGAATAGTTTTTCTGAATCTAGCTTTACCATCATTATCAGGGTTTGGGTTTTTTTTTTTTTAGTTTTTTCTCCTCTCTTCTTAACTACAAAGAGCAGCATAGAGGAAAGCAGGAAAGAATTTCTTTGAAGATTTAGCAAAGAAGTGACAGCAGATGATGCTCTCAGATGAGAGGAAGCAGGGGGACACAGCTTCCAAGTGTTGAGGGATGGGGAGGGAAATAGGATACAAGTCGTCCTTGGGTTACAGCAACCCCATATCTGGTCCCACTGGCAGAGCCCCCTCATCTGCAGCCAACCCCTGTAGTGGGGATGAAAGACAGATCAGTGCTTCGGGAGGAGAGATTTCTTCCTGCACAAGTTGGGGGATACTTTCCCTTCTCAGAAAGTAAGTGGGAGGCTGCCTTCTCCTGGGAGTTTGGGCTGCATTTCTTTCCTCTGGACAAGTAAATAAAATAAGATTCACGTATAATCATTGCAGTCCTTGATGTCCACTGAAAGCTTTAGGGACTTCATATGGGCATTATCATGTATCTCATTATCACACTAAATCTCAACAACTCCCAAAGAAGTCAATATTCGGTTAATATTTATTACATCTGCATCTTTGCTAGGGAAATGCAGATGAGATTTTCTCTGCAGATCTAACTATCAGAAAAAGAGTTCCGTGTTCTCTACACAAGAAAATACGGCAATGATACCCAGAGAGGTTTTAATTTTATTTTAATAATAACTTTTTTTTTCCTCCCTGTCTTTCCTTCTGCTGATTTTCAACCCTTCCTCTCAGATCAGGACCTCAGTCAAAGCAGAACTAAACTGTCCTATAATTTCTTTTGCTGGCTCCAAAGTTAAAAAAGCTTCAGAAAGTCAAAGAGAAAAACATGAAAGTGAAAAGTGAGGGGGAAAAAAAACACCAAGCTGCTTGTGTCCCTTTTATTTCACATTTAATGACACAAAGGGAAAGAAAGGGGCACATGGGAGCTCCTGTCTCGGTGAAAAATCTACAGGTAAAAAGAAGAAGTTGCTCATTTTGAAATACTTCTGAAGGGAAATTGTTGACTGCTGCTACAGAAACATGCCTGTACTTCTCGTTTCTTAGTAGCAGATGTGGTGCGCTGGCTCTAGCTGCATGGGATCAATGTGACCAGAGCTGCTGGGGACTGCGAGAATCCTCTGCTCTGAAGTGGCAGTGCCACAAACCGCTTCTGTGCTTCCAAAGAATAAAGAAAAAAACCCTGAAAGCAGCAGCATATGGGACATATGCCTGGTGTATGGTACTTTCACAACCAGAGAAGCAATTTCTGCTTGAGCATTAAATCTGCAGTCTTTTGCTGGTAGTGGGGAAGGGGTCAGGGTGAGGAGCCAGTCCAATACAAGCTGTTTGGTGTATTCACGCTGACAGTCCCTCCCAGGCTCTTTATCCTCCTGTTCTTCTCACTCCTGAGACCTCCACACTCCCTTAACTCGCCTCCTCCCACTGGCAGATGGTTTGAGGTCTGGGAGCCTCTCACGCTGACAGCACTGCAGCCGCTGGGAGGAAATGTATCTGGGGAATTAACGGGGACCTTGCTGTAAAAGAACAAACTGACACCAAAATCATCTCACCCGAGGTAAGGAACCCCCAAATGATGATCATCTCCCAGCTACCGTGAGCTGGAATGTGAGGGAAGGTGGCTGTCCATAAGCGTGTTGTCTTTGCAAAGCTGTGCTAATGTTCACATTCAGAAAGATGTCCCTGAGGGTAAAGACAGGGAAATCACCTCTTGTCTTCCAGCAGGGAAGAGCTGGAAAGTATCTTTAAAGCCAGAAGGAAACAGAGTAGAGAACTGCTGCTGCAGATGAGAACAACGTTAGGTGTGTGCAGATGATCAGTAAATTCCCTGCTCAGCAGAAAGGGGAAGGCGGTAGCTCTGGGCAGATCCAGTAAGGGGAGAATCGGGTCTCTGTCACTGCAGAGCAGCTGCAGCTGGCCAAACAAGCACACAGGACCCTGGCTGCAGAGCTGGCGGCAGCCCTGGGTATATGGCTCTTGTCATTGGGTGGGCAATTGCCTTTCCCAACGTGGATCTGTCTTGGCCGAGAGTCACAGACTCTGCCTAAGTGGGAAGGGCCCCCACGGGACATGAGCCCAGCCCTGTTCCTGTGTCTGGCCACCCTGGGTTAAAAGATTTTTACCCTATGAAAAAGGCTGCTCTTTACAGCTAATCAAAGTCCCTCTTTTTCCAGCTTGCGTCTGCTGAAGAATATTAGGTTGAAATGTCCAAATTCTCTAAAATGACAGGAGTCCACTCTTTGAGAAGGCTGTACCATGTCCATTTTTTACTTTGATTTCTAGCGCAATCACTTGAGAGGACAGAATGGGAAGTAGAATAATTTAGATACACAGAGTAGGAAGATGTAGAAGGAAAAAAAAAATAATTACAAGCTACCTAACAAAAGAGGATTAAATCAATCACCAGAGGACAACTGGTTCTCTTGGGAACCCCAGCAATGAAATCCACAAATTTAGGACAGGCTAAGAAAGACTGGATGTGAGACCAGAGATAAAGGTCTGGAGATTACAACAGAAGCAAAATTAGTAAAATGGTAAGCTCTGATTCAAATGATACAATCCATGAATGTCCTAAAGATCCTGTAAAAATGATACTGAGGAAAGTTATTCAGAAACACTTAGTAGCCTGAAAAGTCTGGTCTTCCTCACAGCCCCCCAAAGGCAGACAATGAGCCATTCAGAGGTGGTTTATACATACAAATAAATCACCTCTCTGTATTATTTCATAACTATCTTCACACGACCGGGAAATCATGATGTGTTACAGAAAAACAAGTCTAAAACTTTTAAATGTATCAGCTCAAAAAATGGACTTTTACCATAAATATTAAATGAAAACCTGCAGCTGAGTGAACATCCTTTGTCATTTCTCATCATAATCACATTTCCATAACTGGAGTAACTATTTCATAGATATAAAGCTAAGTTCTTGTTCTTAAAAACTGACTTCTCAGATTCAGAGAGGAAAATCTATTTCCAAAATCAGAACAGGCATGCTGCCCTTCAATTCACAAGTTCAACTGTGGAATAAAAAAAAAAAAAAATTGAGAGAAATGCTTTCACAGCAAGCCCTCGACAGAGTCCCAGCTGTTGCAGTTGCTCTGCCTCCATTGCAGGAACCTCACCCAAACCTCTTCTCCAGACCCTATAACCCAAGAGCTACAGCTTTTTTATCGACAATAACAAATAGCACAGCATCTCTCAACTGCTTCAGATCAAGGTAGGGTGAAAAAAAGGCACATCTAAGTGAAACCCAAAGGTTTCCAGGCAAAATCTTTACCTTCAACAAACCTTGACAAAAGCACCGCAACTAACATCCAGGCTTTTGTTAAAAGGCAGCAGTTTACTAACTACAGACAGAAGAAGGTCCTCAGATATTTTTTTTTTCTCAGAAGAATATGCCGATACACATAGCTAGAGAAAAGAGTGTCACCAAGTGGTGATCAACAGCCCTCTGACACGGTCCTCTGGGTTTGCTTTCCAACTGGGTACTGAAAGAGCCCAAACTTCAACTTCTACCTGCCACGGTAGGGATCGATCATCCTCATTTGTGTACCCATGTGGCTTTCTTCTGTTGCTCATCCCTGAAATCAGCTCTGAATACTACAGGTCTGTCTCACTGGGTACCAATGAGACCAGAGCCCAGGCTCTGATGGCTGTCCCCCATAGAAGTCAACAGCATAATTTGCAGCCAGCTTCCCACTAGTGTGCAGTAGTTTATTACCTGCAAACAGGTAACAAACTATCAGAAGCAAAATCAGAAGCAGAAACCTGAAAGAAGGACCCAGTCATTCATCCTTGCAGGAAAACTTCTGAAAAATGGCAGCCTTTACTCTAGAAAAAGAGCATCTGACAGATGATATGGGAGAACTACTGTAAATATGTAATGAGATGTCAGGAAGAAGCTGGGAGTCAATGACATCAAATATTCAAAGAGGAAAAAAAGATAATAATGGGCTTACAAGAAGAACATGGGGGAAAAGGAGGCCCTGAGTGCAGATCGACAGTAGGAGTCGATTCACAAATCAGTCAATCAACAGTGAACCAACATAAAAAGCATAAAATACCTGTTTGGGATCCCATGCACCCCTCATCCCAAATGCTCCTTGCCAGGCTGACACTCAATAAAGTTGCTTGTACTAAGCAAGAAACTCTGAAAGATGGAGTATGATGGTAGTCCTGTAGTGAGGCAACATTCCCAGTCTCATTTCTTACCAAGATGTGCACATTCAGATGTAACTGGTTCATTTATAGTAATGCAGTTGTAAAGATTTTAATTCCACTTCAGTGGAAAGTCCTGAATTAGAATCTGGCTGCAAGTAATCCTTGGAAATTCCAGGGTGCCTGCAGTTAATTATTTCTGTTTCTGATTAAAGGGTGGTTTCCACATGCATTTTCATGAGAAATTTTCATTACTCATTTGGGGATACCTGGTTGAAGTCCACACCAAAACCAGAATCCTGCCATTTCCATAATTTTTGTGTGTGTGAATAACAGTTTAGACTTCTGCAGTATTTGAAGGGGCCGTACAGTCTGTGCATGCAGGGGAGCTGTGGTATTGGAAATGCTTTGCCATTGCTTAGGGGTTCTGGAGGTAGTTCCAACTCTGCAGGTGTGTGATTGGAAAAGCCAGCCTACAGATACTGCCACACTTCCACTGTATCTACAGTTTTTCATGTCCTTCCAGGCATATTAAACCAGAAGTCAACTGGCTACCCAAATACACTTTATATTTTCTTAATATGAGCACCCATGGGAAGACTGAGATTACATTACCCACAGTAGCATCACTTGACAATGTTGCTAATAAAAGCAATCGATTCTCTTTGCCCACCATTCTTTTTATCCTTAAAGAGTAATATTCAATGTATCTCCACTGCATGAATTATTTTTATAAGGAAATGGGTAAGAAGCAGATACCGTTATTAAAATCTAATGGCACAACTGTTGCATTTAGCAGCAGTTCACAATAAAGCTGCAGCTGTCAGGGTATTACGCCCTGTCTGAGGACCATGTCATCCACTTCTCCAGAATGCATATGAGTAAGGAAAGCCAGGATTATGGACAATACAATAAAATTACTAGGCAGAGTCTTCTCTGATCTGGAAATATCGGAGTCTCCGAGAGCCCACTGAAATGGGGGTGTTTTAAACCTCACAGCTGCCAAGTGACCCAGTTTCAGTTTGCCCATCGTTGACTCATACCCTCATGCCACCCCAAATTTTTCATTTTTCCCCCCTTAAGCTGCATGTCCCTATGCATGCTGTGCTACCGCAGCCATTTCAGACAAAGCTGTAATTAGGTACGCTACTCATCAGCATTTCAGTATGTCACCTTCAGTGTAGGCAGATGATGAACATTGATGAATTTTACTGTATCCCTACTCATTACTCAGCCAAGGCTGCCTGTACCTCCCAAAAATAAAATGCATAATGGCATCTTGTCATCTGCTGCAGCACAAACTACTTTAAGAGATGACAACCCCTTTTTTAATAGGAAGACAGCACAACTTTTCATTTATCATCAGCAACAGTAATATTAACAACTACTGACCTGTGACCACAAATGTGCTGTTTCAAAAACTCAGAGAAAGGCAATTAAAATCCGAGATGGCCAAATATCACAAACAAGCTAGAAAAATGTGCAAATTGTGGTAAGGGAGTCTTTTGAAAGAGCAGAAGAAAGAGCACCAAGGGAAGAGACGAGTAAATACACAATTCTGTACATTACACTGAATTATGTGAACAGGTTTCATAGCCCCACCTTGTTACACCAATTCCAATATTATCCTATCCTTCTCAAAGCTGTAAACCCACAGGTTTTAAAAAGCAGGCCTTGAAATACCGGTAGATATATATCAGAGGAGGAGAAATTACACATAAAGCCAAGACTTTTTGAAAGTCTGCTTTTGAAAAGGTTTTGATGACAGCACATGGTGTTGTGCAAGTCTGTGCTCTGGTGCAGATCTCTGGACCCCTATGGACTCTGCTTCTGGGTTTTGATGTCCCCTGCTTTCAAGAGCAGAGCCATGTCAAGGCAGCTGTCAGAGCAGCATTAGATACAACATTTGAGCACAACATTGTGTTTTTTCATGGCAAAAACATCTCATTGTTGCTCATTCTTAATTTCAGTCCCTTGAAGCTGATTTTCCCAGCCGGTGGCACAGCCTGAATTCAAGCATCTGCAGGTGAAGCTCCAGACTCCTGAAACCTGGCAGCCAGTCTCTCTCCTCCAAAAACCTGCCTTCCTCTCCAACTCAATCAGCCAAAACCTAATGGAAAGGGGAGACAACTGTGTTTCCAGACTCCTTAAATGACCTAGTATCCCGACAGTTTTGCCGTGCCCAAGAGCAGTCGATAGCCAGTGATGCTGTTGGCCACAGCCGTTCCTTTGATAACCATCAGCTACTGTTGCTTAAAACCATTACTTCTAGTCTTTCTGCTATGTCATATACCACTGTGTTACCACCCAACAGGGCCAAACAGAAATTAAAAAAAAAAATAATCCTGATGAACAATAGAAGACCCCTTCTCCCAGTAAAATTTTTCAGCCAAGTAACCTGTTGCCACAAAACCAGGTGCCGCAGGAGCCTGGCAGGGGTTGTACAGTGAGCACTGAGCTTGTAGCCCCCATACAAAGCCTTGCACAGCCTCCTCCAGCTCCCCTACTCAAACAGAGGGTCTGAGAGGCGTTCGGGTGGGCAGGGACACCATGCATGGCAAGAGGGGGTACAGGGCTGCACAGACTGCTCCCTGGCTTGCAGGTCCCACAGCAGGTCTCCTCCTGGCAGATCTAAAAACAGCAGCCGAGTACCTGCTATAGGATACCCGCCCTGGGGGTCTGCCTCATATCCTCAGCTTCAGCTTGCATGGTGTCAACATCCAAATCTGAAAGCCAAAAGCTCCCTGGCTCTACTGCAGCCCCATCCTCTCCGACATCCCCCTCTCATTGCTTTTTTCCTCTTAACATCTTGGCAGGCCTCCTGCATGCTAATAAGACAGCGTTGGGCACTCGCCCAACCAGTCACCGTCTCGGTGTTAATTCAGCAGCAGCTCTGGCTGTTTGCTGGATGGCCGACTTGCCAGACTCACAAAATCTGGGGGCTGGGGGGAAAAAAAGCACACAATACAGCCCTGGTGTAAGAAAGCACTGCCTCTGTAAGACTAGATTTCATCCCTTTGCTACCTCTAGTCTGAAGAAAAAGCAGGCAGACATTTTAGATTCTAATCTCTGCCATAATAGAAGTAGTAATAATAATAATAGCAAAATAACTGTTTTCAGGCGGAAGAAAGCAAATAGCAAAATTGCTTACACTGTGTTAGATAAGAATGAAACAAGTGGATTTTATGATCTTTAAACGTCACTGTAGTGGACTGAGTATAAGTAATAAAAAGGTTTCATGCCTCTTGTGGCAAGATTGAGGCTACAAATGTGTATAAATAAAAGTATTCCCAGTTTCCTAATAACAGGCAAAACTGTTTTATGTAAATAAGTTAAAGAGTGACAATCTACGTGGATTTCAGAAAGTTCTCTGTCTTCTCTTTGAACTATTATCAAATAAATGCAACTTTGTCCCTTTGGAGCTCTAATGAATATCCCATCAAAATTCAATTTACAGAATGCTGAGACATAGTGCAAGCTAGGAGTGTTAAATGAATTGATGTGCTTTAAACAATTATTGAGACCAGCTTCGTCAGTTACATTTGCATATGGAAGTCTGCCATATTTCAGTAGTAAGATGCTCCTGTTGTCACAGCACTGCAGGCTAATAGTTGTCTTTGGAAACCTCCCCACATGCCCCTGGATGAGCTGAAGACACCATCACACAATTTTGCAGCCTGACTGTGGGGTGCTCACCCTGCAGCAAACTTCCCATCACTTGCCCACCAGCTCTGGCACCTGCTGCTGGGATGGCTGGGGCTGACATTCTGCCTGCTCCTACCCTGGAAAAGGCAGTTCCAGAGAAGGATTGGCAGTGTGTGTAAAACCAGCTGTGGTATGTGGGTCCCAAGCCAGGAGACAAGCAGAATCAAGCCCACAAGGTGCCTCTGACTCCCCTCCCCTCCCCACCTAACACAGTTCTGGGAGATGGAACTTTTTCCCTCTCCTGTTTTCCACCTGGGATGCAAGATAACTGTTTCTCTAGTTACAACTGAGCTTCAACTCTAAATAAAAAACAAGATTTAACCAAAAATGTGCAATAAAATTTTGCAAATAATGTATTTGCCTAAAAAAAATATTAGTCAAGAATTAGAAACTATCTACTTTTTTCTGTCATATTCAACAGAGTTGGAAATAAGAATTGCTAGGGAAACTACAGCCAAAACGTGGGGAAGAGTCATTACCAGCTTGTTGTGTATCTCTAAGACTAAAGGGGTTAAACAAATGCAAACTGGAATTAAAAAATGTTGCTTGAGCATCAAAGTGCACGCTTCATTCAACTAAAAGAAAATATAAATATTACTGATATTATTGTTTATTGAATTATAATAGTGCTGGAATGAAGACAGACCAACTTAAACCAGATTTGAGCTGAAAGCGAGAGGGTGTATTCAGTGCAAGGAGCACACATGATGATAGACGCAGTTTTGTAGTCACCATCCTTCTCTGGATCTGTGTTCAACCCTTTGCTGCTTCCCCTGAGATTTTGTAGCCAACATGTTCTGCACAGACTCTCCTGTGGATCGGAACCCTTTCTCCCACACCCCTGCCACTGTCATCTCTCTAGATGGCAATTTGTGTTTTTAAAGGTGGAAAGACCTCTCGTGGCATCACGAGGATGTTTTTAAGGTATGCAACACCGAGCATGACCACTTTTTGGCTTTACATGGAGGCTTGGAGAACTAAAAAAAAAAAAAAAAAAAAAAAAAAAATTAAGAAAGAAAGGAAAAAAAAGGGATGTTTTAAATGCATCTTTTACAACCAGAAACCCCTGCCTCCAGGAACTGCACCAGGTTTGCCAGGGATGCCAGAGGATGCTGCCTGGAGTGCTGCGAGCACAGCTCACTGGGAGATGCAATGCCTGTTTCTGGGCTTCCCTCAGTTTTCCTCTGATGCTTGCCTCTCACCTTTACACATGTCTTTGGGCCACGTGGTGGGAGCTGCAGGGAAGCTCCTTTCCCTCCACCACTGGTTTGATAAAATTTTAATACTGGCTATGTGGCTCTTCCTCAGCCAGTAACGCGATTCTTTCTCTTGCTCATAACAAGGTTAAAACAGAAATTAATAGTGGTTTGACAAGGTGCAGAAACGCTTAGAAAATTATATGTCTTTATGGCACTGAATGTGAACACCAAGATATGTACATACATGTACCAAGAAGTTGGCATCTCTGAATGTGAATGCTGAATTGACCACTGGTTTCTGATATGACAGCTTTTTGTCTGCCAAGGAAGGCTAGCAGGGAACTGATGCTTCACACAGGGAATACATCAATTGTAAGCATTTCACAATACCTCTCAGGCACCCTATTTTTGGTAACTGGTTCTTTTAAATATCACTTTTCAGATAACTTCTGGATGAGAATCTAATTATCTTTCTCAACCCATTGGGAGGGAGAAAGGGGTTAATTATTTTTCAGTTTTATTTAGAAAGAGAATTACAACAAGCAACATGAAACCAAAACATAACAGCCATAGTAGGAAATAGTATATAATATAGAATTTCAAAAAACAATCTACCTTCTTTAATGCAAAAAGCATTAAGTGATGCAAACTCTTAAAACAGGCAGATTTCCTTTTAGTTTTATTTAAGCCTGTCTTCTAAGCATCTGTGTGCTGATGTGAGATGAATATCTAAACCAGTAATAACTGCGGCTAGATATTACATAAAAAGATTCATACCTATCATTACACAGTGCTTTTCACCCCAAAAAGGATCACATGGAATTTACAAACTGAGGCTGAGACACAGTACATAAAAATGCAATGTTGCATCCATCACTGCTGCAGAACTGGTTCAGGCATGAAACATGATAGTAGTTTAACTGCAACAATGCACCAGCATTAGAGACAAGAAGCTGTTAAACCCTGTTATTGATATTTGGGTAGGCAGAATGTCATTGAAGAGAAACTTTTCTATTTTCTTCTGTTCTCAAATGGTAAATAAACTACTGAGAGCGGCACAAATGGTCAAGAGCTCAATTTAAATTTTAACCTGAGCATTTAAACTTTTAAGAATGAAGCTGAATCATGTTGAAAGCTCTAACCATAATAGCTGCAATGCTTAACGGACCTGCATTGAGCTTGTTTTTCAGCACTTCTGACCATTTCCCATTTTTCTTACAGAGGGTGTTACCTGAGCTTGGGACATGGGGACAGCTTGGTCCCAAAATACTTAGGAAAGCAACAAATTTTTCCCAAGCCAGAAGCATTTCAAAACTGGGCTTGAGAAGCTATCACATAGTATACCTGTGTCCTATGAGCTGAACACCTGCTTTTCAGCAAAGGTGGGACTGAGTATGCACCAAAAGGAAATAAAAACTAAGCAGCTTTAAATGTATTTTCTGGACATGAGAACATCCTTATGTATATTGTTACCTGCAATACACTGGTTTTTGTGTTGCAATCTTGGCAATCACCAACAACATCCACATGGCAGGGCACCTACTGAACCTTCAACAAGTAGTAGAGGCAACAAGCATCTGGTTTCTACCCACTCTAACTTATTTGCATGAACATGCTTCTAAATCAACTTTCACATGACTTAAGCTTGGTTAGGAGATGCTGCAGCTGAAAACCCGAGTTTAGCTGCTCTTTTCAGCCTTGGTGGGATTGTATGGAGTGTCAAAGCTGTGGGTTTAGCTAATCTCAACCTCACACACACCCCCCACACCCCAAATCAGGTTTAAAATATTTTTCCATGTAATATAAAGGTATTCTAGGGATTCTGAGCACAGGTTAAACTATCTGATCCTATGCAGCCTGTATGCACACAGCAACAATTCCAAACATGCACATGGACCAGTACCAGTCCCACACTAGAATCATCAAACATTTGACCAATGAAAACACTTCTTACCTGGACGCTGATCAGAGCCAGCCTTGGTCCTAACACCAGCATGCTTTTGATTGAAGAAGAGATGTTTGAAGGACCACATCTAAAACCATAATCTCAGACTGCTTTCACTGTGCCTTTAGTCACAGTCCATTTTTCTTTTCTCCTGGTCTGTCTCTTGGGTATAATCTGACAGACATTCCAGTGTCTAGTTTGAGCTCAGTAGTAAGTAGCAGCATGACCATGGTTAATCAGTTAAAGAGAGGCTGTGGCCATGTACCCCACACTTGCTGAAGCTGTTGTGAGAGAAGAGGATACTACCCACATCCCGTTTTCCTCAGCCTTCCCTTCTTGTTCACTAGCCTAAGTGCTGGCATAATTGTTACCTTTAACTCTTCTGCCAAGCTCATCCACGTTAACCCATCCTATGAAATCACTGCTTGTCACCCAGGCTGCTGTAACCCACCTGTGAATGTTTCCAGCCTTGACCAGGAATGCAGCTCGTGAGAATACATGAGCTTCTGCTCTCCTGGGAGGGTGAGGTAGCCCGTGAGGCTAGTTCCTACAGCACAGCTGCACCTCCTCAGGTAAGGCCATCTGGTCTCTTAGGAGTTTCTGGATGTGTCTGTGGGCTGAGTGCAAACAGGCTTCAGGTGAATCCAACCTCATATTTGTTTAGCTCAGTCGACCTCACTGGGCATGCAGCAGGTCCATGTGAAACACAGCTGGTTTAATTCAAGTGGTAATTGATTTGGTTTTAAATTGATGAGCTGCCCCTGCATATACATATATACCCTCTTAAGTCTATTTGTATCTAGACTGTGATTTTTAATTCACAGTTTAGCAGTCTGTTTTGTAGAGATATGGAAGTAATGGCATGTTTTAAGCTAACCACACAGATAGCAGTCATAAACACCTCAAACCTCTCTAAGGGTTGGGGACAAATTCCTAAGAAGTAGAGGTTACAGGCATGACTGACATGCCAGTCAATCACCTTCCTGACCAAAAGAGGAAAAATATCGGTTCTTATTGAAGTTTGCTTCCTTTATCATTACATATCAGCATTTTGCAGGCTTCTGTTGGCTTCAACAAAATTTTGATCAGGTTTATAAAGCTTCTTTTTTCCAAATGAAAGAATACAGATTAAAAGGAAAACCTTTCTGAATCTGGATTGCATGGGCTATTTATTTTGCAGTCAGATCCTCTAGCCGCTGGTCCCCTTCTCCACTGTGATACAGCCAGAGGACTCTGAATTTTTCCCCATCTCCCTCACATAACTGGGAATGGGATCCTGACCGTTTGTGCAAAGATCTTTGATTTAAAAGACCATTTCAAATTATCTTTGACCTGGCCAGGGTTTGTCATTTTCAGGTAAGAAATAAAAGAATTTTTCAGCTGCCTGGCAGATGCCTCTCTTCCTCCCTTTAAACTTTTTAAATACCAGCAGTGCAATGCAAGACATACGCAAAGTAAAAATAAAGAACTTGCCTGTGACTTTAACTGTTAAAATAACCATCTCTTTCCTTTGCATGAGGAAGATATGGGAATTTACACATAAAATTAACATGTATTTGAAAAATAGGCCAAGAGAGCAAGCCATCTGGCATCCAAAAAATATTGTGACAAATCTGACACTCTTTCCAGATTTTTAGGAATTGCTTCTCACAATTCAAACAAACAGATTAAAGGTCTCTGAAAAGGGAAAATGTGTATTTGTGCCTGGTTTGCTTTCTTACATGTTATGTTGGCTTGAGAATGTGAGATATTTTACTTTCACATTTTGGGGAGGAGGGCGAAGAGGAGTAGGCTGTAGGACAATGGAGGGGCCTTTGCCTTAGAAATTGAAGACAGATCATTCAATTTTCCTGGAGACCTTGGCTAATCAGGGAACCAGCAGAAGCCACTAATATGAAACCTGGCTCTCTGAGAGAAGACTTGATTTTAATTCAGGCTATTATTTATTTTTGTTAGTGTCTGTTTAACTTCAACACTTTTTTTCTTTTTTTTAAAGAGTCTCCCTTCCCTGTCGAGACCTCAGTGCCATCCCCAGAAGAATCAATAGTGCTGCCAGCATAAAGGAATTTTTTAAAAATAAAAGGCTGGGCTTTGTGTAACTGCAGCAGAAAAGACCACCTTTCCTCCTTATTTCAAGGAGATAAAAGTAAAGGCACAAATATTTTTAGGTGCCTTAAGGACCTTTTCCTGAGGAAGCCACCTTCTTCACAGAGGAGATGTTGGTGATCATCCATACAAAGGTTGATCACTGTCAGGTGGAATGCGAGTCTGGCAATGAGGGTACGGCCTTAAGCCTACAGCTCCCAAAGTTTTCTCAGACACTCCTAACCACAACAGTATTTGTCGAAGAAATAATCCAAAATCTCTTGTATATCACTGTGTCTTTCCATAGGTTAATGACTGTGTTGACACAGACTTCAGTGATCGAACTCAGACCCTGAGATCAAGCACTGTCCAGTTGGATTTTGAGCCCTGTCTTGTGTTAAACCAGCCTGTACAACAGGGAATAGCCTCACATTATCCACCACTTTCTCCACACCTTTCCACCTCCACAGAAACTTTCTTACCAGTTTAGCTTTAAGAGTTTCACCAGTTGCATGTAGTAAAAGGGATTTCCAAATCAAAGACTCTTGAGGTGTAAAACCCATAAACACCAGCCTTACGTCCTGACCCTGTAGAGTTTTTTGGCTGAGTTCTCATGGATGATGATAGAAGCAAGGTTTTATTCATGTCAGTACACACAATTATTTATATCACCGTAGGCTACATCACCACATTTGTGAACTCATTTACTTTTACTCAGAAACACAGACACTGATGCGCTTTCTCAATTACTTGCTCAAAAATATCAGCTGCGAGTTTACAACTTCTCTTGCAAAAGCTTCATCGGGAAATATAATTGTTTTTAAATGCACTTTGCTGTAGCAGAATCAAACAATAATCCTTGAAAATGGCTAAATTAACTAGAGTATAATTGCTTCAGTCATTTCCTATCTTTGCTTGAGGCATTTCCTAACTCCACTACTCAGAGGGCAGCTGAAGGTGTGGGAACCCAGGATATTTTTAACTAATGTTTCCTGGGTTCCATGTACAAGTTTGTTGATCTGTTTAGGCTTTTAAAATCCCTGGATTTTCCATTAAAAAATTCAACTTCCAAATGTTGAGGGAAACAACTAAGTGGTACTTACTCAATCGCCAAGTATAGAAGCAACTACTCCCATCTGAGCTAGCTCTTCAGAAATGGCAATTTGTGACAAATCCTCCCTGTCAGCAAGGATATGGAGCTCCTGGTAGCAAAGTCATTCAGAAATATGAATAGCTGCACTCTTGGCTGAATTTAGGGAAAAACTAGATTTCCATGATCTGCTATCTACTGTCTTCTATAAGAAAAAAACCAAAACCAAACCAAACCATATTCCTTTCAAACCTGTAGCCTCTCTCCCATTCAAATGTAAGTGAATTGGTTATCTGGACCAAGAGGTTTGGGAAAAAGAGGCTTGCTACAGGCCAAATGAAAGCCTTTAGGTTAATGCTATATTAAAACTCCCTAAATGTAAAAAACAACGACATCTTTAGAAGCTACAGACCACACTGGAGGCAAAACAGTCTCACAGGACTGAATCTGATCTACATCCCATCTGACACAGCTTGTTGTTGTGCTCTGCCTCCCTCCGATGCTTCAGGATTCAGTCATTCTTATATTGTGGGTATGTTTTATAGTCACATTATGCCAACGAGACATTTTAAACATAAACGTGACTTTGAGAAGTGCTACCTTGGGCTAACCGTTCCTCCATTTCAGCCAGCAAATGAGAGGAGTCTGGCACAGCAATGGGTTCCTGTCAAAACATGAAGAGTTACACGATTAGATCTAATGACAGGGCCAAACCCATTGCTCCTCACAGGCTGATTTTAAGCATGACCAAAGCACAGTCGATTTAAACGCTTGTCTTTAGGCACGGCTCCAGGCAGCCTGCTCATTACCAGAGAAAACAAAAGGGATAACAAGCAAGTGTCGGCTCCCTAGCTGGAGCGGGCAGCCTCCAGATACCCTGGTAAGAGCTCCCCACCCCAGACCCTCACTCACACGTGTGGGTGAGCAGGAAAGATTAGGTCTCCATTCCTTGACATTACAGAGGCAGAGCAACTTTGAGCACCGTGACAAAAGTTAGAGACTGCCTGAAGCCCTGGTGCTAAGCCCAGCTCTGTTACTAACTCGTGCTCTTTGGAAAGGTGGTGTTTCCACTTAGACCCTTGTCCACTCAGGCTGCAGACTTGTTGGGGAAAGGGATGCCTTCTCCTCCACAGCGAGTGCTGTCCAACCTCAGCATGCCCCAGGCCCATGCTGACCATAGCCTCCTTGCCACAACGGCATCGAAGAAACCCTCCTTCAGGCTGACCTTCTGCAATGAATGCAGATCTTGGTTAAATGCACTGCAATACACAGCGTGTAGAGTGAAAGGGGCTTTCATGCACAAAGATGCATTTATTCTTAGATTTTATTATGTTTATGCTGGTACCGTCTAATGTGTGTTAAAGATGGCGTAATCAGAAGAGTGAACTGGTCAACATGTGTCCTTCATGAGCATCTTGCTTGAACGCAGCCACTGTTCCTGCTGCAGTTGCAGGCACTTGTTTTTCTGGCTTTGGGAAGCCTTCACTAACATCTCATTTTTTCAGCAAGGCCAGGAACACTCAGAGAATGGTGGTTATCTCAGGAATTTCTCTGCTGAGCAAATGGCTCACTGAGGTTTTAGCCCTCAACGCTGAACTAAAATCTAATAAGAAAAGCTTGGAGGGAGAAAAAAGTTCATTTCACTGCAGAGATGGACTTCTGGTTGCAAATGAAATGAATGAAATAGTCTGTTTAGCTTGAACTATCTGTGGAGATGTCATTCATCAATAGATAATGCAATTTATTCCTCTGACATTTGCCAGTGACTCTCAAGAGCTTTGATAACAAGCTGTACAGCCAGCCTCTGATTCCATTTAAAGTTTAGTTGAAGTGTTTAGAACAAGAGGAGTTTGGCTCATATTTCTGATTTGGGAAACTTTGTTAAACATTGCCAACAAAATAGTGAAATCGTTGATGTTGGATCTAGAAGGGTGGAATGGTCACAAAGAGAATTTGCTTCTCATTTTTTTAATTTTTCCCCTCCCAAAGAGTTGTATCAATAAATTTCTATGACAATTTTATCTTCTGTACGCACCCTGAAAAAAACACCATACATACTCCATTGATGATGAGCTTATATTTGTGGACAATAGAAAACATATTTTAGTAGCATGCACATATAGAGGGACGGAGCTAACAAGTTGCTAAGGGTGAAGACTCTGGCTGCCTCTGCTTCTTTGCTTGTGCACATGCCCTCTTTAGAGCAACCAACAAAAGTGACCATGTGGGAGCCACCCTGACCACCCATTCATGAGAAGAACAGCAAAGATGAGTATAAAGGAGAAAATTGAATGAGAGCTCTCATTCTGGAGAGAAATATAATTTACTGTGCAATAAAGAGGTGAGAAAAAGAAGGGTTTGGTACTGCTTGCTGAATTTAATCAAATCCACAAGAAGGTCAAGCTGTCAACTAATTAATCCACATTTATATCTCAGCTTCAAAATCTAAGACCTAAACAGCACAACTAGATTTTACTAAGAGTCAATCCAAAGTACCTCAAATCGCAGATTTTTCAGACTGAGCACAGCCTTTATTTGTTTGACTCAAACAGAAATTAGGACAGGAATGCAGACCTCGCTAAGCCACACACTAAGTTAAGAAGCAAAAATCCCAAAGTGCTTGTCAATGTTATTTCCCCCCTGGATATACTTGGATCTGGCATGCCACGCCAAAGTCTACTCTGTTACCCAAGTCCATGATTGGCGGTTGATCTGGTCCCTTTGATGAGTGAATCACTAGGGCAATTAAAATAATGAGTGGAGGAAAAATATGTACTGCTATTAAAGCAGTACTGCTATAAAAACACATTATACATTAACAGTGTAATCTAACTAGTGTCAGTTTCTTTTCTATGAATTATAAATTTCTATAAAACACACACACTCTTGATTTGTAAGGTTGGGTGTTAAGAGTTTTTTCATTCCCTTTCCATTGCTATATAAGAGCATGCCATTGTCTAGCAGATCAAAAGCATGGCTAACAGAAACATTTGACGGGACCAGTGGATGATTGTTTTGGGAGACAGCCAAGTCAATGACCCAATAAAACGCAATTTCATTTGTTGTGGCTATGAAACTTACAGTGTTGGTCCAGTACAAGGATTTTCAAACTCACTCTGAAAAACTCAACAAAGCTTTCAAAAAGCAGTTGCTGAAAAATGGTCAGCAGTGGAGGGAAGAAAGAGGGAACAGCCGCTGTCTCCATCCTGCTGCTGAATTTCTGAAAGAGCCATGCAGCAAAATACTTCTGCTTCAGGCCAAATAGAAATGTTTCCAAGTTTACACAGGGCACATAGCACAGCTTGGCTGATACTTCAGCAGAGATGATCACAAAAATATGAGAATGGAAATGAGCCCTCAATGAAGTCTGTGTTTGAAGAAGTATTTTGCAGCTGTTTGAATTGGGAGGTGCTGGAAGAGTCCTTGTCTGACATCTCTTCCCTATCAGAGTGAAACTCCAGAAAAAAAGTTTTCCACACAGTGCATCACCAATGTGAAGCTCTCCAGCTGTATTCATTGCACTGTATGGTGTCACTTGATAAGCATGGAAAGGACATTTTAAATATCTCGAAACCAAACTGGATTTTGTTGAGGGAAGAAAAGGAATAGAGGATTTGGAATCTCAATGTTTAAATGAGATTCCTTCTGGACACTTTTATTAGATAAATGTACAGTCCTGTACTTTGGAAATGTCTTCATTTTACTTTAAAGAGCATTTTGATCCATTGCATCAGAGATGGTGGATGGTGAGACTATTGTACTTCAGGGAGTCAAACCCAGGTCAGTTGAATCCTGTTTTGTAATACTTCACTCAGAGGGCTGCAGTTCCTGTGGCTTTTACAACCAGTCCTTTTGTTAATTATTTGCATTGCAGTGATGAGAGACCAAGAGAAGAAACTGGGGCACACTGACCCAGCTAATGTATTTTCTAAACCTAAAAGAGAAAATATTTCCTGCCCCAAAAACCTTGGGCTCTTCAAACCTATGCAGAGGGTCTCTTGGAAAAGTGTGTTAAGTAGAAGAAAAGGTGGTTCCCACAGCAGTGTCATCACGCAACTTTAATCAGTCCATGCAAAACCAGCAAGGGAGCAGCTCAGTAGCTGGCAGGGGTTTTACCCCCTTCCCGAGGAGCAGTTCTCCAGCACAGAGCTCTGCTCAGCTCCCTTCTCTGTGCTGCAACTCTGCATTACCTCAGAGGATGCAGAAACCTGTGGTAAATCTGCTCCTGTAGGAAAGGATGTCAGTTGTCCCCCCATGCTGCATTTTGCACCAAGAGTGGAGTGTCATCCGTTCAGCCCATCACAGGCATCCAGCAGTGCAGTGAATTTCTTCCAAGTCCTTTAATCTGTTTCAAAGGATAAAACCACTCTTACAAGGAGCCAATTCAGCTGTGATAATGATTCCTGCATGGTACAGTTTAGTATTTAATAGACATATCACCATCTGTTCTAGCTTTGAACAATAAAATTGGAGACAATGGAACCAGCAGCTGCAATCATCTAAAAAAAAAAACGAGAGAAAGAGGAAGGTGAGTGAATACATGCAGTACATGCAAAGAAAATTATGGCAGGGGAAACTTTCTTGAGGTACTCTGCAAGAGACAGTTTATTGCTACGTTCTGTATTCTGCACAGCATGTATCCATCATATTTTTTCTTATGTTTTAGACATAAACCAGTGGGGGAGAGGAGGGAATATTGCTCTGCAAGGGAAAAGTGAATCCACGTCAATGCTGATTTCTTCACAGCAAACAGGGATTCACAGCAAGACCTTTATCTGATACTGGAGAGATGATAACGTTAAATGCAGTGGGGAAGACAGCATTTTTCTCTATGGGCTGCAAATGGGTCTGAGTTGGAGCTGGCGTTTATTTCCTGCTAAATCAAAGATCTGCCTTTTCCACAAGGCATACCTTTGCCAGCAATGCAGCACTGAGGGGCAGCGATGTTTCTGGAATCAAAAGTAATTCACTGAACAGGTGTGAGTTACACTCAAAGCAAAGTCGTAGGCAGACTGTGTTCTTTCTCTGCGTCTTTCTCTAGACAGCTTCTCTGCCAGTGAGCTAAAGCAATAATTTAACTGTTTTCACCAACCCTCATATGGAGCATCTCTACTCAAACAATTATAGCCTGGACTAGAAATTTAGTTGTGTTTGAAAAGGTAAAATTACGTTTCACAATATTTTTCTAAGAAAAATTTTGAAGCTGAATAAAAATCAACCAAATAGACGATGAATCTTTTTGAGTGTCTATAAGAACATGACTGTACAAAAGTCCGTAAGGATATGTAACAGAAGAACTAATATTTTGGATCTGATTTTAAGCTTATGTTATCTTTATATCTTACTCCACTGGTATCTGTCAAAATCAAGAATAATAGCTACGTCAGCAGAGTTAAACCCATGTTAAAAAACCACAGCTGGAGTCAGGCTCAGTGTCTTAATGTCTCACACATTCAGTACTCCTATTTAAAAACCAAAAAATCCTACTGTGAACCAAAAGCTTTGCCAAGGGCTTCAGAGGAGTACCATGAGGGTAATGCTAGCACAAGGGGTAACAAGATCAGCTTGTGTCTTTAAGAGCAGCTGTGAACAGAATTCAGTAAAATAGCTGGTAAATCAAAATCAATCAGCCACCTGAACTAAATGCCAAAACAATTCCCCCTTGTATGTACTACACCAAGAAATGCACTGCAAATAAATGGAGTTACCTGACAGCCCTCAATACAGTACAGAGACCTCGAAATAAAGCCTTATCTCCATATAAATCAGTGTAACAACACTGAAGGCCCTGCAGCCGGCCCTGTGTGTGCTACTTTAAGAACAGCTGAATGTCAACCTTGATTTTATGAACAACCCAATCTAAAAGACTAGTGAAACATCAGTTGAAGATTCTCCCAGCTTGGCGCTCTCAAACATCTGTCTTTAGGATTTTCTTTTTCCTGAGTCCCCCTGCACTTTGTCCTGGCAGGTCTCCCTGCCTTCTTGCTTGTAACCAAATTTAGCAAAGGGTGGCTTAGGTCACCCCACCTGCCTATAAGAGATGATCATAAATCGTACTGTATGACCACATCACATAAAAACGTAATGATCAAAAAAGGTGCATGGCTATTTGCCCTGTCCTGTCGCTAAAATCTATCTACTGCAAAGACAGAAACCCAGATCGGATTCTGACAAGGCAGTCTGGACATGTATTGTACTTGCATGTTAGACACTTTCTCAGAATGGGTTGCATTTTTTTCACCATGTCTCTTATCTCAAAGCTTTTTCAAAACTCTCTGTTCACTGAACTTTGGAAACCTGGAAGGCAAGCCTCCAGCTGCAGTCAGCTTCGATGAGACATACCGGGGGACTGTAACTGATAGGGTCATGGGGAAAGAGCTGAGCTACAACATGAATTAGAAGATGAGAAAAGTTGTGTTAAAAATTATGCAAGATGAACTAATGTACTAGGAATCTACTTTTAAGGGTGATAAACTGTGCAAGAATTAGTACAAAGTTAGAGCAGCAGAATCCAAGGTGGCAAAATCTGAGCTGGTCAGATTTATTTCACTGTTTTAACACAGGTTATGTAGATGCAATAACCTTTCCCTGTGAAGAGCTTGTCTAAGACAAGTGCAAAATTGAAACCTGGATAGCACAGTACTGGTTTTGTTTGGACATCTGCTGTCTCTGCTCTTATTTACATGTTGCTGGTGAATGTTTGACTTGTTTGCAGTAAACATGATTGTTACCAAAGATTTGAAGCATATGTGTCACATCTGTGGAACTAAGCAGTGAAGAACACAGAGCTTGCTGGATGCACTTTGAAGCAAGCAGTGAAACCAGCTATTTCGATTCTGGATATTGCCAAAAACTTTGGTCTTGGTGAAATAAGATGCAGCCTTTTCAGGCCTGAGGCATGAAAGAAGAATCAGTATACATAAACCAGTTTCATTTGCTTGCTTCCTTTACGCAGTGTTAACAGGACAGCCAGAAGGCTTACGCTGATCAGCCAAGATAAAGCAATTGATAATGCTCCTGAAGGGACTTGTTATTCTGACATAGGAAAAAGAAAACAGGCCGCTGAAGCACATTTTCTTGCCATGTGGTGTGTAATCATTAATAAAGCCTAGTCATTAATACTGACTAGACTGAGACAGCGTGTATCTTAGTGTGGTATTTAAAAAATAAAATAAAATAAAATTTTAAAATCTCTCCTTTGAGCTGTACCCTGGCTTGGGACAGTGCTGACAGACATGTGAGGACCATGAGCAGTAAAGGTGAGATGTCCTACCATGTGAATGGGAAAGCCTGCGGAGCCCCAGCCACTAAAGAGCTACCACCCCACCAAGAACTGAGTACAGCCAGCTTCCCAGTTCAACAGGTACCAGTATCAGCTCTTCTGTACCGCAGCTGACTCCTGCCAACCTCCCACCAGCAGAAGCCACCTACCAGGACACAGGGAAGTGACAGGGAAGCATTGCTGCTGTGGTGAAGGAGCAGTGCCTCCCTCGGGACTGTCCCCCCTCATCCAGGCTCCCATGTCTGGCACACACAACCAGAAGAAAACCTGCTGCCTAGCTATGCTTGTCTTAGCTAAACAGTGAGTAAATGTAGTAAGAGGTATTCTGTCTGCCTGGGGATATTCACAAACATTAGTAAGGCTAATAATAACCCTGGACTCCTTCCCTTTCACAGTCCGTGAAGGAAGAGGAGCTTCTTTCTGGACCATGCCACATCAGAACAGGGTCAGTTCCTTCTGCTGACCTTCATGCACAATTTCAAGACATTTTCAAGGAACACACCCCCTAGCAGGAGAGAAACACCTTTCCGCAACCTTAAAAAGAAAAAAGGCAAACACCTAGTATACTTGATTCAAGATCTTAACTACACTTCATAATGTGTCAATAAAAAATACATACAATATGTGTAATGCACAATGAGTGGATACAAGTTACATCAATGCTGAAAGAGAAATTAAACGCAATGAACTCAGAAGCCCCACTAAACCTCTTTGTGGAGACCTGGGGTTGTCTACAAAAGAGAACCCGTGCATGCACCAATGCAGAAATAGGAAAGTTTCACCCTGGAGTGGGATTGTTCTTTTATTATCTGTGCTACTAAAATAAAGCTATTCTACCACATATAAAGCAAACATATCTGTTTCTTTATTTGCAATCAGTCTCATTCAGCTGTCCATGCTTCTGGGAAATATCTGGCTCAATTTGTTGCTTCTATGTGGTTCTTATTATATTTTCCTATGACCTTGGTTTGGCTCTCTAATGTCAAGGTAAGGCCAATATGGTCTGTATGTTCATCACTAAGATAAATACTTCTCTCAAAAAAGCGTAACTGTATTTGAACTCTGCTGCTACATAAAAGGGCTAGAGTTTTACCCTCTGAAGAAGCCTTTTTTACTATCTTGACTCTATCAAGGCCCAGAGAGGCTAAATTAACCTTTTGTAGATAATCCCATTATCAGCTAAGAGTGTGAGGAACACATGAAGTCATCCAGTGCCTGAAGAGGTGCTGCCAAGTCCCCCTTAGCCAAGTCAATAAGCACCTGTGTGTCAGTAACAGGAGATTGTGTGAGGAACAGCTCTACATTAACTTACTAACCAGTGGAGACCATGATGCTGTCTGGGAGAGTTTCATAAAAATTTAGAGAAGTCTTACAATGCTACTTTAAAGATACATTGCGGGTAGGATTTGTCTCAGTTACTAACACTTTCATTTGATGGATGCCTACATCTGATCAAGCATCTAACTATGCACCTTCCAGTCAGCATGGAAAGCAAGAGAATTCAGTTCCCCAAGCCCTGGCACGTCTGAGATGTCTGCATGGTGGAGAGCTTGAATCCTCTGAAGTGCCTATCTCTCTCCATTGACTAGAAATGGAGACAAAGACGACTAGTCCAGACATAAATATCAACACTGTAGGTAGTTAAACTCACAGGAGACAAACCCTATCAATAATGTCTTGCAATTGCCTTACAATACCTATCATATGTGGAATTAAATTGTGTCACCTGCTTACGATTCATTTAGTTATTGAAGGGGTGGATTAACTAACTCCTAGTATGTAGGGATTCTTTTTGACCAGAAATACGTCAGTATTCCAGTATCATATCAAAAATACATGTATCATCAACTAGAAAGGTTTGTCATTAAGAGCGTAGTGACTTTTTCTAAGCTATTCTCAATAAAGGTTACATAGCTAAACAAATTCCACAGATACAGAAGCCTTCAAGAAGCATCGTTAGATTCTGCCAAGTAAAGTGGTGTCAGTAACTGCAATTTCGAAGTATAAATTTGACAAGCAGGAGAAAAAACAGAGAAGTCGGCTCACAGATTCAATAAAGCATTGTGTCTACAGGCAAGAATATGAAGTAGAGAACTGAAAATCAAGAGGATCTGGAAAGCAGGGAGGAAAATAATTTGAAACTAATAACTCCATGATGAATAGCCTGATCAAAAACTGCAAAGCAGATAAAGACTGACTCTCCAAGACTAGCTTGGAGATACGTCAAAAAGTGATGCTGGATAACCTCCAGAACGCTTGTTCGCTCTCATAAGGCATAATATCAGGAGAAAGAAACAAACCAAAATTAAATCTGTAAGCATGGAAAAAATTTTCAGGAACCTGGGAAGAAAAAGTCAGCTATCTGTGAGGAGATGCAAGAAGTGCAAAGTAAGGGTGACCAGGCTTTACAGCAAAGCACAACAGAGAGCTGGTAAGAGGTTTCCTTGTTGGTTAATGTATGTCTGCATAGGTATTAAGGTGAGACTGAAACACTTCCACAACACAAACATCCAATACCTTAACAGAATAAGCACCTGACTCTTAGTGACTCCTTCTGGAGGGAGATAAAAAGTAATAATATGTGATACCAGAGAAGAGCTCACCATACACCTTTCAGAGTACAGAAAAGCCTGGGGAAGCCTGAAGCAATCCCTGCTGAAGAAATGTGGTCAAGAGAATGTTGCCCAGGGGCACAGCCGTAGGAGGGGAGCTGCTGGGGAATGGTGCACTTCAAAATGGTTTTTGCTTCTCTAATAGTCACTTAAATACAGCCATATAAAATGTGGGCACTGGAGCAAGTCAAGGGCAAACAGTGCTGCCAGCATCTCTGCCAGAAGAGAGGAGGAGTGTGTGGTCTCAAGTCAGATACACCCAGGTCCTTCTCCCATCCCCAGGGAAGGGGTCAGGGGGGATGCCAGGGCAGTGGAGGAGCTGAAGCCGTATGCTGCCACCCTACCCAAGCATCACAGTAATTTCACAGCAGAGGGGCCCGTGCCTGCTTGCCCACAGTGCTGGATCCCCATCACCTGCACTCCAGGTGAGAGCTGCTCTCCAGGAGGCAGAACAACATCTGCTTAAATCACCAGCGTTTTACTGAATGTCTAATGCACCAGGCAGGAGTGCAAGAGGACACGACATTTTAATCAAGAGATTTGCCTATTGCTGGGACACGGCCAGGCAGGGAGCACATGTAGCTGCCCAGGGAAGGGGCAGGGGCAGGAAGGACATGCCTGTGGGCACCAGGCTCTTCTGTTCCAGGGCTACATGGCAAAATCATTTTGCTACAGAGGGGCACATCTGGCAGATATCAGATGCAGACTTGAAATACTCTTAAACTAGGATTTAGAGCTATTTGATCTGCCTTTCCAGTAAGAACTTTTTTTTTTTTTGTATGAGTATAAAAATACTCCTAAAAGAAATTGCAACCCAGAGGCATCGATTTAGATCTGAATCATTCAGTGCAATTTTCACATCAGGTTGAAATGAGCCCTGATTTTAAGTGTCCATTATAGAATTCTCATCTTTTTTTTTTTCCCTAAATGACTTCTGTGCAGTAAATTTCATCCTATGAAAAAAGGCAAAGGGGACACAGAACAGAATGCCAGAAGTAATTAATGATTTTTCATGCCTCCAATTTTCACATACCAAAGTCTGAAATACCTTAAAAGGTAACTGAATGATTTTGAAAACCAGATATTTGTATGTCCTTTCTAGGATTCAGATTTCTTTACAGGGTTTGAAATTAAGAATCAAAAAACCCCAAAGTTCTTTAAAGTAAGACTCCTAGGTTTAATGTAATCACTATGAAGAATGGTCAAAAGATCTCAATTAGCAGCTCTAAAATGGCAGCTTCGGTCAAAGTAAACCCCAGAGCTAAAGTAAATTTTGGTTCACACTCCCGAATATTCAGTTATGTCAATGGCAGACAAACTCTGTTCTGCAGACAAAAGGACTAGATCTAGGGCTGCAACCCTGGTTACACGCAGATTCCAGCGGGTATGTGCATGACTTCCCCGTGACTGAACTTAACAACAAACTCTACCCACACAGGTGGAAGTGAGAGTTCCCCGAGCCAAACCCACAGATGTTAGGGATCAACAGGTGGCAAAAACATGGAGGTTTTGGCTGAAGACTGCATGCAGCTTTGAGCAACTGCTGTCACTACATGGAAAACAAAGATTAGACTCGGTGTGGTGGAAAAGCAGACTTAAAGCAATTACAAGAGTTTTCTGAATTGGGAGAGTTCTAAAAAGCATCCCAGCTGGCATGTAATGCAAGCTGCCTTTGTGCAAAATTTTATTTCAAGGGAACCTGATGCTTTAGCTTTATAGCACCCTGCAGTCATACACACTTTCAAGCCAAGGGGCATTGGCTTTTATTTCAGGAGGCTTGGGCAGGGGAGGGGTGGGGGGTGGGTGGGGGAACTTTTAAGCCTAATTTCACATTACCCACTCTCCTTTGTGCATGGCATTTCCCCTTGACAAGCCTCTCTGATGGTGAAGGACCAGCCCTCACTCTTGCTGCTCACTGCGTGCCCAGTCCTCTGCACCAGCACCATGACTCCGCCACTCAGGAGAGGACAGTAAAGTCTCCATGATATCCCTCCCTCCCTCCCTCCCAATGGCCTGCAGCTCTGAAATCAAGAACCATCTGTTTCCCAAAAGGTAGCTACAGCTGGTGTGAGATAAGGACACTTTGCTTGGACTGAAGCGGATCTATCTCTGTGTGCGTCATAATGCAAATGGCACCAAAGCTGCCCATTGTCAAGAGTAACCCAAAAATGGTACCACCAAAAGTGAAGTGAGAATGAAAAGTGAGGCAGGAGCCCCTCTAGACATGGCAGCACGACCCATCCAAACCTCAAGCGATCCAGGCTCAGCAGCCCCAGAAGATCGCTGTCACGTCAGCAGTTTACCCGCAGGTGTAGGCCCAGCAGTGCACACGTGGGCATGCCCCGGGCACAGATGACAGTGGTGTTTCTGGAGCTGACCACAGGGCCAGGCATTTGACAGGTATTAATGTCACTGAGAGTAGCACAGAGGATTTTTCAGGATTCTCAGCAATCACCCACCCAGTAAAAATCCTGCGAGTAGAACTTTTTGTATTTGATCATGAAAACACTTAGGAAAATGCAGCCAGCATGTCTAAAATTCCAAATCAGATGTGAAAATCATAGCTTCTTTCTTCCAAAGGCCTACGAATCTAGGCTAGGTTTATGCAATATAAGAGATTCAATTGCAATACAGAATCAAATAAATTCATGAAATTTAATGTTCCAAGCCAAAATTATAATGAATCAAAATATAATCACATCAGCAAATTGCCCTAATCTGACAAACTCAAGAAGTCATCCTAGACTTCAGTTAATGTTATTGCCGCTCCAAAATTAGCATAATGATATTTCACAACTCCAGCAGCCTCAAGTGAGTTTAACCACTAGTGTTACATAGCTCCAGGAGTCTTGCCAGGGAGCTGTGACATCTTATTTACTCACCACTACTGACACGGTTGATGTCATCGCTGAACTTGCCTTACTTCCTGTCCTCAACCTGAGACACTTGGCTCTGGACTATACCCTCTGACACCTGGTATGGAAACAATCAGCTACATGCAATGCTTTAGGATAATTTCAGCTGACATGATTGCCAGGTCATTAGAGTGACACCATTCTGCCAAGGAACCAGAGTGCCTGCAAAGATCAAGCCTCGCTGTTGGGCTGGGTGTAACGGTGAAGCGTGCTTCATCTCAGAGATGGGTGTCTAGATGAGAGAGCTGACAGACAGCAGCTGAGCCAACAAGAGTTGGCACTATTTTAAAGTTGGGTTTGGCACCTAATGAAAGGACTACAAAAAAGTCTGCTTGTAGAAAATAGTCTGGAATGGAAAAATCCTGAGCTGATTCTCTTTAAAGAATCAAAGAGACAAATGGGAGTCTCTTACAACGGCACATACAGAGAAATAAGGAGAACTTCTAGAAATATAAGTCTGCTGGACTGAAAAGCTCAGTCACTGAAATGCAAAACACTTTGTATTTCCATACATCCAAGAAAAAAAAGAAGTCCTCTTTGGAGCTTTCACCTGAAGCCAGTGGAGAAGCATGTGGGAAAGGGAAGGAAGACAGAGCATTTGGCCTGCTAAAAGCAAGGATGGGGCTTAGACGCTAGGTATCATAGAAACGTTGAATTATAGAATGGTCTGGGTTGGAAGGGACCTTAAGGATCATTTAGTTCCAACCCCTGTGCCATGGGCAGAGACACCTTCCACTAAAAGCCCCATCCAGCCTGGCCTTGAACATTTCCAGGGAAGGGGCACCCACAGCTTCGCTGGGCAACCTGTTCCAGTATCTCACCACCCTCACAATAAAGAATTTCTTCCTAATATCTAATCTAAATCTATCCTTTTTTAGTTTGAAAAGATTAAGAAAAATCTAGAAGCCATCCAAAATCTAAGTTGAGATGGTTTTGCCCATTTCCATCCAGGACAATCACGTTGGAGAGGCAAAGGTAGCATATGTGACCACCATCGTAGGGGGTTGTGCAGCACTGCATGGAAGAAGAGCAAACACAGTTACTTAAGAAAGAGAGGAAAAGAGCTTTGAGAACAACCTTGAGATTTAACAGCCCAGCCTCACCAGCATGCAAATGTTCAGAACAAAGCTGGGAATAAAAAGAGTCATTAAAGAGATAAAAGGGGACAACATTTAGCATATATTTACCCAATGCCAGTTATGTCAGACTAGACTTTCGTCTGATTACTTTGATGAAAAACTGGTTTTCTAGACAAAGGAAAATGTGGTAAATTATATCTATTAGAACTTTGTTAAACTACTGTGGAGGATTATTACATAAACTGAGAATTAATACAGGAAATTTCAAGTGCTTAAAGTGACTGCAACCAGCTGGGCTGAAGAAAATTTTCATCAGGCCAGAGGAAGATTATAAACAGAATTCATTACAGATCAATCTTTTCAAATTTTCTGTTCATATTCGTTAGCGTTTTCATTAATTACATTGTGTCATCAGCACACTTCCTACTAAGATTTCAAAGTGGGAACTCACTGTCAGCAAAGAGGGCAATATGAAAATTGTCTAAGAAAAACTAGACAACCCTGAAGAGAGGAACAATGGAAATGTAATTATAGTCAGTGCCAGATCGTACACGTACAAGCTATAGTGAATCAGATATTTCTCAGCTGGATCCTAGGAAGAGCGAGGAAGAGGGAGCCGTTTTATGATTGCCAGCTAAGAGCTTAGCTCGCTCTAGCTGTGAGACAGGACCGAGGGGGAACACAGGTCCCTCTGTAAAGAGATGGGCAATAAACAAGGGGTCAGAAGCACCGAGCTGCCTTTAGTAGAAGAACACAGGAGTATAACCTGGCCAGGAATAAATCCAGCTTGGGAGCTAGAATGCTCAGGTTTTGAAGCAGCATCCAAACTAAATAAGAGAGGCCCAATAATTTGAACTATCACATTTTCAAATTTACAGCCTTTATATGATCTATAAATATTCTATAAATCAGCAACAGCGAGGGCTGCAACGCACAGTTCATCAGAGATAAAGTATACTGCAGACCCCTCCAGCCTCCGGTTCCCCCTTGCCTCCGAGTTGTTGAAGTTTTCCTCTACATGTACTGTACCTTTGCACATATAAACCAAACTGCCTGAAAAATACTAATACTCTAAATTAGGTCTGGATTCATTGATAGTGGGAATTATTCAATGTGGTGGCGCACAGCAGTAGAGGCTTAGACCTGCAGTTGCATAAAGCCCTGCTTGACATGCCAACTCAGACTGTAAGCAGTTGTCCCCACATCTCTAGGTCAGGGGATGAAAGGGAAGACATAGGAAGGGCTGTACTGTGCGGGACCAAAGGTGACCCAGCTCCGAAGGGTGTTTTCTCCAACTAGTGCCCAAGACAGAGTGCAAGAACAGGGCAAGTCCGTAGAAATGCTTCACTGCACGCTCTCCCAGGGAGCAGGAGCTGAGGCACTCTATAAAAGCGATAAGAGATGAAAGATTATCACTTTATAGAAGGTGATAATATCCTACCCTCACTGGAGTCACTGCCTTGTCTATCAAGTAAGCTGAAAAATGCCACTGAGCACAGTCTATGTATTAGAGAAGAGCAAATTTAGTTTGGACTTAGAGTCAGAGGACACCACACTCTGACTTCCCACATAATTTATTTCTCCTGTCCCAAAAGCTTTTTCTCACAGATGCTGCTAGTAGAAATTAGGGAAACTCCTACCCTTAAACTGTGCTACTGCATGGCATATAATCACTAAACCTCCTCTGTATTATTTCTGCAAATAAAAATATAAGTGAAAACAAGCTGACCTTCTTGATAAGATACTGTCAGCTTTGCCTGAACCCTGATTTTGCTATACATGTAAAGGCATGTCAGGGTTCAGACAGTCCTAAATATATGGCTGTATTGGGTTTGTGTGGCCAGGTTTTGGTAGCAGGGGGCTGCAGGGTGGCTTCTGCGAGAAGCTGCCAGAAGCGTCCCCTACGTCCAATAGAGCCAACACCACCTGGCTCCAAGATGGACTCACCACTACCCTTATCTCAGCCTGTCCTTATTTCGACCCACGAGCCTTTCATTGTGCTTTCTCTGCCCTGTCCAGTTGAGTATGGCAGCGGCAGAGTGGCTTTGGTGGGCACCTGGCATCCAGCCAGGGTCAGCCCAACGCAGAAACAAATTCATGTCATCATGCATTAAGACTCCATGCAGATATGAAGTAATTGGCCCTCAGCAGCACCGAGCTCTTTTCAGTTTCCCACTGTAAGACTGCAGTGGAGCAAATTACTGAAGACTATTCTGAAAATGGGTAATTCCATTTCTGTACTGATAAATGCAGCAATATGCAAATCTGAAGCAAAATCAAGAAAAATGTTATTATTCTACCAGGTATTGATATAGTTTGTTGGTGCTGTTCTATAATAAAGGGAAATATTCAAACCCCTGACTTCCTAAGCCAACACATCTCTGATTTTCTTGACTGTCCTGCCCAGTTCTCTTATTATCTTAGCTCCATTCCCTGCAGAAATTTACATAGGAATTTCTCTAATTTACAGCAGTGTACTGTGGCAAGCTTGGTAGCGACTTCTCTCAGTAGCAGGGATAGTAATCATCTTGATCTAGAGGCTTTAACAGAGCTTTCCTGTGTGTGGGCACTGGGAATGCAGCATGCAAGAGGAAAAATCAAAGCCCCCAGAAGGAAGCCTGCTCCAGCCACTGGCTTTTTGCCAAGCACCAAGACAAGGGAGAGGGGAGATCTTCGGTAAAATAAAGTATAAGAGAAACTGCAAAAATGTTTTAGAGCCAGCCAGGCCCATATTCATCATCTACACAGTAAACAGGCTCAATAACAGGAATTCCTATGAATTTCAAGTAGGCGCAAAGGTTCAGCAGCGAATGACTGGAGTAACAGAGTTCATCCATCAAAGCCTCAATTACTCCCAGTTATCCAGGAGGGGGTATGGTTTAAGTACAGACTATTGCTTGCTTCTCGTCAGCTTTACACCTTTTGTGTCAGAGGGTTTGTTTTTCCAGCAAATTTGACAGCTTCTGTAACAGCAAAAAAGGTACTCTCCAAAGAGTGTGGATGGAGGGACATGCCAGCAAGCCTCTGCCATGGCCCAGGCTGAGGTCAGCACACTAGAAATCCCCTGGGAAGGCTCCCAGGAAGCTGGAAACAAGCACGTGTCTGTAAGTAACCGAAAAAGGAAAGCTATTCTTGCTGGGAAAGTGGAGAAAGAAATCAGAAAAGGAATATTCTTTGCTCTGTCTTTCAAAACGGGTGAGGGAGGAACTTTTAAACCTTTCCATCCTGCCTCTTTCCCCTTTGGCGCACAGGCAGACATCTGTGCCCGTGCTGCTGAGGGATGCCCATGCCCTGGAGGGGGATGTGCAAGGAAACAGCTTGGTACACAGAGATCCCAGTCAGCTGTTAGACAGGATCAGACCAAGTCTTGGGATCTGCTATGATGTTTTTAATGTGTTTTTTGACTTTGTCCTTCCTTCCAGAAAAAGGACCCAAGATCTCCTGGCTCCAGGAGGTTCTGGGTCCAGGCAGGCATAGGGAACTGGAGGAAGATGCAGATCTGCACTGGTGGAGTGCCAGCTTCTTCCAGACCAGTGATGCTGTCTTTCTTATAGTAACGATTATCATGACTCATGGTTTGCATGGCTAGTGCATCCTAATCACAAATGCCTGTTTATTTTCATAGACTCATAATATCAGAGAATGCTTTGGGTTGGAAGCAACCCTAAAGATCACCTAGTTCCAGCCCTGCTGCCACTAACCACTAGATCAGGTTACTCAAAGCCTCATCCAACCTGGCCTTGAACACTGCCAGGGATGGGGCATCCACAGCTTCTCTGGGCAACCTGTTCCAGTGTCTCACCACCCTCACAGTAAACAATTTCTTCCTCATATCTAATCTAAATCTATCCTCTTTTAGTTTAAAGCCACTACCCCTTGTCCATTTTGTGTGTGCATTACACTGAATTACATCTTAGATGGAGTTACACCTTTTTATTCTCCTAAAAAATATAAGGAAAAAAAAATCAACAAGGTTTCTACACATTTGAGACTCCTTAACATTCACTTTCTGGGAACTTAAGCAGTCTTTGAAACACAGCCCAAGTCACTAAAATCAACAGGAAATGTTTCAGCTGGCAGCACTGTTAGACAACGGGAAACAATGAATGCAGACTCCTGAGTATGAAGCCAGACATTGGAGGGGGCACTGGAGGACCCCTGCTGCTACCAGAAGGAAACTGGGGACAGGATATAACATCTTCATTGAGTGGGGCTGGAAGAACAAATCAATGGATATACCCAAATTCTTTCTGAAATAATCCTGTGAATAAGTGCAGTAAGCAAAATACCCAAAAACAAAAACCAAAAAAACCCAAAACAACCAAACAACCAAAAAACCAGCCCCTCAGAAAAGGGCTCATGCTTCTATTGACTCATCTGGAAAAAGCAGATTCCTTGACTAGTTTTATTAACCTCTAATAAGACAGATCATTTAAAGTCGTTGCTGACTTTATAAGGCTTTTAAAGATTCTTCTGACAGTTTTATGCCAACTCAGGTCTTTGCTGGCTCATGCGATGTGAAGGTTTGTCTCACACAGTTTGACCAGCCTTCAGCAGGTTGTGCACCAGATCAGGACCCAGCTTTCTTTGAGTCATGAGTGCATCAACACCCTATGTTACCTAAAACTATGACTAACTAGCCTGCTTGAAGTTAAACTCCAATTTACAAGCTTTGCCAGTTCATGAACCTAATGAATACCCCCTTAACACTGTGCAAGACTGGAGTATTTTGATGCTATACTCAATACCACTATTACCTGCTCAGTCCAAAGCTTTTACCTTGATTTACAGTTTTTTTCTGACCTTAACACTTTGCAGATAACAAACTTCAAATGTACAAAACTGGCTGAGCTTCACACATTTAAGAAGTTGGAAACAAACTCCTGATCTATTCACTAGCAGCATCCTACAATTGTAGATGCCAAACAAATGGTCAGACCAAACTGTACTACATTTGTAAGGGCAAAACGGGGACTGGCATGCACCAAGACATTGGGCAATGGCTCATACCAGGTGGTTGCATGCCCAAGCCATATTTTGGGAAAACAACCAATTGGAAAATGTGTGATGATTCTATTTGCTGCCATTTTTAGTGGTCTCCTTATCTTAACACCTACATCTGCACTGGTACAGTGATCACATTGTGTCTACTGGCTCTAATGGGATGGCAGGCCTTGCCACCTGCCTTCCTCAAACTCCCTGTGGATAAAATAATATATAATCAAGAAAATCTGTTCTCCCTTGGGAAAAAAAAAGTTATTTTGAGAACGTTAATGGCCCCTGTATGAGATATTGCAGTCCAACAAAACTTAAAAAACCCCGGTGTAAACAATTTGGTTACAATGGAAGGGAGAGAAACCAAGTTCTCTTCCAAGTATTTTTCTTGTTTATTCTCAGGTTGTTGATATATTTTGTAAACTGCAGAGATTAAAAAGATCCCTGGGGCTCGCAGGTGTGAAAGATCAGCACTACTGAAGGTAACTGAGGGAGGGAATGTTCACAAAGTATATCCTGTCATTAAATCGTTTTGCTGAATACATCAAATTGCTTAACACAAATATTTACATATAAATTAATTCATCCATCTATTCTTGTTGCTAGCACAGATACAGAAAACACATGCAGAAATTCAAGGGATCCCTTTAAGGCTTCCCCCCAAACAAGAATCAAAAAGGAAATTCATTATGAGAAAAAGCTAACTCAAAACCTGGGATGTAACTGAGCAGTTACATCAGCAGCTTGAGTTTGTAAACAAGTGAGCCCAGCAGTCTGAAGCAGCATGAATCACCTCTGTTCATCTCAGTGGGGTGTTAGCTTCGTTCCCAGCAATGAGCCTCTAATGCATTAACACTGTGAATTATTTCTCTACTGTCCAAAGCATGGAACGGGTGGAAGAAAAAAAGACAAATGCACAACATACTTGAAGCAGTACCCTATGTTGGCACCACGTTGGCTGAGCAATGCTAGCTCCCATGTGGTCCCCAGGACATGAGGGAGTCATGCCCATGGCTCCAGGGATCTGTGCCAGGGAAGAGCCTGGCTCACTGGTTCCCAGAGATTCCTCCATAGGGAGGGATTTGAAATTGTAGGTAGTTACCATGACCACCTGGGTCAAACTCAGCAGCCCCTATGCTCCTCTCATCTTTACTGATGCCATTGATCTTGACCAGTGCTGGTAGCCCTGCTGGTATTTTGGTTACCATTTCTAGGAGGATGGGCTTTGCTCCCCTGAAATAAAGGCAAGGGTTACAGGATTAGGCCTTCAGCGTGGCAGGATAAAGATGCCATCTATTTAAATTAAGGTATGGCATTAATATATCACCTTGCAGGGCCCAAGACAAGCAGGGAACAGAGCACAGCATCCACAGAGATTTTGTTTTCTTGCAGAATCCATCATATCCCCTCTCACAAAACTCCCATGACAAAAAGGTCCAAACTCCAAAGACACAGTAGAGGTTTCAGGTAATTAAAGATTTTGCTATTCAAGTAGAAAGAGTAGTTCCCATGGCAACGAGCCCATCACTCCCTACCTATGGTATTGCTTGTTCTCCAAACACAAGCGCTTTATTTAAAGAAATATGTATGTCCATATAGCTGCGCTCTCAGGGACTGATTTCCTTTCATTTCACCCTCACATAAGTGACGACCTGCTCTGTGTCTGACTGCTTTAAAACACACTGAAGGCTTTCCCCACCTCCCGCAGTATCCAAGGGGACAGCAATGGTTGCAGTGCAGGGGGCACCCACATGCCTGCCCCAAGGGGTGGCTGTGCTGGGGCCGACGCTGCCCTGAAACACTTCCAGATGAAGCGTGCAAGGGAGCATCCCATGGTGCTGCTGCTGGCTGGGTCCCCAGTGAAACCCCACTCCTTTTGCATCAATACTATACAAGGATGGAGATGCCCCCCAATTTTTCTTAATTGTGCCATGTTAAACCTGGCATTGGTGGGAAATAATTTCACCTTCAGCATTCACAGTATTGGGTTTTTTTCTGTCTAACACTAATTAGGGCAAATAGCCCTCAAACATAACCAAATAAATCAGTAAATAAATAAATATATTAAAAGAGATGACATATCACTACAGAACATGATAGCAACTCTGAGGAGAAAAAGTCAACCACTTTAGATATTTTCATCACTTAGATACCATGCCAGCAGGACAGGCTGGCTCCTTAGGAGGTGTAAATCAGCACGGCTCCCCACTGTTCTAATAGCAGGCCACTTGCGTGGGCTAAAGAGCAGGCTCCATGCCTTGGGAAGAGAAACACCGCTCAGAAAAACGGGGAGACAGCGGGTTGTCTCAGGGTGTCTGGCAGGGCAGCAGGCAGGGAAACCAGGGGCACAGCACAACCCCTGTCACAGGCTGGCCCCTGGCTCGCAACACGGCTTTATCTCCACGGAGGGACCCTCTCCATACGGGAGAAGGGAGGGAAGGGCTGTGGCATCGCTGGCTAGCAGCATCCCTGGGCTGCAGCCCCGCGCGGCTGCTGGGGAAAGGACTCATGCTCAGACAAGAAATGTTAGAAGCAGCAGCAATGCTGGTTTGACTCACAAGTTAAAAGCAAGATCTAGTCCAGATCCAAGACTTTCCTTCTAGAAATCAGCCACTGAAAGTAAGAAAGTGAGGTCGGTGTGGCAGAGCTGAGAAAAGGTGCAGCTGGGTTGCAGAGGCAGCTCGCTTTGCTTCTGGCTACACACAGGAGGAAAGCACACATACAGACATGGAAACTTTCCCTCATGAGCAGGACCCTTCAGATTACTTCTGTCCCCTGGTAAAATTTTATGAGGCATTAGCTGCCCCTAAGCCCTTTTCTCATGTGGCTCCAGACCCCTTAAACACAGCCTGGTGCGTCCCGGCTGGGGCTGCCCGCGTGAGCAGGACGCAGGATCCACTTGTATTTCCAGGTTGTGGTACCCAAGGGATGTGCAAACCAGACGCTTGGGTGGCTCTGGAGATCAGAGAGAAGCATGATACGCACAGCCCTGACTGTCCATCTGTACTACCGGCAGCAGGGCAGTACTGCAAGAGATGCTGGGAGCCTGGCAGGGTTCCTCAAACCAGGCACGGGGGAAGGAGGTGAAGGTACATTTTTTGGAAGGTGATAGAGGAAATCACGGAGATAATTACAGAGAGGGAGATCAGACAAGCTTTGTCTTAGAGGAAGTAAAGGTGTTAAAGCTGAAAAGCAGTGGCTAGGCTGAGGGGAGGAATAAATATTAGAAGAAACAGCAGGAGGAAACAGATCAATTGGAATAGCTGGAAGAGAAAAGATGTGAGGACATCAGAGACATTACAGCACAGAGCCTGGAGAGATGCAACAAAGATTGAGTAGACGATAATGAATTTAAAAGAAATTAAAAAATAGAAGTATTGGAGAGATGCCAGATGTGGGAAAGGAAGATGTGAAGAGTCAAGTCTGGTTACAGGGCTGGGAGGCGAGGGGTAGACAGCTCAGTGCAGGACTGGAGGGTAAGGACAGTAAGGCAGAGCTCGCAGGCACCTGGAGGGAGGGAGCTATGGCAGGAGCAGGCTGCTTTGCTGGGTCCGAAGTGTTGGCAGTGCACATGGTAAGGGCTCTCTGTCAGCCTGAGCTCGTGCTGTCCCACACTGCAGGGAGAGGAGGGGTTCCAGTGGGGTGTCGGTGAAGCTGGGGTGGTGTAGCTTTAGGGACAGTGTGCCCCAAAACAAACCCAATCCCAATAACTCATCCAGAGGTTACTACACAGGTTTGCATCAGTTACTGTGGAAGTGCATTTTGTTGAGGAGCTGGGTGGATGGCAAGCCTGTTTGTATGTACAGAGAGGTGAGGCAGAAAACAACATATGCAGAAAAAAGGGAAGAGAAGCATGTGAAAGCTTCACCCTACTTGCTTAACATGCATTTGCCAAGACATCACGGATCAGGTGAAAGCTGGAGGGACCGGTTTTTAACAAGTATCATGTTTTCTGAGTACATTCAAAACTGAACCTAGATGCTCTCAAGTAAGAGTTTTCTTCAGCTCACTTCCTGCTCATTTTTAGCTTTCAGGATGGAAAACCAATATTTGGGTATATCTTCCTGCCTCCAGAATTTTACCTGGGTGAACCTGGTTTCTGAAAAATCCTTTCTTCAGCTTATTTTTGTTATTGTGTCAGTTTGTCCTTGACTGCTTTTAAAAACAAGAAAGAGATAATTAAAAAAAAAAAAATAAAGAAAGTTCGACTTGCCAAAAATTTTAATCTACAGGAGTTTTCTGGCTTCTTTGCTTTCCCGTACTAGTGCCCAGGTCTGTGCATTCCCACTCAATACAAGGGAACACCTATTTCACAGAGATATAATATTTTAATACAGATTAAGAGCTGACTAAAGACCTCAAACACTATATACGGAGATTCACTATGGATGTTAAAGAAAACACCAGCACTAGCACCACAAGCCTGCATACCTGTCTTCCTGGCTCTCAGAAAAGGTCACTGCCGTGGTGTAGGACCTCGCTCATCACAGTACAAGAGCATTAGCAAGTGGGAAGCAAACCAAGGGGTGACAGAGGGTAGGACCTGTAGCTTCTTAGTCAGCTTCACTAATTCAGCAAACGAAGACAAAACTGGTTTGCCACTGTTAACCTGCATTTCAGTCAGCTCACACAGCTGAACACACAGTCCTTCTAGGGCATGATAGAATTATTAAAAATAAGACATGAAAGTCACTTGATGTATCGTGTGCTGCTTATCTGATACTGATGATTACTAGCAAAACTGCTTATTTGTTCCCAAGGCATAGAAACTTCAGGTTTTTGCTGTTTTGCTTCCTTTCATCTTTCCAATTTTTCACTTATTTCCATGGTATTGAAGGCTCTGTGTCATGTCTAAGGATCAGCCTACAGAGAGGCATTGAAAAGGGATGAGAAAATTATTTTCTTGTTCTTTCTTATAGCAGGATGCTTCTATAGGAACAAACAAATTTTTTCAGTATTAATTTTAGGATCTGAACAACTAATATTTTTTTTTTTAAAAAAAAAAGGGCTAATAATTGGGAATCTGAAAGAAATTCTCTGGAAATAACTGTGGGAATCAAGGTGCTCCATATGGAAAGGCTACCTTACTATCCCCATCACAGCACAGTCATCTGTTGGCTACTGTCATAGAAACAGAGCTGTGCAAGACAGATATCCATTTACAAGAGTGTTGTCATTGATTTGATGCAGCCAATGTATGAACAACAGAAGCCTTCTCCCTGCAAATATGATTGCTGCACTGTTTACAGGAGAAAAAGCTGTGGCATTAATTTTTTTTTGCTTCATTGCTGAACAAGGCTGGGATGCAAAAAACCAATGCCCTTGGCATCTCATACAAGGCCACATAAACAACAGTAACCCTCTTCTTGAAGTTCATTGCCTTATTCGTGCCTTTATAGTGCAGAATTGAGAAAGACACTTTTACATAAAAAAAAATAATCCATGTTTCATGATCACATCCATTAGGACAGAAAGGAGGAGGAAAAAAATAATATGTAGACTTTCCTTCTATTTAAGGATGGAAGGTGGGGATGGATGGCTCTTTTCCTGTCAACGTTTTATCATTCTATGAATTAGTCATGATGGTCCAATTATCTTCAAATATGTAAAGCACAACCTTTTAAGTAGACTAATTTGCAAGCTTGCTTCATGGCCCTCTGCACCAATTTACCACTTAGTCCTAGATTAAAGGACTGAGTTTGCCTTGGTGAGGTGGCACTGAGGACATGACAGCAAAGGGGTGTGAAAGCAGCATTTGCCGCTGTCCTCTTGCAAGAGCAGGGTGCTCTTTCTCTGTGTCACGGGGGTAGCCGTAGCACAGGCTCAAAAAGAAAATTATTATCTCCTCTATTAAGTCAGAGAATAACAAAGAAGGATGAGAGAGCATGTGAGGACAGCAGGGGGTTAAAATTTTAATGTTTTCATCTCCTTCAAAGCTGCTCTGGGTTTAACCCGTTGTTTAACAGCAGAATTTGGCCCAAAGCATCGTTGTTCTGTGGGGATGTTACAAGATTCATACAGTGGGTAGTTTGGCCACTTAGCAGTACCCTCTTAAACGAGGTTGCAATTAGCAGACCCACAGAGATTATGTTAAAAAGCAAACCCACAACTCCATGCCCAGATGCTTGCAAGGACCAGGGAGCCACGCAGTGCACTCATGTGATACCTTCCCCAGGCTGCTTCACTGCCTCAAAGGCACCTACCTTGGGCTGCCAGCACCATGGGTAACACTCTTGCTCCTCCACACTGCTCTTTGTGCAGGGGAAGAGTCTCACTCTTTGCCATCACAGAGCACCCGGCTCAGAGGGGCCAGTAAAGCTGTGAGGAAAGGTGGGAAATGATGCTTTATTAAAAGACAGCAAAGGCAGGTCTGGGGCAGGTGAGAAGGAACACCCTATGTCAAAATAAGCTGCAAACATTTCAATTATGCACCAGCGAAGGAACTGTGAAACAGGACGTTTACTGCCTTCACCCTCATTTTGAAGAATTTTTATTAATTGGCAAAAGTTCAGAAAATAATAATTTGTAATCTAGCAAATCTACCTTATAGGTTTAGACAGATGCAGTTCAATCTACAAACTGTATTCAGAATGTTATCTAGACCCGATTTGGTAATCTAGGCCTAGAAGGGAAAACACATACATATTTACAGATGAACCAAATCTATCAGGTAAAGGTTTAAAAAAAAAAAAAATCAGTGACAGCCAGATTAATCAAGCCAAATTCAGGCTAAACAGAAGGAGGAAGTTTCTTTCTACATTGATCAACAGAACAAGGCGGCTCACAATGTGCTGGATCTTAACTATGCAAAGTCCTTAGCTTTGCAGAAGAGAAATTAATACTTGAGTTCAGTCAAAAAATTAGTCCTTAATTAGTAAGTAAAATGAAATTACATGACCCGTGTGACAGAGAAAGTCAGATTCAAGGATCATAATGATTTGTCCAACATTTAATTGGACTGATCTCTGCCTGTCTGGAGGTCACTATTAGGACCTCTACCAGGAGAAGTTCTTCAGGGATGGGAGGTGCTCAGCCTCTGGCTGCATGGGAAGCTCTCTGTGAATAAGTCCAATAGGATTTTTGCTCGTTTAGCATCTCCCCATTCGTAAGTATTAGTTTACAGCATTCCAACCATGAAAAACCTGTTGTCCCTTAATGACCTGGGAACTGCACAGAATCGGGATTTCTGTTATTCTCATAGAGACTATTTCTAAAAATTACCCTATGCTACCCTTATGCAGGTTTCTACAAAAATATTCAGCTTTTTTCATAGTCCATAGATAAGTCTTCTTTCTGGAGTATGTAACTAGACACTTAGGTATTAACCATTTCTAAGAGAAACAATGTGAAACTGAAGCCAGGTGTCTTGCTAGTGAATGCCCCAAGAAATAAACTTTTAACCATTAAACAGGGAAAAAAAAATAATTTCTGACACTTGCTCTGGAACCGGAGGTCAAATTACAAGAAGCAACACTCACAGTCCAAGACTGAAGAGTGGTTTCTGACATGAACCACAAAAGGAAGAGAACAGTGGGGATGGACACATCTCTCTGGGCTCCATGGTCCCCACACAGTGTGCAGGATATTATATTGCATTTCATAATTAAGAAACAGATTGCCATAAAGGTACAGCCCAAGACAAATGAACAGATGCTTCCTCTGCTTTTTCTGAGTCTCCTGGGGCAGGCAACTTTGGATTTAGCTGCTGAAAAAGCAGTTAACCATAATCTGATGCCAGATGTTTAAGAATTGAGTGGGATTCCCAGGAAAGGGTTCCCATGGAGGAGGATCAGCACGCAGCTTCAGGAATGACGTGCCAGCGCCAGCAGGGTAGCAGTCTCCTCCCAGGACACAGAAATTGAAAGCAGTGGGGCAAAAAGGTAGAGGCTTCTGGACTGCTAACTGCAGTCAAGAACACGGATTAAAAAAATTAAAAAAAAACACAAACAAAAAGCCAGCCCACTATAGGTAAAAGCATTGTTTCCTTCACACTATAAAACAGCGCAGAGTACTGGTAAGAGGGACAAAACCAATCCTATGTAATTGTAAGTCGGGAGACCAGCCAAAAATGTGCTTTGTGTTTTCAGAATTTGTTTAAATCCATGAGTCTTCTCATAATTCAAATCCATGGGGATTTTACCTTCCCAGGAAGCTAATTAAACTACACAGCATGATTACTTAGCTAACAAGGAGCTTACATCCTTTATGGGTGTACAAAAAAACCCACAAAAGCTAGGCTATCACAAGCAAGTGCTGTACGTACAGTGCTGACGTGACCAGTACACACTGCTGTGTAATATCAAACACACCAGTGCTTCTCAAATGTATTTCTAGGATTTCATAGTTTTTTTCTGTTTGTTTGTTTTTTTTTTTTAATTTTCAGTTTCCATCCATTTCCACCTGATGCAGATGTTACTTCCCACTCAGATGGCCAGTTGCGGGCACAGCTGACACCACTCCATACACAGGGACATTGCCACTCCATGAGTATTTATACAATAGCCAAGAGAATGACTCTGGATTCACTTTAATACAGGCAGAACCCGAGGAGGCAGGTCTGTAGGCACCTGAGTTTGGGAGGGGAAAAAAAGCAGAGGGAGTAACTTCCATGCTGCCCCCTTTCCCCTGGGAAGAGCCCCCAGTCCTGTGCTGGCAGCATCGTGTGCGCAACCCCCTGAGCTGTGAGAGCTCCCTGCAGGCAATCGCTCTCCGACATCAGGAGCTAACACTTAATTCACTCTATTGTTTTTTTCGATGATATTTGTCCCCACACATGATGAGCCTCATGTCTCAAAATCTGCACCGCTTGCTTTCGCTGTGCATGATCTTGGATGTTGAATCACAAGCAGCCTGTAGCTTAGCCTTGAGCTCTGCATCTAGACAAAAGCCAGGATGCAGTTAGTGCTCAGGAAATCTGCACACTGCAGAAAAGCAGCCTTCAATCCTTCTCCTGCACCCCTGCAGGTACGGGGCAGGTCCTGCCCTAGTGCAGCTCAGTTTCAGCTGCTGCTGGTGGTGGAAATATGCCTCTGTCCGGGGTTTGCAGACCAGTTTAGATCAGACCATACCGTCTGTATGGCTGGGATAAGAAGGGTGAGGTGGAATTTTAAAGAAATCTAGTCTTCTAAAGGTGTAGTGATGGACTAAGATGCATGCTACAGGAAAACAGTTGGTGGCTGAAAGAAGTCTCGACTTCAGTTAGTTTCGTTTTTCAGGAAATCTCGCCTCTCATTTTGACTAGTTTTTCTAGCTTAGATCAGTGGTCCTGACCATTAACCATGATGCTAATTTTCATGTCTTAGCTACTGTGAGATTATTGTCACCTTCCCTGCAGGTCCCAAACCATCTACTCCTTGCCCAGCACGTCAAAAATAACAACCCCATCCTGCTTTTTGCATCAAAAGCAGCTGCCCAGGCTGAGCTCATCTCGCCGCTGACAGCAGCCCTCCTTCCTTGCGAGCAGGAATGTCTCCCAGCAAAACCTGGAAAATGCCAGCTGGGTTTTTCAAGCGTGCAGGACACATTAGAAGATGACTTGAAACTCTTTGGGGCAGAGACTTTCTGTTCTGCTCCTGGAACAAACACACTTCCAGCCAGCCTGGTTTCTCAGTATCATAATGATAGAAAAGTATTGATAATACTAGTACTACTACAAAGTGTAAAAAGTCTGTGCATTAAGGTCCATACCTCACCATGCCATTTGCACCTTTTTTTTAAAGCAGCATGCACAGATATGACCATGGGTACTTTTATGCAATATGTTATATTTCAGTGGCCTAATGTGGAAGAACCTACAGACAACAGAAAATAACTTGTGCATCTTTTCACCTCATAAATTCTTTTCAAACATTTGGGGAGGAAAAGAAAGAAAACCAGTTCATAGCAGGAGTCTTTCCAATAATTTCCTCTTTTCTCTCTCTAACCTGAAAATGCCACGTGGAAGCTTTTCCTGAGAAAGAGACGTGCCTGCACTAGATGCACTCAACTGTGATCAGAGGTTCCGTTTCTCTCTACTGAGAATAAGGAGGCGCCTCACAGGGCATGCTAGACAGCATGTATTTTGAAATATGGGATACTGTAATTATTTCTATTCCATTTTAAGAGTAAAACGTCAATAGTCAAGCAGCAGATACTCACTCCACGGTAAACTGGAGGAAAAGCCAGAGAGCTTGTTTAAAATTCAACCCATCAGCTAGAAAAAATGCAGCCAGAGAGAAAAGGCTGTACGTTTCTGCTAACTGTCTTAAAAGAAGACAGAAGCCAGGCACAGGCCACATCAGAGGTGACAGCAATGATCCGCAGTGCATCCTGCCCAGCCAGCTTGCAGAAACCCACACCCTGGGTGCTGGGGCCAAGGCAGCCCACGCCACCCCGCACCCAAACACCACTAGGACAGCAAACCTGTCTTCAGCTTCCCTTCCTTCTGGGGAATAAAGTGACTTCCCTGCTTCGTACAGGGCTGGGAAGTGAATTTATCGATATCTATAAATGTGTATTGTGTCATTGGCTGTCGAGGGGAGGGCTTCGTCAACTCATTGTTCTCATGGCTTAGCATATAGCAGCATGTTTCTGCTTCAGTCTTACATGTACTGAAACTTCGGCTTGTTAGTCAATACAGAAATATGCCAGTTACCTTTGTATTAAAAGGTGATGGTTTACAAATTTTGAAAGTCAAGTATCCAGTGTCCTCAAGGCAATCTTCTTTTCATCCTGACCTGTACCTTTCACAAAGCTGACATTTAGAAAAAGATTATTTTCAAAATTTCCTTTTACAGATCATCTGGGAGAGTTGCCTGATTTCACACAGGATTTTTATTGTGCTTTCCACTTCTGCTACTGGTTTTTACTCTCGCAATTTTTGTTTGTGAAATCACTCTGCTAAAACCATGCACAAACAAAAATATGAAAAAGAAGGTGTTTTTTAATGTTCTTTGAAATAGATGTCTGTCTTTCCCTGTGTTCCTCAAAACTGCAAGAAGTGGTAATAAAAATGGATCCAGCTGAGTCAGGCTAGTGAGGAACTCAAGGGAGTGAAGAACAGCCTGAACTCCATCCTGGAAGCTGCTGGTGGTGATAAACCCAGCAGTGAAGTTTGCTGTGTGAAGAAGAGGATGGACTTTATCAGTAGGGACCTGGGAGGGCCCCTCTGACAGGCAGACAGAGATGCTTTTAAAAGATGTAAATCTGTCCAAGCAACTTTGGAGGGGCCTGAAGTTTTGAACATAAGCATCCTCCTTTTAGCTGGTAAATATCGCAGTTTATCTTCCGTTTATCTTGTCTGAAAACTTACTCTCCTGTAAATGATATCCTGATTCTCCTTTAAAAATGCCTTGGCAGTTTGATTTTTATAGATTGATAACTACACAAATCTACTGCTGTAATCATTCCGTCTCCTCTGCATTTATAGCCTTGCATCCATTAGGTCTGCATATATATATTCAAATAGGCACTTTAATCTCTGAGTTTCTTGACAGAGCAATCTAGTTTTTATAATTTATATTTTTTTATAGTAGCGACATTTCATTCCCAGTAAATTACCAATTTGTTGTTATCAGTGAGTGCAGTAATACAGCTCAACACTATATTCACTTCAAAGCAGCAAGAATCCTCCTTTTACTTGACAGTGTAATGAAACCCATGTGATGTCAAGAAGTCATATATAAATTCTTGAGGCAGCTCTGATTTGCAGCATCTGGGGAGGGCAGGGGTCAAAAGTAAAAGCCCACTGGAATGGTGCAGTGCCATCAGTGTCAAATATTAAATGATCTATGGTAAATGCTTCTCGGTTTCATACATTGTAGTTAATATCATAATAATTACAACATAATAATTTGGCTCAAGTAAGCACATAGAATTAGGTTTTGTTGTGTGATTAATGTAATGATTATTACACTTAGTCTTTGTGGAATGATTATTACATTCTGTAAAACCATAAGGAGATTTAATACTAAAATCTGGAGGCATGCTTCTCTTCGTTATTCCCTAAAATTTTAGAGGAGTGAAAGAAACAGTTACATTGAACTGAAAGTTTTTGAGGTGAGTGCAACAAGTTTAAATTTAACTGAAAGACAATTTTTTGGTTTTATTTTGTCCAAAGAAAAAAAAAAATGAGACAGGAAATTCTCATGAAAAAAACTTTGTGTTAAAAAAATATTGAATTAAAAGACTGTGGGTTTGTGGCTGGGTTTTTTTTTAACTATATCCTTCTCCCTGCCTGTTTTTTTTTTTCTATCTAAAGCTACTTGCCAAATTAATACATTAGTAATTTTGCTCTAACTACAATTCCAAAAGTGGCCTTTAGCAAAGCTGTTTTGCCTCAGTTAAATGCCACTCCTCCATCTCTGTGAACAAGCAGAAAGGTGCTGCTGGATGGGGCTATGGGGACCCAGCTTCAGGTGTGTCCTTGTCCTGATGGACCACCAAGATCTCTGGGTTTGTGCGGATGCTTTTGCCTTCAAATGCTCCACCATGCCCAGTGGTGTGCAGACGCTGCACTGACATAGGTGGTGCATCCCAGGTCTAACCTCATCTTCAGAGTCAGGTGCCTCACCACTGAGGTGAAGGGTTTCTGCATCCCAGTGTGCCCCAAAAGCTGATGCATACAACCTGGCTGACACTATTCTAAAGTGCAAAGTGCTCACAAAATCTGCTGCTACAAAAAGGTGGCCAAGAAAGCTGCCACCTCATGGGTGCTTGCTGTGGTATCCAGGAAGGGGAACAAGTGATGAAAGCAATGATTTGGGACTCGCCTCGCCTCGCCTCCTCTGGAGGAAGGTGAAACAGAATGTGACTGACTGTAAAGCCTTGTTGCAGTCTGATAGCTTGCTTGCGCTGCAACAGGACATGGCCGGGGGGCAGTGGGGCCATGTATGGGGCCATGTCCAGGAGAGCATAAGGGCAGGGACATGAAGGTCCTGGGGGGCCTGTGAGGTGGTACTGGTGGCACCTGTGGAGCTGCCAGCAGAGGCAGTGGTGCCTCGCCTCGCCTCAGGCAGTTTATAGCCATCACATGGTAACAGCTCTCAAAAGTGCAGCAATGGCTTCTTGCAGAAAGTGAGCAAGGAGCAGCTTCCTGAACTGTCTCTTAGCCTTTCTGAATGACAGCCTGGTCGACTCCGTCTGTGTCAGGAGCCACTCCCTTCTCAGGGACTCTTTCCATATATCAACAGCCTGTGCCCTTCTCAAACGCTGACGCTACCAGCAGATGCCAATCAATGCAGTTCAATCAGCCCTAGAATTATATTTGATATGGGTTTTGCTATAACAAGCAAAACATACCTTTCAGTTACCACTTCTTAGTACTTTGCAAGTCACAATTCCATTTACAGAAAAACATTACACTTATAGCTCTGTTAGCCAAAGATTCGTTTTGAGGAAAACAGAGTTTAAAAAAAAACAAAAAACAAACCACACCACCAAACCAAAACCAAACCAAATCTGACTTGTTCCAGTCTATCTGCAATGATTGCCCTAACAGATTTCCCATCACTGGAAGATTTCATGTTTGCATTTAAACTCTAACATAGGTTAAATCAAATTTTTGACATTTTGAAGTCTCTCAGGAAACTTAATTTCCCTTCTCCAGGTAGCTTCCTAGACTAAACAAAATTAGGTCCAATGGCCTAAAAGCAACAGCTCTGTTTCACAACCAACAGCCCAAGTTATCTGATGCTTCAACTGGCCACACTGCTCTGAAGACTCTCCAAAAGCCCTCACAGACCTGATACTATTTTCCTTCATAACTTCACACACTTTCACAAACCTCAATTGCAATCCTTGTCTTCAAAAGACATACTACAAAAATGCATTTGTTTTCATTTGCTTATACCTTGCAGCTCCAGCTTCCCCTGCAATGTGAACTGGAGCCAATGGGTGGTGGCAATGTCACCTGTGATCTCCTGGGAGCACAGAGAAGTATGAGCACAAAGGACCATTTCACACATGCTTGGCAAAATGATGGCCTGAATCTTTAGGCAGCATAAATCAGCATGTCTCCAATTTCAGAGGTGTTTTCCTGAGACTAACTAACAATGCACAAATCAACACATGTTTATAAAAACCAACAAAACAAAACCACCCACATCACCTTGCTGTCTGCTGAAACATTAGATCTAGATATTCTTTAAGCAAATCCACTTAAACGATACTTTGAATTCAATGTGGATATGGAGGCAAGAGAGGAATAAGTGATTTTTACAACATAGCTAAGCCACTGAATTCCTATGCTCAGGTCACAGCAGGTCCTTGATTTTGCCAGCATCCAGGTCCCTCCCTCATCCCTGAGCCCAACCGTTGAGACACAGACTTTTAGAACAGATAGGAAATTATTACAACAAAAAAAAAAATCTCTTCTCCTTACACAGACACTAGAAATTGCAATAAAACTGGTACTATACAAATTTCTTATCTCTCGCTGACCACAAGAGCAGCTGACACGCTCCAGCCACCCAGGCTTATGTCTGTCTACATTGGGCAACTTCCCAAGGGTCTGTGCCTAATTCCATTCACATTCACTTAACAGAAGCAGAGCAGCCACACCACAAGACTGAAGGACCAAAACTCTCAGGCAAGAGGTTAGGGCATGCGCCTAGGAGAGGTGGAAGTGTCTGTAAGCTCCAGATCTACATGATTCAGAGCAGATCCCTCAGCCTGGATTTCTCAAACCCGAGGCAAGTGTCCTAGCTACTGAAATACTGACCACCTTAGAAATGGAAAAAATCTTCAAAACAAAAATTTCAAAAGTGTTTGTTTTCATTGCAACATATTTAAAAACAAGCTCCCAATGTCAGCTTTAAAAAAAAAAAAAAAAAAAAAAAAAAAGAGGAAAAACGGGGGGGGAAGGGAAAAAAGGGGGTGGGGAGGGGAAGAAAGAAAGAAAAAAAAAACCCAACAAAAACCAGAAGAAGGGGATTCTCCTTTACCAGCCCTCCTTGCTCTGGTGGTTCCGGCACTGCAAGCCTAACCACAGGCTCTGTATCTGTGCGCCCACTGCCTGCTGTGTCCCCATCCACGCCCCTGCCTACCTCCCCAGCTGCTCATGGAGGAGCTTTGGACTCTCTCTGTGCTCTTGGCTGTTGGCTCCAGCTGTAAGGTGCACACTCAGACCGCAGGGGCACAAGGGCTTGCAAAGTCCCTGGGCAGGTCCCACCCCAGGGACAGGCTCAGGACTGCTTAAAGTGCCAGACACATCCTCAGGGGTCCCCTTTCAAGAGCCGGTCTTTTTCAAGAAGGTAGGAGCTCGCCCTCCTGGATCACTGAGCTGCAGCCATCTTCAGACACCTCATCTGCCCAAAGACAACAAGGGATCCATCAGCTGTTACTCATCACCCCCTGCACTTGATCCACCCAGGATACAGCCAAGAGCTACAACATGCCTGAGGCGCTTGTATTTTTAGCTCACTCTATCAAAATACTTACTTTGGTCAGCACTGCTGTCACAGAAGATGCTGGCCCCAAAAAAGGCACTGGGAGCAGAGGTAGGAACAGACAGTACTGTTCCTGGCCCTGGCATGAGATGATGCTTCTCCAGATACTTCTCTGGCTACAGGCAGAGGCTGTTAATACTGCTGTTTCCAAAAGAAGTTTTGGCTGTACCCAGTTTGCATTCTCACCCCAGCCTATTCAGCAGGGAAATGACTTAACAGTGGTGTTAGGAATTTCTGGGTTAAGAGATTGCAATTTAATAAAACCAGGAATTTGGACCTGCTTAGAAACCTGTCAGGAGGAACACATTCTCATGCAACCCATGGCATCAAAAGGAATAGACAATGTCACTGGTGAAATGCTGTGTAAAGGCAATGTGTTGCTGATAGTCTCAAGCATGCCACAGCATGCAAATCTTTACAGAAAAGTCCATGAAACCAATGGCGGGAGGTAAAAACTGCAAAGAAACATGGGTAAAGCACAAATCTGGGAATGAGAAGAGCAAAGCTGCAGACCTTCATTGACCTTCTTGAGCTCATAGTTTAACACCCTTCAGACTCGGTTTCCCTGTACCAAAACAAGAATAAAGCCAGGTTTCTCCAGGGGTACAATTCACTTATAGCTCCCTACAGAAATACAAAATAGATGAGCAGCAGTATTCTGCTAACTTAAAATACCACACATTGGAAACTATTTTAGCATAACTTAACAAGATAAAAGCTTGAGTCTTAGGCAAACCCCAGAGGGACTCTTAAGTTTAGCAGGTCAAAAGCAAGGCTTTTCAAATCCCTTTCATATGCATAAAGGCATAAGGTTTAGAGAAAAATCTTTAAAATTCCATAAAGCCAAAGCAAACAAACAGCCTGGTGTTCGGGGAAGACTGGGATAGGGCTCAGGCTGGAAACAGCAGGTGCACTCAGCATTTCTCTCTGTCACACAGAGACACTGACATCCTTTTTGCAAAGGAAAGGAGGGATTCAGAGCTCCAGCCCAAACTAAAGTCTTAGACTATATAATCTAGATTAAATAGTCTAAACAGCCCCTCCTTCGTGCCCTAGAGAACAGTTCCCATTAGCTCACAAGTGTGTGATATTTTTCAGTTATAAGATTGTTCAGGCAGAAGGAAGACCTCAGGATGTCTCTAGTGCAACCCCCTGCTCAGAATGGGGTCCAAGCTGAGTTCAGACTAGGCTGCATAGGATTTTGTCCATTTGGTCTTAGTAAATACAAACAGATTGCTCATTCTTTCTCTTGAATGGCTAAAACAACTTAATATTAGTTTTGACAAGAGTTCTGCAGTCATAGCAAGCAACTACAAACCAGAAGGCACATTATTAAGCCAAAAGTGTGACTGTAGTGGCACTGTAAAATGAACACTTGTTAGCAAATTGCCCCAGGAACAGGCCAATACAGTTAGAGGAAAAAGCAACAACAAAAAACAAGATCCGTTCTGTGCTCCACAAAACTAGTATCTTGTCTTCCTATCTTACTATCATTTGCATTTAGATCTTTGTGGCAATGACCTCAAACTCACTCAACAGTGATTTAACAAATGAAGCTGCTGTAAAAGTCTCCCATCAGAGAAGCATCCAACGAAGTGGGCCAGTGTTATGTACTTAATAAAATTTAAAGCATCAGGCTAATTTTCACCTTGTTACACTACCAGGAGTCAAGTTTAAGAACAGGGGCTCAGCAGTATCATTAGGCTAATCTGCCCAGTGAACATCATAATGTTTCTTAGGTATTTGCCAGAAACAGTTTTGCTAGCCTAAACCTACCTTCTTCAGCTGCTGGAAGATCATAATTTGTCCCAGGTGGTAACGCAGCCCAGAATGATGGAAAAGTTGCTTGGACACACCTGCATTCAGTTTTTATTTTAAAGTTTCATTAAAAAAACAGTTTCATTGTGATACTGAAAACCTCATCCATAGTAGCACGTTCATATTCTTTTCAGATTACAAATATTTATGTTGACTTCATCTTCTAGAGGATTCAATTTTCAAGTTGGGTAAATCCAGTTTTAAAAGTAAAACTGAGCTGGTAAGGATGAGGTTTACAGTATCCTGGCCATACAGTAGAAGGGGCATGCAGGTATATTTTACATTACGCACTTGATGTTGGAGGTGAAGTTTCAGAGCCCCCAGCCCTACCAGAATTTACTGCCTCTGTGATAATTTGATCAAAAGAAGATATATACACATATGTGTATAAACACACATATATGGTCACATATATGTATGTGTATGTCTGTACACACACATATTAACAATATGACAAATTACCCTGTTCTTAAATGTCTAAACAGAAGGAGCTTTCTTACAAATCATCTAAAGAGAACAAATGCACTAGAAGATACTTGGTGACTTTAAATAAAGCCCAGATAAAAGCAGTAACTTTTCATAAGCCAATTATATCAGCAACACACTCTGGACTGGTAAGGAATAGGCTTTTAGCTATTATTACGTTTTTCTCAGTCACTATTTAATAATACACAGTCATTTTTAATAATAAGCATGGAAATAACTAACACTTCAAAAGCATATAACTTGTTGGGGATTTTCTTCCTTTGCCACTTATTAGGCATTTAATTTGTTTATGAGACAAAACGACAAGTTTCCACTGAACTGAGTGTTCTGCTATGAATGAGAACCTAACAAGATTTTCTCAAGACATGCTGGCCTGGTGCCTTGAGATTTGATACTAAAGTGCATTGCTAGTACAATTCAGGAAAGAAACATCATGAAAAAAAATGAAAACAATTTAGAGAGACAACCCGGCATTTTTTCCTCAGGCCAACAAGGGCTCCAGGTACTTCTAAAACAATGTTTCCAGCATCAGCAGAATTACACCAGAAACCAACAGGGTATCATTTTGTGCCTTGGGTAAGAAGACACCCAGGCTCACCAAATTTCTGAAACTGCCTAACATAAAGCATTTACATGGCATGGCTGAAGTCAGTTGGATTACTTAGCTGCTTGAAAAGAAATCCTTACACATTTGCATAACTTTAGCTCCATATCTAAATACTTTTCTATTATTATTTTGAATTGCTGACCTCAGATCACAGCCCTTCTGTGCAGACTGCCTGACTTGCTGAGCTCAAATGAATACCTCATCATCTTGCCCTCTTGGGAAATAACTTTCTTTTTTTCCAGACCCTCTCCCAGTAGTTTGGGGCTTTTCCTAAAGATATTTGTGATAACCAATTATAAAATTCCTCAGGCTAATACTTCTAAGAGATTTTTTCCAATCTGCTTTCATTAGCAAGTGGGAATTCCAACGCCACTCCTGTTCTGTTAAATACAGGAAACAGAAATTAAAAAAAAAAAGCCAAGAAGAAAAAAAACCCATATCCATCACTAGCAAGATGTTTAGCAGTAGTCCTTAAAAAAGAGACAGAACATAGAAAGTGTTGTATTAAGGACTTACACGATATGAAACTAATATTACAAAAGTCCTGGCATGTCAGCATGCAGGTAATTTAGGGTATGATGGACGTTCAAGCCCACAAAGCCCTCTCTTTCTTTCTTCACTTCTGTTCTGCTTCTTTGAGGCTGTAGCTCCAGTTCTACCTAAGAAAGCAGAAGATAAAGATTTCAGATTTTAATACAGATGAGGCTGATGTGACAAATCCTTTGGCTGTTGGATATTAGCCTGCGAGGAAATGTTTAGCATCCGTGTCCCCTGGGCATCTCTCTCCCACCATCATCATTAGCACCCAGAGAAGCAGAAGAGAGGAGGGCTTTGGGGCCAAGGGACTGCACCGTGATATTTTGTAGAGGCTGAAAACCTAGAAGGTTTGAATCCAGATGCAATCAGAGACACCATAAATCTGCTCTGATTAGTCCTCTCCCTTGATACTTTTGGAAAACATTCCCATTGTTGTCTTCAATTTCCCCAGTTTTTCCACAAGCACTCCCACCTCCTATGGAAAGTCACTCAGCTTGAAGAGAATCTACTGAGACAGGCCCCTTTGCAGAGTGTTGTGCATGTGAGAATTAGAGCCTTGAAAAGATTCAGGCAGAAGACAAAATCACACTTGGCTCTTGTAAAAGAAACTCGTGGCTGACCCAGGGAGTTATAAGAGCAGGGCATCACCCAGTGGGAGGGATGCGCCTCTCCATCACCCTCACTTCTGCCAGTTTGGTCCTTCACTTCTCAACAGGACATAATTTTAATTGGGTGATATTTCATACAGAAAAAAACCTCACAAGCACCCAAACCTTGGTTTGGGATTTTAGTGTTTTGTTTGCATTTGGGTTTGGGGTTTTTTTTCGTTGTTTTTTTGGGGTTTTTTTAAGTCTTACCAAGAAAAATGCAGATTGTGTTTAGTCAAAATGGCCTTTTTCCCGTTCAGTTTTTCAGTTTGGCAGCCACCTTAAAGAGCCAGAGTTATAGCTCCAGCCCCAGGAGACCCATGGAGCCCAGGGATGAGCACAATGAGCATCTTCTCTTAGTATAACATGTATGGCACCACCAGAGTCACTGGGGTGTGACATGTAGTGATGCTTTACAAACACGGAGACTGCTCCCTAGAAACACCCATGGGGGTTATGACAAGCTCAAAATTGGCTTTTGTTAAATGTAATACTTAACTCAGTACCACCTCTGCTCTGCCATGCCGGATTTCTTTCTGAATCAGATGCTCATGAAACCTCTGCTGTCTCAGTAATGAGAGAGAAAGCAGACGCAGCGTGAAGGAAAAAAAAATATCTCAGTTTCACACAGGGCAAGCCCCCATTCCTTTATCGAGTGTGCCGCTTCTGCCAGAAAAGATGGCAAACCTGCTGAAATGGAGCAATTTGCTATGCAAAGTGGCTGCCACCAGAGGGAGGTCCCACTGTACCGCAGCTGGGCTCGCTCCCCTCAGCTGCATGGAGCATCACCCACCCCTTCCATCTCCCTGCCGCGAGAGCCCGGCAACCATCCGCTTCTCATGCCCTCCTGTTTCTCCAGCTCATCTGGCACATGAAGGATGCTATTCCCCTAAAACACTCTCCCTCCCCCTACCACCTCACCGCATCCCTGCCTGCCTGTGAGGAAACCATCCATGGGCTAAACGACATTTTGATCGTACATCACTCCTGACCTGGGGCAGATCTCAGCTAGCTAGGAGTACGCTAGGAGCATGTTACACACAAGCAACACTGCTTTCTTAGGATAAGATGGGTACAACTCCTGTGAGTAGTACCTGTTCATCACTCAGGGAGTAACGGACACTGAGGCAAAGGAGGAAGCAGGTTCGTGTGGTATGATATAACTGTACTAAAAGAATCCCTTAAAGATGCCAAATCATGGTATTTTTCTTCCCCAAACAAATTGCTTCTGTTCTGTCTTAGCTCGCTCCCACGCTGCATGAGCTTTGTGCACTATTGTGAAATTGGGTTTATGCTGCATTTTATTCTTTTTGAAAACTTTAATTGGAAAACCTAAGAAAAAAATAATTCAAAACATTTCATTAGTATGGTTTTACAATTCTAACAATGGCACAAAAGCATGTTGTTTGGGTTTTTTTTTTCCCCAATATAAATCAACTGTTTGTAGGTCCTTGAGATAATTTTAAACCAAGATTCTAGCCCTGACTTCCAGTCAACCTCTCACCTCTTCCTACACAGACAGGGACCTTCAGAGGGGCCTTCTGACTCTGCCAGTGCTTTTTGGGGAGACCCCACAAAGTCCTGTGCATCACTGAGCCCAAAATCTAGCAGAAGCTTTAGGGTTATTTGGCACAACCCGTGGCTAGTGTAACTTGCCAGAGTCTTGTGGAAGTCACTAAAGCTCTAAGAGCTCGTAGCAGCAGAGGGTCGGGCTTGCACAGATGCAGGCAGAGCTCCTCCGGGAGCTTTGCACGTTTTAGGAAGAGGGTAAAAGCATACAAGATCTTCCTGCCATGATTGGATTGTCAGGCAGCTTTCCCTCTGTCTTTCTATATTTAAAAAACATCTTGTTTATCAGGCAAAGAGATGCTAGACAAAAGTGAAAGAAATTTTTCCCACAGAAGTCCTTTCAGACCCAGAACAAAAGGAGAAATCCAGCGGCAGCACCCCCGGTGTGTCTGGAGGGGCTGGAGAGGAGGCAGCAAAAAGGGCTCAAAAAAAGGCCTAACTCCAGTGAAGGACATTCTTCTCCTGACCTTCTTGTCCTGTGCTGTTCATCACTGCCCTTTTGGGCACCTCCTACAAAGCTGAGGGGACCAGACTGGAATCTTTCCTCCAGAACAGGGCCAAGCAGGTGTGTATGGTAGGAAGGGAGCCCAGCAAAAATGTTCCTCCTCAAGAAACCTCCTACTCTAGAATCTGTGCAAAAACCCTGCCCTCTTCTTGGTTTTCCACATACATTCTCTAAACCAGAAGTTTCTTCATATAAATCCTTCACGAAAAAAAAACATTCTTCACTTCAGTACTGCAAGAGTGTGTTGACTAGTTTCATGGTTTAGATCAGTCCGGAAGTTTCTGTTATTTTAATAATTCCCCTATTTACTCTTCTTGTCCTTGGAAACATCACAATGACCTTTATATTTGGACTTCATTAAGTCTTCAGAAAGGGAATGGTTGGTTGGAAAAAATGTTGTGCAGCCTCCATTCCCCAACAGAAGCATGGGAGATGGGCAGGGATTTCCATCTCTGGTTAGAAATTTATATTTTTTTTCCAATGCCACTTACTTAGGCAGTGCCAGAACCACAGGACTGTGATAGACACCGATTTCTGAATGAACAAGAACCTCCTGCCCTCAAAGCCTGTCCCCAGCCAAGCCAGCAATGGGGAGGGATGATGCAGGACCAACATATACCATCTGACTGGCATCACTGCCAAACACATGTTTGGAGAGCACTGACAGGCTCACATGGATCCAGAATGATTCCAAGCATGTGCTTAGCCTGAGACATGGAGTCAGCGAAGATGGCAGTGAGCTGGCAGACACAGGTTTGTGTCTGCCAGGTTTAGGCTGGGGTGGTAACAACTGCAGTGTTTCCCACAAGGCTGCTGCTAAAGGGGTGCTCTATTCTCACACAGCTGGGCAATATAAGCAGCTTTTAAAAAATATAATTATTACTGGCTTCTACATGATAGGAAGTGGTGGAAGTGATATGGAGAAATAGTGTGAAATGGGGACGCTTAACACCGACTGTGATTGTATATGTCTGCTCAGGAATGTGGGTATGGTGACTAGTCATGGGTGCGGTGTCTGGTGACATAGGCACACAGCTCTGAGGAGACAACTACAGTTTTTGAGGAGACCTGCCCCTCTTCCTCTAACAAAGGGGAGACGGGGAGATGCCTGCCCTTCTTTCTCTAACAAAGGGGCTATTTAAAAGAGAATGAGAAAAGATGAGAGACATTCAAATGCTATCTAGAAGGAGGGAGTGCTAAGTCTCCTTGCTGGAGAAGATTGGATGGTCACAAGAACATGAATCACCTACAAACCTGCAAGACCACCACATTCCAGGAAACGGACTGATAAGCTAATTAACATAGGAAGCGGGGTTTAGGTAACGAATATGTATAGGCGTTAATTGAATATTCATTTGTTTCGTTGTATAAATGTAGGATGGTTCCTCACTTCGGGTATGCACGCTTGTGGAGGAGCGATCCCCCGTGCATCTGCGCGCAATAAACATACCTACTTTATAACTTTCGAGTTATAGAGTCTAATTCCGCACGTCAGAAGACTGAGGGGCTGTGTCCTATGGTTGATGTGATGTTCAGAGATATCTCTCCGAGCTGGCACACCTCCAAGACCTGCCAGTGCACATCCTCGCCCTGTTTTGGTTTAATTCTTCCTGACAGGCCACCTGAATTAGCAGCCCGCTGGCAGTAATTGTTCTTCAGCTAAAACACAGACTAACAGCATGTACAGAGCTTGTTGCGCTCTGTCCTGGGAAACCCCCAGCTGCGCCTTGAGGCATGAGGCGAGGGAAAGCCAAGGAGAGAACACTATGAAATAACAACAGGAAAGAAATAAAAAAGCAATAGCTCTACCTCGAGGGCCTTGTGCTCCCCAGCCTTGGGTTGGGATTATTCAGATAAAGCTTATTTCCATGGGCAAAGCATGAGCTGGCAAGGCATTGAGTTGCGCATCCCAAAACCCACAAGATTAGTCTCATGCCATTGTTCCCAGTGGGGCTGCATTGGCCTTACTTACGAGTAACTAATGCCCACACTGCACAAACAACATAGGACATGTATTTGGCACTGGTTTACTGCCTCCAGCCACAGTCCAGACCCACCAATCTGCATGGGAGCTAGAGGGTTATTTTCAGAGACTGCAAAAAGCTTAACAATTTCTTTTCCAGATTATGTTAATGTAATGAGACTACCTCCCCATGTGTCTGCAATGGACACTGCTCACGAGCCCTTCCTTTCTGACTGTTTCCAGGCTGCTCTGTCAGACATCGCTCCAGACCCTTGTGCAGAAGTACAGAGAAACACTGCAACATTGCAGAGATTACATCAGGGCCAGGATGATCCCTGCATACATATATGCTCAGGTCAATATGTAGCCCATGCTGGATTTCCATGGCTTAGCCAGAAATATTTTTTTTTGCAAAGTTAAACCCTGATTTTGGTGAAAAGCCAGGCTGGATCACAGCTGAGCCAAATCCAGTTTTATGAAGCATGCCTGAGAGACCCTGGAAAACATGATTACATTGTTTTAAAAAAATAAAAATACTTTCTTTAACAGTCAGTCCTACAGAGTCAGTGCTGGGAAGTGATCTCTAACTTTTAAATGTCTGTCTCAGATACATCCTTAAAGTTGGCTCTGACAATTTGCAAGTTTTAGGCCCTCATCAAAATATTCACACATAGGTCAGGTATTACTGTTATTACTCAAAACCCTTCTCAAGTAAAGATTACTTATAGATGAGATGAATATTGAATAAATGTAATCCATGGATTAATTAGCTAAAGCCCTACGTTAATCAGAAAGCAAGAAAGGTAGAAACACTAGCTCATTAAGCATTTAGAAGCATGTTGTATGTGCTTGCAGGATTCAGTTACCCTCTCTCCATAACACAACTGCTTTTTATTTAACACTTGGAGGTGTGTGAGACGTCCAATGTCCTTGCATGTTAAAACTCAAAACTGTCCAATTGTATAGCATTAATCACCAACAGGAGGAGAAACAAACTAAAAGAGTATAGGACAAAAAAAGTGCTACACCTCCATAAATTTCTCACACTCTGCATATGAAGCCTGACATTTACATAAGTAATAGTTGAACTCATGGTTGTGCATTATTTATTCATACCTTGTGTGGAATAACTCAGAAGTAAAATACTAATCCCTTAATCCCCCTGATCCATAATCCTGAGAAATCATAAACCCTGCAAGACACTTTATCCTCCTAGGAAAATCAGGCTCATAAGCTGAGGACTGCAGCGTGCTTGGTGCTGAAGATTGGCAGCATTTCCCCATTGTATGGCTACACGAGTTCATGTCAGCCCTACACGGAGCGATTTCAGGACCTGTCATCTGTTTGGTGCACACACATAGGCAAAGGAAGTCCCCACATGCGACCTCTCTCATGGCTCACGAGACACCTTGTCGCTCTCCCAGGCCTGCCATGCTTGGGGATTGTTGCAATGTTTTTGTATATATTTCCTTTAATTAAGCACCTTCTACCATCAAGGAAAGACGTGTGTCAAAAGGACATGAAAAGGAGTACATTTTTCTTACTTCAGATACAGCATTTTGTAGAATATCCCACCTTAAGGTTTTTTAGCCATGAATAATTCAATGGTGCGTATGAGCAACTCTATCTTCTTTTCTTTAAACTTTCTTTTTTTGACCAATACTCTTCAGTGTCCATGAACTAAAAGCTCAGTATCACACGGGCTAAAGCAGCAGAGAGGTACAGCAAGATCTCCACCAGTTTGATTCAGGAGGGAATTACAGCTCTCTAGGCACTTACCAAAAAACAAGGCAAACAAGGCTGGCAAATCTGAGCTTTAGCCCAACCATGCTGCACTTTTTCTTGCTTTTCTCAGCTTGAATGACACCACTTTGTTGCACTGAGCCCTGCTCCTGGAGGATCCCCAGGCTCACCTGCACAGCCTGCCTTCTGCATCACACCTTCTGGTACTGCCTGGCCCACCTGAAAAGTGACGATGGCTCTGCCTCTCCCTCCAAGGACATGTGCCACGAGGGACAAAGACTGCAAGGTTTCTCACTGTGTTTGTATAGCTGCACATCAGCTACAAGTGGACCTTTGCTTCGGGAGGAGGAAGACAGCATCACCTGGACGGGTTATTTATTTTTCTTGGGGCTTTAAGGCAAAGGGAGCAGCAGATCATATGCAAAGGGTCTGTTGTACTATAGGCTGAGTCTGAAAGGTAACGTAGGGACTTCTCCTTAAGGGTAAGTACTTGTAAGTTCTTGGGCAACCACTTTAATAACCTTCTTGATTACAAAATAGTTATCAGACATTGTGCATCTCCCTCCCCTCCATGGGATGGAGTCCAATGAAGTTGGAAGTGTGAAGGATAACGATCCCTGCTTCTGCAAGGGTAGAATACTGCCACCCAGCCTGTAAGAATGCAGTTTGTCATGGGCAATCTTACTACTACTGACAGTGTAGGTATGGAGCAGGTGGGGAGCAGTGAAGCAACATCCATGCAGAGCTTACTGCAAACATGTTCAGCCACTAAACAGCCATACTGATGAGTTGCCTCATGAGCACTGAACAGCTACCATCCCTGCTCTGTCCTCTGTGCTGGGATCCCTCAGCTGTCACCCTCTTCTACAGTGCAGGGTGATCTCATCACCTTGTGTGGCAAGGGGTGCCCAGGACCCCTGTGACTGCCATGAAAACATCATACCTTGCTACCACTGCGAACAGATTATAAAATCAAAGGACAGAAGGGAGGTAATTACCTACCTGACCACACATTTTGTTATTGAAATGAATTTGCAGCCCCCATCATTTTTCAAAATCACATACTCAGTACCTATGGGTATGCCAAGTGGCGCAAGCAGGTCTGGAGCCTGCAGCTACCCCAGTTTCAGTGCAGATGATAGATGAATGACTGACCGTGTGACAGGGTAGAAACCAGGACACTCAGCTCTGGCAATGAGATGCCCGCATGAGTATACCCTGAGCATGCAAAAAGCATCTGAGTATGCCTTGGTGAAAAAGAAGGGTGCAGTGAGGCAGAGACAGTGCAGCATGGAGCATGATATTCTGAGAGTGTGACAGGCATCTGCACCCCTTTTGCCTCTTACCACCTGATTATCCAGAAACCTGGCTTTCATTTAACAAGGAAAATGAAGTCCCTAGATCCTCTGTTTGGGAAAGAGATGCTTAGGGCTGAGGCTTGAGGCAACCGAAGTAGCCTGCAAAAAATCTGCTGGCAGCTGCAAATTTCTCTTTTTTGCCTGGAGCAGTATTAATGCAATGGCCTAGTGATCATATTTGGAGCAAATTTTCAAACTACCACACTGATGCACAAGGTTATAGGGGAAACTTGTTTCCTGGGAAGAACTTCCAAAACTGCTACTGCTCCTTTCAGCCCCAGTCAGACCCACTGGCGAGGCAAACACACAGCGAAAACACCCTGTGTAATGAACTTGCAGGGCTAGAGTTGTTAATAATGTATGGGCATATACCACACATTTTGTATGGTATTTAGTTCAAATGTATTTAGTTCAGGCAAGCTGAGCTAAAGTCAAAGGCAGATCAAACAATCCATTGGACTGGACTTAAAATACCTGAAAGGTGCCTTTGGACCAAAATCCAGCAAGCAAAAGGCAGCATTAAGTCTCTCGTTCGAGTTGGTGGGTGCTGCACCTGACCCACAGCAGGGGTCACCTGCAAGAGTGGCTGGTGGCAGCAGCCTCAAGCCGATCCCCACAACATTCCTCTGTTTTGGGAGGGAAGGGGAGGATTAACACTCTCCCTGCCGACACCTGGAAGAAAGTCTTTGTGTACTGTCACCACACCAGGTCCCCCAAGGGACACCTGCGCAAGCCAGGGGTCCACAGCAGATTCCAGAGCCAGTGTAGGGGTAAGCTTTTTTCTTGGGAGACCCTTCCTGAGCAGTCTGTATGCTGTAGGAGAAACCTTGTGCTGGGGATGCACTGCCCCTCCCAGGAAGCTACAGCTGGGGCAGATGCTGCAGGTTTTACACCGGAGATTGCTCAGACAAACCTATTCTTGGCCTACTGAAAGACTGCAAGTTGCAGCGTGCAATCCAATACTTTGTGGTACTAAAGGACCTTCCGAATGAGGGTCTCACATTAATTAATTAAGCCTCAGAGCACCTAGAAGGAAAATCTATCCTATTTTACCAGTAAGTGCAATGAGTATGCAAAGGTCACACAGAACAGAGGAGCAAAGGAAAGAGAGATCCCAGTGTCTGACTCCTTGCTGCATCTATTAGCTTAGGAGTCCCCTACAAAGGACAGTTATGGAGGACAAAAAGCGACCCACAGCTGTGTCCCAAGGGGCACCAACTGAGAGGTTTAATAAGGCACAGGAGAATGAGTAACAGGGTTACACAGATTGACGCAGGTCAGTAAAGAATATGGCATTAAGAAAATTGATCCTTTCAAAACCTCCAGCCACATGCTTATGTCAGAACCAGACGTGACTTGTGTCTGTGTTTCATATGATACCACCAAGTATCCACCAAAGGGCTTTCCTTCATGTTTAAATAATGAAATGCAATGTAATGCCGACAGGTGCTTTTTTCATGGGGAGAAGGGAGCAAAAGGGAAAGCGTTTGGGTGGGCTGAGGCAGAGCCCGAGCCTTCCCTGCCTCTCCCACCCCTCTCTGCCCTCCCCTGCCCACATGGCTCACAAGCAAGAGGTCACCGGCAGCTGGATGTGCCCATCTGTCTGCAATGCCAAGGAGACAAGCACATGGGCACTGGAAGAGAGAGTAACCTGTGTATGACTGGGGCGTGCATGTGCAGCATAGCAGCTACAGTGTCTGTGCAAAAGACGGGAGGCTGTCATGGGGAAGAAAAAGAAATGTGCTTTACAGGTCATCATGGAAGATGGTTGGTATCACTATGAGATCCTTCCAGTTTGGATGCTGCCAAATACTTGACAAAATATCTTGGACTTCCCAAGCACACCATTTTGCATCTCTCAAGGATCATGCAATTTCAGTTTGCTCATGCAGGGAAATTTTGTCCGTCTGCCGAACTAAAGTAAATAGTAAGAGCATTGCTGTAGGAAAAGAATATAACGTATGATCAATAAGCGATGTTCTGCCAAGCTCAGCTGGCACTTAAGGGCTAGCTGTGTAAAGCATCACATGTGTAAATCCCAGCAACAAATGCAATTACTCTTTGTTCTTTGTCTTGCAGCTGGAATAGAGATTGATGGACAAGTCGAAAGTGACGCAGAGAGTGAAGGTAATGTAGAGATTAAAAAATGTGGTCTTGTTTGAAATACAAGAGGTGATGCCTTTTCTTTTTTCTCTCTGGCTTGTGACTTGCTCTGCAACAGGAACCGTTACCTGAGATACTCTTAAGCAAATGGATTTTTCCCTTGAGGTTTGACTTACAATAGTGATATATAAACAACCATTCTTAAGCAGTCTGTCCCCTTTCATCCACGCTTCAAGAGTAGGAGGCTGTCAGAGCCCACGTCCCTTGGCACTCATCTCTAGTAAACCGGGCACTGCAGTAAAACACCACCCTATGTGGGGCTGAGACCGCTATGGACCACGCCGAGGTCCTGCTTGCCCTCGCTGTAATGCTTAGACCATAACACACTGGTATCTTGACTAATCATGGCCATGAGAAGATAAAAATGAAAATTGATTGGAGGCAGACTGATGGCTTTGAGGAAAATCAGGAAGAACCAGTGACGGGATTAAAAACAGCTTTAACCCTGTATGCATAATAAACAAGATAATTAACTGGTAGTAGAATTGTAACACTAAATAAATAAAGATAAGATCATATGATATGAATGTAGATGCTACTGCAAAAATTATGCACAACTGTGTCTGTATGATCCATCAAATGTGAAAAAGTAATTAGAAAATGACAGGGATTTTTTTTTTTTAAATCATATCCACCTTTTCCATGCAGGCAAACAAGGCAATAAGATAAAAGTAACAAATGAATGCTCCACATTTAACCTAACATTTGATAGCTTACAAATGAAAACCATGATAGCTGGCTGCCCAAAATGAACATTTTCCCAAAGAGGGTAGGCGGTACTTTGACCTAGATCACTAACTGAAATTCAGCTGAGTAGGACCATTAAATAGTAACTGAAACCTACCTAATGCCTCCTGAGAAATGAGTTGAAAGCTCCTTCTCATTCCCAGTGACAAGTGTGACAACCACCACCCACTATTTTTTTACCACTAGCAAGCAAAAACTATTTGCTTGTTACTGATTTCTAACTTTTCACCAAAAGAAAAATACAGATACTCAAATTCTTTTTCTTCTATTTTCCTCACCTTTTAGGCTGCTCATTTTTCACTCTGGATCCCATTCTAGTAAAATGTCCTTCTTCCATTGCAATTTCTCCAACCCTGGGGGAAAAAAAATCAATGCCAAAGTTATACATTTTTTGTTTGAACACTTTATTTTCATCAGCCACAAATTTTGGATAATTGGAAGCCGAAAGACTCTGGAAAACTTACTTTCGATTTTAATGTACTTAGTCATAAATGGGATGGAGACGCTTGGGGTTTTTTGAATGTTTTTTTCCCCTTTCCATAATATTCTGCAACTAAATCACGCTTCATTTCAATCCTTCAAACTGGAAGCAGTTCTGACTTCTGAACAAAAGATTTTTTTGGATTGCAATGCCAGTAAGAATGAAACATGAATCAGAGACTATCTGGGTTTTGTCTCCTCTGCATACAGACTTTACCACATAAAAGAAAAATCAGAGAAACAAAACCGGGTGCTGCCTAAGCTGTACCTCTATATCTCTATATAAATAAATATATATCTATATTTATTATATTATATTATATTATATTATATTATATTATATTATATTATATTATATTATATTATATTATATTTTATATTAAATAAATATATATCTATATAAATAAATATATCTCTATAAAATAAATATATAAATAAATATTATATCTCTATATAAATAAAGGACCTCCATTCCCAGCCTTGAAAATGAAACATCTTTCAAGGACATTGCACCAACAAGTAAACTACATGCTGTATAACCAACTGCAATTTCTGTTTCCATTGCTCTGGTGTGGTTACAGGTTGGCAAGGTATCTGTCTGTGCTCTGTGATGGATAGACTTTTGCATTTGTAACTAATTTCCAGTTTTCTTATGGTCACATAGAGGTCACTGATGTGCTAAAACCAGGCATACTATATTAAATTGGAGTTGCAGAACTGAAGAGTTGGATGCGGTTCTTGGACAGGGCATAACACAAAGCCCCCCCAGGTTAACAAACATCTGCTCAGTGACATCGCTAGGGTTTGTATCAGGCATCCTGGCTGCCTGCACTTCTCTGATGAATCCTTATTTTGCTGCCATGGATTTCCCAAAGTACTTGTTTTTTATCCCTTACAGAAGATGAAGTAAAGGACAAGACACCTAAGAAACGGCCCCCCAGGAAAACTGGCAGAGCAAGCAGACTTGAAAGGAAAAAGCAAGAGAATGACAAAGAAGAAGATGAGAGCAAAGAGGAAGACAGTTGTAGTGAACAAAACAGAGCCTCTAGGAGAAAAAACTACGAAAGAAATAATAGTGACGGAAAAAAGGTGGGAGAGAAAGGAATTCAGCCAAGAGAGACAGGCAAAAAGGCTCCTACCAAAGATCAAAAGGAGTCAGCAAACAAAGTAAAGAAAACAAACAAGAAAGGAAAGGGGGGGGAGAACAAACAGAAGACAGACGGGAAAAACAGGTAATTAAACAATCCCTGAGTGTGGTGCCTTATGTCAGACTGGCAGGGGTAGCAGATGTGCCAGTGGTGTATGAGTCAGAACTACAAAACCAATAGACTGTGAATAAACTATTGCTCTCCCAAAAGAGATACAACAGTAGGAAACAGTAGTGTAAAATGCCACACAACCAAACTGCTTCCGAAGTCTTCTGTCATTACCTTTTCTCAACCAGGATCAGATCCGTGAATGCAGTGGAGTCCTAAAACCTACAGCCAGGGGCAGAAAAGCACTCTTAAACAAGACGGCTTGAGCGACTTAGATCTGGGCACATTTGTTTAGTTGGTCTATGGAAACATTTAGGTTAATATGGATCTCTTATGTTTTCAAGTCTCTTCCTCTTCCAAATCTTGTTTGTCCCAGCCCCCTGCTTCTCTCCATATCTTCCATTTCCTTCTGAAGGTGTGAAAAACATTTCTCCAGAGCCAGCTGTACCCCTAAGCGATGCTACTGTAGCTGAAGCATGGTCCAAAGCACAGTGCTGGGCAAGTTATGGTGGAGTGCAATTGCCTCTTCATTATCCTGGCTGGAAGCAGCCTTGCCCTGAGTGCAAAGGGGCCGTGCTGGCATCACACCAAGCCGGGGGGTAGTGAGGCACTATGTTCACATCAGTGTGGGATCCCTGGGGCCCACCAGCACTGTGCCCACTCCAAGCAAGACCTTCCCTCTAACTCTTGCCAGTTTTTCTATTTTGTGCCCTTCATTTTGTGTCTCTCCCAGTACTTCTTCTGCTTCTTCCAACTCATCTGACGAGGAGTCGCTGTCAGAGGAAGAGCTTGCAATGCTGATGGAGCAGGTGGAGCAAAAGAAAAAACTGATTTCCACCATGAGGAACAAGCCCTGGAGAATGGTGAAGAAGCTCTCGGTGCTCAGGTAACCCATGACACCAGGAACCCACACCCCTGGGTCCTCTCTGATGGCCGGATACACACTACCTTTCCTAGAAATTGCATGTCTGCTGCTGCTACTGTAACACCCCAGTCCCATCATAAGTGACCGGCAGAGCCTGGTCAGCCTGTCTGGGTTTAAATTATCAGAGTTAAAATGAGGAATTTGATTTTCAGCCTCTGTAACCAAAGAACGGACAAAGTGCAAATCTGTTCAACTGATATCCATGGCCAGGTCATCCTACCCTTGTATTTAAAACCAAATGACTCGCTACTGTCAGGCTACTTGTTAAAGCAAACTCTGTGCCTGGTTTGCTTATTAATGCCCATTGTCAAACAGAAATCAGAGCAGCAAAGTGCCATGTTACTTTGCACTCCTGACATGGGGCTGCTTGGAAAAAATGCTGTATTATTTGCAGAGGTTTATGGAGCAAAGATAATACTGCCACCCAGCCCATGCTGAATGTGGGAAGAACTCAGGCGGCTGCAGAGACCCCTTAGTGCAGAACAATGGGGGCAGCAGGGCAGGGCAGACCAAGGAAATCAAAATCCACAGGTCAGCAGGGAATGGCTCATAACAAACTATTCCCATGTTGAGGCAATGATTCAGATCCTGGCTCTATCGGTTAAAAATCCCCTGAAACTCCCTTCTACCAGGAAAGCTTTCAAAATAGCATTGCAAGGCATGTACAGCCCCTGGGGGAGGTGTGACGCCCCTCTCCATGTTTGCTAAGGGGCTTCTCAGAGTTGCAGTGACCAGGCTGTGAAGGCCTGTGTGTTTCATCTTCTCTCTTTTACACCTTGAAGGCCAAGACCTGCTCCATTGTCCATTAAAATCAGGAGCCTTGAACACTGCCAATTATTTCTAAAAAAGTCTGGGTAAAGATCTACACAGGGAAACTGTATTAGAGCAGCTTTTCTATCTCACAGGCATGCTACGAACCTGAGCTCATTACAAATAAAATCTTATGACCCTAAAAGTCCAAAGTTCTGCAAGAAAAGAAAAGGGAAGAAACAACAAAAAAAAAAGCAAAGCAGTATTATTTCTGACATATTTTCCCTTTGGTGTAGGATCCTGGCTAAAATTCTGCCTAGGATCATGTTCGATAACATACCTCCACCCTTTAATCTTATTCCTGAACTATGGCAAACATTACCACCTGCTAATGAACCTAAACAAAATTGTTGCATTCTTGTTCAGGGGTCTCTGGAAAGGCTCCAAGTGCTGTACATTCATTAGTTAATCTGGCTGCACAAGCTCAGCCCTGAGAGAAGAAATGATTAGCCCCACCGAGCAGATGAGAAATGTGAAACACAAAGAGAGTGAATAGTATGTTCAGGACTTAGAAATCTCACTTCAGGTTTGCAAATAAACTCACAGGTGATTTCCCCACAGTTACAGGCTGAACTAGCCAACTATTTCTACCAAGTCAAGTCCATCTTTCCCACAGGTTTAGGATTGCAAAAGACTTCCCAACTCCTAAAATTTAATCTTTTCTCACAATGTATTAGCAACACCAATATACGATGAAATTTTATTCACAAACTCAACATACTCTAACAGCATCTACCTAGGTTCTTTTCTCTGTATTCCATTAGAAATTCTGTTCTAAAACTAATTTGAATTTGTGGCTTGATTGTACTCCTGCCTAGTGTACACTCCTTTCTCTGGCACTGAGATTATCCTGTTGGGCCAATTGCACATCTCTGATATTTATCCTAGGAGGTGTTTATGGAGGGAAATTCTGCATCCTTTTGGAGTTTGCTTCACTAGACAATGTCATTTCTCCTTGGCCGATGCACTAGGAGAGAGAAATTATAGCAGGCATGCCGGGGTGGGAGGGCTCTGGAGTGAGAGGAACAGGCTGGGTCTTGGTCACACCCAGGAAGAAGTGTGGAACAAGTTGTGGGGCACATCTCTGCATGAACATGAGTGCTTGGGGACCTGTTACTAGCCCCAGGTGGGCACATAAGCTCTACATGGCACAGCAACACCAGTACCCAGAACCCCAGGTGCAGCACAGGGTGTGGAGAGAGACCAAGCCCCCACTTCCACATGAGCACAGCTGCTTTCCCACTGGTGCAGGCAGAGGTGAAAAGCTAGACCTCTTTGCTGTTTCAATAACCTGCTTGTTTATTTTCCAATTAGGGAGGCACAAGCTTTTGTAGAGAAGTTTGAAGGAGCTCTGGGAAAAGGGAAGGGCAAGAAGTTGTACGCATATAAGATGATGATGGCAAAGGTAAGTGCTACAATGATGCCAGGGGAAAGCTTGGGTGCCTGGTTATGTATTCAGCACATCTTTGGTAGAGTTTATTAACCTGTATTTGGCAAAAGAGACACCAGGAAATCAGAATAAAACTTCCTGTCCACATTCCAAAAAATACTAGCCAGCTTCAAACCTATGAATATTACAGAAAGGACAGGAGAAAATTCCCCCCTCCCACCTTGAATCTTACTGTGACCATCCCTGAAGCAAGGGAGGGTTTGCAGGAGCAGGGAAAACCACGTTTTTCTGGTTGCAACCTCCAAAACCTTGATCAGCGAGACAAGGTACCCCTCAAGGGGAGAGGGGCCATGCTGAACCTTTGCACTGCCCCATGGACTCCTGTGAAATGTCATCTTTCCCAGTAATGAGGAGATAACAGGGAGAATGATGACTGCGTTTAAGACTGAAGTTGGTAGCCAAGTTGCATGTTGTCATGGAGATTATATTGAGAAGTGAAAAAGGGAGCCAGGCCTGAGAGCATGAAATCAATGGGAAATTAGGCACCGATTTGGTGAGGAAGGATTCAAGCTCAGTATTTTATCAAAGCCTTTTTTTGTTTTAAATAGAGTTGGTTACACATCAATTCTTTCAATCCAGAGTTAGGTCTGAATTTTCCACCCTTATATAATACGGTAAACCCCTAGCACAACTGCACCTTTCCAAAAGCCTGGGAAGGTTAAAACTCAGATAATAAAGGTGAACAATTTGGGGAGGAGGGATTTTGGATTGGAGGCAGTTTCTGAAATAGTCCAAAAGATCAGACCAGAGTTTCTGCTTGGGACTTTACACCCCCTCATAGCAATGCCACGAAGCCCTGGTGTTAGAAACTGTGCAGGTGAAACAATCTTTTTGCACCTCTCTGCTCACTGCCATGTTGTCTTGTTTCAGAAATGGGTGAAGTTTAAGAGGGACTTTGACAATTTTAAAACCCAGTGCATACCCTGGGAGATGAAGATAAAAGAAGTGGAGAGTAAGTGGAAGTTGCTGTACAGTGGCAACTTGTGTATAAGACAGCTTTGCCTTCATCCAAAAAACGCTCCAGCCCCCTGGTCCCCAGTCCCCACTCACCCCTGGCACCAGAGCCAAACGAGGAGCACGCACGCTGGGCAGCTCTGGGCTTTGCTGTCTACATCAGCGGTGGGGACTCTTGGGAAGCTCTGGGGCAACACGCTGGGAAGTCCTGAGGGTAAAGGGGTGCAGATCTTGCTGGGAACAGTTTAACCTTTCTAAACTCCTAACAATGAAGTGTCTTCTGGTTTAAGGTCACTTTGGCTCCTCAGTCGCTTCCTACTTCATATTTCTGCGGTGGATGTATGGAGTGAATCTTGTCCTTTTTGGGTTAATATTTGGACTAGTTATAATTCCAGAGGTAAATGCTTAAGTCTCCTTTCTGTAATATCTCACCCGTTGCTTTACATGGACATGGAATTGATAGCACAAACAGTGCTTTAGAAAAATGAAATGTATAAGGACAATAATTTACAAAGAACAACTTACAAGACTGTTACTGACACAGGAGCAAAAGTCAGATTGAAATCAGGATACCTAAAATGCTATCAAAGCTCCTGCCAACCCAGCAGCTAAAACAGGAGTTCAAAAAGCTAATTTAAGGCTAGTTTTACATTTTGACTGAAGTGAAAAACATGGCCTATGAATCCTAGGTACAAGCTCAGGTCCGTAAAAGCCATAAGAGAAAGGGTGTGCTCAGCAGGTGATTAAGGACTCCCTGCTCCTGAGCCCTCTGAGGGGCACGGCCCCCCAGGAGGAGCTGTCGAGGGAAAGAATGATTTCCGAGCACTTTGCCAACTAACATTTGTTTGGGAAATATCTCTTTTCTGTACCGCTAATTCCGATGATTCACAAGGAACAGTTTTATTTTTAGTTTTTCTATTTCTCGCTGTTCTTGGAGAATGGAAAGGATCTCATAGCCAACTTTATATGAATGTTTATTGAAGAATTTTTTAATGTAGCCATTACAGCCCCAGCTAAATTACTCAGTGCAGTCTTTAAAGGCTGTGCAATCTGCAGACAGTGGCATCTGTTCTGTTCAATGCAGATTTTTATGGAGCAAAAATGCAGCACAGAGTCTCTCCTGAGGACTATGCTTTTGTTCTCCTTAATGTGGTTGCTCATACTATGGAAAGTGAAAGCTCTGTTTCCTCCCAGGGTGAAGAGACATAACCATTAGCACTGAACAATACAAATGTATTTTGTATGGAACTATGCATATGGTAGAAGACTAAACAGCTTTCGTCTTTAAAGTATGCATACTGTTACTCATTGCCTACTGAGCTGTTACAATATGGAGAATAGCGAGGCAATAAACATTTAGTTCATAAATGATTTTGAAATTAATTAGATAGCCCTAAAAAATAAGTAATAGATTATATGCTAGGACCTTTGTAGGCTATGAATACTAATAAGATATTTTGGTATAGGCACCAGTCAGACTCTGCTTGTAAATATATTATTAACTCTCCATAGCCCTGGACATTCTTTGGACTTCAATAGCCATTGGACTTGCTGCAAGACCTGCTTTGGGTGGTGCTATCAGGAGAGGCTGTGCCATGAAAACTGGTCTTTGCATCATCTTGCCATATGTTTTTTGCTCAAACCTAACTGCTCTTCACCTCACCTTGAGATCATTCTTCAATTCAAGACTATATAATACAAAATATACTGCAAGATCAACCCAGTGCTCTTGAATTCTCTCGAAGGAGGAGTCCTGCATAAATAGATAAAACTAATCCCTTTATTGCATTAGACCCATGAAGTTCAAGCAAAGAACTTCTTGCTAAACTAAGGACATTTAAACTGGAGCTGTTCATTGAGGGATACAGTTCCTTGGCAAAATATTTCCTGTGCAATGGATGTTACCAGGGAAAGAGAAATCCTCTGGTTATCTGGGTGAAGTTAATTCTAAATATTTTAAACTGCTGGTCTGGTATTGAGGAATAAAATATATATTAAAATCAAGAAAAAGGAAAACCAACCAAAAGCAAACCAAAAGGGACTCATTAAGAAAAAAACAAACTGCAAAACACTGTAAAATGTGTTATACTATATATGCATCACTGTTATTAATGTTCACCAGGTCCTGATGGGAATGCCATATGGGAGCATGCCAAGGAAAACTGTACCCCGGGCTGAACAAGCAACAGCTATGGATTTTTCAGTTCTTTGGGATTTTGAGGTAAGCACAGGAGCATTTATCATAAGAGATCAGTTGAATACCTCCTAAAACCCTTCAGAATTTAGTGGCACTACAGGGATGAATTCGTTCCAAGATAAACCAGCAATGCACCTATTTCTTCCAGAAGATGATGACACCTGCTGCCACAAAATCTTTGTGGATCTCCAGAGATTTATGGCCAAAATAGCGTGTGCTCATGCAGGCACCTGCATATGGATTTGAACCACTTACATATATAAATGTGCTGGATGGTCTGTCACATGTGCGTACACACAAACACATACAGACATATATTTCTCAGGTGTGCAGGATCAAAGGAGATGCACTTTTATTCCAAAGGGGACAGATCACATCCCAACACAGCTGGCTAACACCACCTGAAACAGGTCTGTATACAGTCACTGAGGTGGAACAGGGCAAAGTAAAATCCACTAAGGCCAGTGGAATTATACAGTTCCACACTGCAGAAAGTTAAAGCCGATTTAGGAGCCCCATGTCCTTTCACGTACACAGTATTTTTATTCATGAAGCGCAAGAAGCCGACATTATTTTTTTCTACGAGCATTAGTAGAAGCACGTGACTATGTAAACTGCCCACCAATGTCACTTAAATGACATTCACATAGCTGCCTCATGAAGTCAGGCAAAAAAAGCTCCTTTTTCAGAGGAAAAAACACCCAATAAATACATTTCTGCTGTATTTTAAATGTATCTAGAACAATCTATAGAAATTTAGGTCATCATCTCGCATTCATAATACAGAATTTTATTCTGGAAAAAAACCAAAGTATTGTTTATGCACAAGAGCCATTTTACTCCCAACCAGAACAGCAGCCAGCACACAGGTCAAGCGTGGGAGCTGCTCCTGACCAGGCAGCCAGAAGGTGACTTCGAGCTGTAGGTCCCCTCATGGGCAGGGAGCACCTGCCGTACCACTGAAGTTGCTCATAAACTTGGGAAGGGGACTGCTCCCCGCATCCCCGGTGCCCTGAAATACCAGTATGAGCCTGAAGCTGGAACCAAAGTTTAGGACTTGCACCCAAAGGGAAAGCCCAGGTTTCCAGCAGCCTGCCAGTGCCTGGCTGCAGCCCCAGCTCACACCCCACCCCAGTTACTCTTTGCCTTTGAAGATTTAGGCCAAAGCAATTAAGCGTTCTTAGGGGATGACACAAAAAAGAAAAATATATGTGCAGGGGGTGGTGAGATTCTGCTGTGGCTAATACCTTGGGATCTGAAAATGTTTTTTAAATGTTTGTTGATGCTGGGCCACATATTACAAGCATGGGACCCCATCCTTCTGTAATAAATACCATCATCATTTCCTTAACTAACCCCCTCCTCCCAGTAACTAATGTAAGCCAGACTATTTAAATTAATTTATTAAGTTTCAAATACTGGTGTGTCCAGGAACTTGACAGGGCCAGACATTCATCCACTACCCATTTTCTGCCAAGGATCCTTTCAGCTGTTGCTCTTCCAGCACTTTTACCCACTTGCCAGAACCCAAAATTCAGAGGTGAATTAGTAACATTTTGAATAACGTTGCACTGAATGAAAAGCTCATTTGAGCAGCATGCTGTAAAACATGAGCAGCAGCATTTAAACTCATTCATCCAGAAAAACAAACAAACAAAAACAACCAAAAATAACCCCCACAACCAAATAAGACCCAAAACAAACAAAAAATAACCCTGCAGGACTGTTGCTGAACTGCAGCTGCTGATTTTATCTGGGACACCATAAACTATACACATATTAGTAAGGAAATACGCTCTGGAATAAGGCTGTACCATTGCATGAAAGGCTGGCTACCATGGCCTGCCAGTGTCCTGCCTGTGGCTTGGTACATGCATCTGCATTCCCCTGCTGTCACCAAGGCCTTGATCCTCTGAACCCCTCTGCCACACAGGTCCCCATCCCACACCTACTCCCTGGCTGCTTGACACCAGGGAGCAATCACGCAAGCTTGAGGAGCAATCTGTAGCTGTAGGGCATTCATGTACACCTATATGACCTGCAGCCAGAAGATGTCAAATGAAGCCCTTCCCAGAGGCTTGCCCTTTGGAAATGAATAGACACTTATTTCAGCGTGCTCCACAGGAGAGGTGCAACAGGGAAACATATTTCAGAGTGGGCATAAAACGCAGTCAGTACTGTGATCCTGAAAAATACATCGCAAGAAAGAGAAGCTGGGGAAATGTATGCTTTGACAGCAAGGAGGTCACATCATAGATTTCTAGAGGAGTAGAAAGGAATAAATCTCACCTGGACACCAGACGCCACATCTCACAAAAGGAGTTTAAAGAACATACTGGATGATGTGAGCAGAGGAACTCATTTTTCAGCCCCCACCATTTGATGAATCAAGACAAAGGTTTGGGATTACAACCTAAGGAAAAAAAAAAAAAAAACTTCACTGGTGCCTTCCGGGAACACTATATTTTACGTGGCTCTTTTCATCACACCTGCCCAGCACACATTAGACATAACTGTCTATGAGCCCCCGCAGCCGTGCTGTGGTGTGCTGGTCCCGGGCTTGCTGCCTCTCCGCGAGTGGCTCAGCAGCACTGCCAGAAACACCCCCACAGCTGTCCTGTGCCTGCAGTACTGCGCTCTATGCAGGTAAACGTGCAGCTCATGTGGCACCAAGGGATGCTGAAGCTTTATGTTAGGTTAGGAATGAAAGACCTAGTGCTTTGGGGGAGCTTAGTCTAATTGATTAAATGAAGGTGGTCAAACACTGGAAGAGAGGCCTAGAAAGGCTGTGGGATCTTCATCCTTGGAGATCTTCAAAAGTCAGATGGATGTGGCCCTGAGCCACAGCACTTAATTTTGAAATTGGCTCTACTTTGAGAAGCGGGTTTGACTAGGTGACCTCCAGAGGTCCTTCCCATGTAAATTATTCAATGACTGTACACAAGATCCATTACACAGCCTCTGATATGAGCTCCAAGTTATGTCTCAATATGGGTCTTCCCAAAGGCTTGATCAGAGGGGAGCTTGCTCAACTATCATGGCCAGACTGTTTAACTGCTCTTTAACTTATGGGCTGAAAGATGACAGGCAAAAAAATAGAGAAGAACGATACGCACTGACACACATCAACTTGAACAAGATAAAATAGTAAAACAGGGAGAAATTGATAATGTGGATTAGGAGATCTGCACACTCATTGGATGTCCAACAGTTTGTACAGCAAAAAAATAAATCTCCTTGAGACAACATGGTTGATACTGCATCGAAGCTCTGCTTTCCACAGGAAAGTAAAATGCTTTGATTTTAGTCTTTAGTTATATTTGCTCTGCTGGTGGTAGCCAGTAAAAGGAAATAATCTGCAGGGTACCGAGCATCAGCTGCCTCCTAGCTGAAAGGAAAAGTTTTGTATCATGGTGGGAAACTCCTTTGCTACAGCATTTGTACAAGATCTGAGTGTTTGATACTGGCTTAGAGAAGCAGGTGGGCTACAGTCACAAAGAGCAATGAGGGTTTTTTTCTGGGAGGAATGAAACAGTGATGGATAAAAACTACATTTCAGTTTTGAGCCAGTATCCTCTGACGTGCTGTCCCTCTTCTCCCCTCTCCTCAGAGTATAACATCTTAGGAGGATGGATCTCAAAGGTGACAGGGCATCAGGCAGATGAAAATAAGACACTAAAAATTCCTCTAACTTTTTTTTCCTTGTTATAAATCTCCAGTTTTGACCAGAAACTTCTTTCCTGCAGAAGAAAAGCTGCACAGCTTACGCAAAGGTTTGCTTTTGCTTTTCCTCCAGGGCTATATCAAATACTCAGCACTCTTTTATGGCTACTACAACAACCAGCGAACAATTGGCTGGTTAAAATACAGGCTACCGATGGCATATTTCATGGTTGGGATCAGCGTGTTTGGCTACAGCCTGATGGTTGTTATAAGATCGTAAGTACAGCTGGCATTGCTCTGTCTGCAAAATCTACCCAGCTGTGCCTTGCAGCTGGGTTCCCCTCCAAGCGCATGGCTCAGGGCTCTGTCCAGCTTTGGCTAGATGGCGGGGGGAGCATGAGGTGAGAGGGGCTGCGTGCCTGCTGTGTTCATGCATGTGGCTTCAGCACCCACCACCCCTGGCTCTGGCCGGCTGGGGGACCTGGGCAGCCCCCTGCCTTAGCCATCTGCTCACAAGCATTATTTTGAACCCTCCCATCTCCTTCTCCAGCCCTCTTCTTCCTCCTCCTCCTCTCCGGATTGCTTTAACCTTTCCACCAACATTACTAGAGTGCCGTGAAACAGGTGGATTTTGTACACGACAGAGGAGTTTACTTACAGTAAACTTCAAAGGCTCCTTTCATTGCAAAAAAAAAAACAGTCCTGAAAACCAATGTGAGTCACACAGATTGTGCGAGGGGTATGGAAAAGAGCCAGATGCCACCAGACTGGTTTTGATGTGTCCCTAAACCAATCAGTGGAGTTTTAAAGCGGGGCCCCAGCCTCTGTGCTCCTGGTGCACTGTCCCCAAGCACTGGTGAGGCCCCTGCAGCAGCCCCAGGGCACCGAGGATGCAGCAGAGGCACTTCTTGCTGCTGAGACAGTCTCTGCAAAGCCAAAAATAAAAGAAAAATAAAACCACCTGTCTCTGCCTGGAGGGCATACCATGCAAAGGTTCTCCTTCCTTTACAAGAAAGGATAAGCCCATGGATTTGTATCACTGCTGAAACAGGCCCTATTGGTGTGCAGCAGAAAGAGCCTTTTGAGCCTTTGGCTGGGGTGGGATATGGGGATTTGCTGTATATTTGCCATGAAATTGCAGCATCTGTTGTCTTGCTTTCCTTGAGGGACTGGTACTAGGTACTCAAGTGGGAGTTACAGAAGGATTTCAGGGATCAAATAGTAGAGAGGCAACAGCAGAAGCCATATCTGCTCCCATGCTGATTAACAAGAATAATCCTCTTTCTCTCCCTGCATGACTTGCTGCAAGCTCTTTGGCTCCAGCATTGTGCATCTACCAAAGTCTCACTAAAACTTTGTGTTGCAGCAGGTGTATTGGACAGCACCAGTGGTTTCTGAATAAATTTAACCAACTAAAGGTAGCCATAACCATATACTGTAGCCTAGGATACAGAAGTACTGTAAATAGACTTTCTTCATGGATTGGCTGGTGGAACCAATCCTTAACCTCTTTAATCACATATGCTAGGTTTTTTCTACATTACGGTTTTTAATACAAGACCTGTATATCCCTGAAGACCCCATTTAACAGTTCAGTTCTCCTTAAACGTGAAGCCCAATGGCACATGTTAGACAGTTACACCCAAACCCTAAGAACGGTCACCCCGCTCCTTCCTTACCTGCCAGCAATCCCAAGCCACTGGTGCTGCTTTGCAAAGCTGGAGGAAACGTGGTGGCTCAGTGAAACACTGTCTGACCCTGTCACCGCACACATCCTTACGCAGGATGGCACGCAACGCCAATGAAAGTACAGCAGATGGGGACGATGAGAACTTCATTTTCAGCTGGAAGATGTTCACCAGCTGGGACTACCTCATAGGCAACCCAGAGACAGCGGACAACAAGTTTGCATCCATCACCACCAGCTTCAAGGTAACCCTAACAGGCATGTCTCTCTCTGCTTCTGGGGATGCTCCCAGGGCCTGCCATGGCAGAGGTTTAAGGGGAAACCTGGGTACCTGTACAGCATCTCTCCATACAAACAGGGCATGGCACTGATCCATGGCAGCTCCAGCTCCCATGCCCTGGGTCATCCTAACCTCCTTTTAGGATTTGAAAAACGTTTGTTTCATTTCAGAGTGTGATTCCCCACCACATTCCCTGGGGACGTGGCAAGCTGTTTGCCACTTGATGTCTTTCAGTCAAACTGGGATGCCTGTATGAAGCTTAGTTTGAACTTAACACAAATTACCGAGCTCAATATAGCCAGAACAGCATGGGATTGCATTTCATAGGATGGAAAACCATCAGATGTTGCCTTAGGCTCCATGCTGTGAGATACTCACTCCAGTTCTGGGAGCACCCCTGTTTTTTCAGGAGTCTATCGTGGATGAGCAAGAAAGCAACAAGGATGAGAACATCCACCTGAGGAGGTTCCTGCGGGTTTTGGCCAACGTCCTCATCATATGTTGCTTGTGTGGGAGCGGCTACCTCATTTATTTCGTGGTGAAACGCTCCCAGACGTTTTCCAAAATGCAAAATGTTGGGTGGTATGAAAGAAATGAGGTAAGGGAACTTTGCTTCCAATTTTCTGCTGTGATAATTTGCTTTGGAGATCAGCTAATTGTTGCCACAGCTTGAGTACAGCACCCAAGGCAGCAGGATCCCCTACCAGAGCCCAGAAGTCCCCCTTAAGTACCTTTGTACTTGTTTTAGCTGGGAAGCACATTGGTCTTATTGAGAGCTTTCAGGGCAAATTAACCGTTCCTGCAGAAGGGGGAAAACAGTCTTATAATAAATCACCATATAAGTCAATGGGTCTTCAGCACTTACAACACTGACCATTTTCTAAAGAATCTACCTCGAGTAGCATATTAACACTTACAAGCTCTGTTGTGTGAGGACGCTCTCTGGGTGTTAGAAATGTCCGTGAACAGACATAACGCTAAACTCAGAATTTTATCTTCTATCTTGAGTTAGGGGAAAAAGACTTTAGAATCCGCAGAAAAATTTCAGTTGTCAAAATTTTTCTGTGTCTGATTTTGGAATGAGAAGTTCAAATCTTGAAAGATCTTCACCAAAAAAAAAAAAAAAAAAAATTGTTGCAACCTGTGGAAAGGTTTAATTATAATGTATAATACATTATCATTTATTTATATATCAAAGCCAAATTAAATTCAAAACCATGCATTTTCATAATTCCCTCAGAAAACATTAGCAAGATGGCACTGTCTCACAATCCTTTGATTTATTTCAGTGAACTTTTCCCAAAGAAAAAAAATCCTATTTACAAAAAAAAGTTTAATGTCTGAGACTTCTCTGGCGGTATCTTGAGATCTGAATATACACAGTTCTGGGTACCGTTTCCTCTCCTGGAAAGAAAAGCACACCAAAAAGAGACCTGTGAGTCAGACGCTGCCAGCAGCTGTACAGACACAGCTCCCTTCAGGCCAACAGGCACTGCAGAGCTGTAAAAAGCCGTAGAGCCTGCAAGTCACGCCTGAGCAAACACTGACTTGCCAACAACCTCATTGACCACAGTACAACTTAGCATCTCGCACCATCAAGAGGAACAAAAATATTACTAAGACTTATTTTCTTGAGCTGCAAAACTAAGTCGTTGATGTACTTCCATTCAAATCCTTCACTGCCTATTGCAAAAGCAAAGGTGCTGAACGTGGAAAATAAACATTAGCATCGACTAATTATCTTTATGCGCACAAGCTTCCAAAACTAAAATAAGAACCTCAGAGCTGATGTAAGCAGTATTAGGAGGGTCCTGAAGAACCTAAATATTCATGAGTCTGTACTGACAGGGAACAAATTCTTCAGAGCTCATCCCTTTGAGATAACAGCAAAAGTGCTCCTGCAAGAGCAAGCTGTGCAGCCCGGCCCTGAAGTCTGATGCGGTGCTGCCTGCACACTAAGCAAAACCAGAAGCTGAGCTCGCTTTGGCTCCCTCCCCTTTATAAATGCTTCAGAAATCTCCAACCAGTTGCTGGCAGCCCCTGCTCTGCTCAAAGTAAGATAGTGGCTGTTGTTACTGTTAGCAGTAATCTCGTTTTCCTTACGTGGCAGGTTGAAATTGTGATGTCCTTGCTGGGGATGTTTTGCCCTCCGTTGTTCGAAACCATTGCTGCACTAGAAAACTACCATCCCCGCATTGGGCTGAAATGGCAGCTGGGGCGGATCTTCGCACTCTTCCTTGGGAACCTCTATACATTTTTGTTGGCCTTGATGGATGACGTCAAGGAAAAAGTAAGAGCTGAGCCCAAAAGCCCCATTTACTAGCATTTTGCAGAGCCAAGGGTGAGCACAGCCTGTCCCCACAGCCAGAAGGGACAATAACCCCCTTTGCAGCAGGCGCTCCCCCGTCCCCAGTCCTCTAGAGCATCAGCTGCAGCGCCCCTGGGAGACTCACTGACCAGAGGGGTTTCCAAGGAGTGTCCGGCTTCTCTTTACAGTCCTGAAAAAAGAGTGGTTATTGTCTCCTATAATCATGGCACATTAGGGTAATTCGATTTTTTTCTCCATCTGACACCATTTTCAATTTCTATTAACACAGCCCTCGAGGATATAGTTTATAATCCTCTTCTCCTGCCCTCCCCTCTTTAACATTATCCTGGTAGCGTGTTGCAGGCAGATAACTGCAGGAAAGGATAAATGTCTAACTGATCCTCAGAAAAAATGACTCCGTTTTAAGCTGAGGAGAATTGGAAGAATTGGGGTGGCTTGCTCTGCCCTGAAAAATTACGAAGTGAGGAAGGAGGAGCGGGTGGAGGCTCCCTCTGCACACAGCAGTCTTGGAGGATCTCGGGCTGCTCCACGTGCAGGGAGCCGGCTGCTAGCTCCCCAAAACACATAGTGCCCCTATCTGCTTTTGGTCTGGAAGGGTTGCTGCTCTCCTGCTCCTGGCGAAATGGAAGGAGCTTCTGTGCTGTTGCCAGCAGATGTTTATATGATGGGTGGCAACTGGTAGGGAAGAGAGGGGAATCCACCACCTTGGGTTTCTCCAAACACGTCCTCTGAAAACCCTGTTTCCTGATGTTTTCAGCTGGGGGTGTGGGTCTCTTTGTTTCAGCTGGCTGAAGAGGATGTGGTGAGGAACATCACACACTGGACGCTGCTTGGCCACCACAACTCGTCCATGGGGAACGGCAGCACTGCCGCCCCACCTCTCCTTGATCCCGCAGATGTGCCCAGGGGACCCTGCTGGGAGACAACCGTTGGCATCGTAAGGAACTCATTATGTAGTCAATCTCTCAGCTGGTTTGGGGTGGGTGTTTCTGTTGATGTTTTTAGCATTTCCAGGATTAATTTTTTTCCTCACAAGTGACATCTCCTTTCCCAACTCTCACATAGCAGCACCAAGGCAGTGTAAGTTTTTGAGCACAGTTCTCAAGCCATGGTGGTGAGAACTCCAGCTGGAAATGCCCAGGGCATGCACAGCTCCGTGCCACTTGCCATGAAGAGCACAAAGGGCCAGGCAAGCTGCAGCCATGCCTGCATCGTGGTTTCGTTCAGATCACAGTTGTACCTTTGAAGCAAACCTGTCTTCTCCACTTATTGCTGCACTTCTGCTTGCATTGCAGAGCAGCTTTGGAGCATGAGAAAAACCCAGACAGAGAACATACTTCAAGGGAATTCCTGACACATCCCAACCTCTAAAGTATCATGAGGCCAGGGGACCAAGAGCAAAATTAGGCAAAGATAACCCCTCTGAAATGCATGCAGGGTGACCTTCAAGTCCTCAGAGTTTCACCTCACAAATCCACCCTGCAACCTTCACATTGCACCAAGAAGTTCTGCATTCAGATTATGCACAACTTAAAAAGTAAAAGCAATTATTTATTGGCTGATATAAATAGCCAGGTTTTACCACACTACGAGGCTATGCATCGCTGTGTACACCCAATGGGTCTTCACTAGACAAATAGTCTTCTGCCAAGTGGGGAAAGACCAGCCACCATCGCTCCTTGGAAGGGGTTGATCCTCAGTGCAGCTGAGCTGTCATCCTCCAGATCCTTGGGTTTTCCCCTCAGACTTCTAAACATTTTCTTGTGGCTTTTCTTTTGAACCCTTAAGGCACCAGCTATCTCTGTCCTACAAATCTCACTGCTGCTTGCCATTTTACCCTTCTTGTCTTACACATCTGCCCTCTCTACACTTCCTCACAGCTCTGGTTTAAAACTGAGCAATTTCCTCAGAAGTCCAGGTGAAGTTTACGTAACTGAGCCCTATAGCAGGCCTATGCACAGTCAAAATAACCCTCGGTGTACATGTTTCACAACCAGCACTATGGCAGCATTAACATTCTGCTCCTGTTTTATGTGCTGCCACAATGTACAGTGCAGTCAATAACACTAGCAGCAGCTATCAAGGCTAATGGCTGCAACAGAGCTCGTGGCTCCCAAGCACAGAGTAAGGCTTAGGCACCGCCGAACGTTTGAAAACAGGCAGGGAGTTTGCTCATGGCATGCTTTTCTGAAGTAGATTACTGTCATATGAAGACGAATGGCTTTACAAAAAATACAGTCCTGAATGCTCTAATGAAATTGTAGGAGCTAATTTTTTTTTCCTTGTTTTAAATTGCAGGAGTTCGTAAGGCTTACTGTGTCTGATATCCTGGTGACCTACATAACCATCCTGGTGGGCGATTTCATTCGAGCTTGCTTCGTCAGATTTGTGAATTACTGTTGGTGCTGGGACCTAGAGGCTGGATTTGTAAGTCAGCGTCTTATAGCTGAGCAGATAGAAGTAATTTATGGCCATTTGGTCAATGTTATAAATTGGTTTTGAATGCTTCCAGTGGTCCTCCAATCTTATCTAATTATTTAATTGGTGTAGGTAGTCTCTGCATTACTTCTCTGGATCAATCTGTTCCATCTCAGAACGAAACCCACAAAAAAAGTAGTTCTCTCTCCCACCTTAGGATTTTAAAATATGAAGTTGAGTTAAAAAAATTAATCTGATGTTCATCCAGTTGTTATAACCCCAAAACTTTGGGCCGCTCTGTACCTCTTCTCAAAGCCCCAGACCTTCCTGTTCCTTGCCCACTGCACAGGCAGCAGCCTGTGTTACTCACAGCACTGTCCTCTGATCAATGCTAGAAGCTGGTGTTACTCCTGCTGCAGTGGAGCAAGGAGCAGTTCCTTCCCCTCTCGTGTACGCCTAACACAGAACAGCGCCGGGCTCTCTGCTGTTCATTAAGGCTATATTACCAAAACAGCCAGTACTGGAGCTGCACGAATCCAGAAGAAAATAATGAAAAAAGTCTATTGTTCCATGTAAGAAGTGACAAAAACAGGTGGATTCAGACAGAGCCATATGGAAATATCTTGCAAGATTACAATCAATAGCAGTGCACGAGCTGCCTAGCTGTCATACTGGGGTTTCCAGGAGCGGTCTGGAGAAGAGCAAAGAGGAAGCTTTGCAGGTATCTACAGGGGCCTGGCCAAGCACAGGGAGTTGGAGCACAACAGGCATTTTGCTGCTTGTGGAACTCTCAATTTCTTCTGGGGGAGGCAAAGGATGTTTCCCAGTGTGGCTGAGGGATTTCGGAGCTCAGAGGACCCACCTGGCAGCCAAGCGGCGTGAATTTGCTCCCATTGCATGTGCTCACAATCATGGTCTTGTTGAAGCTTCTGGTTTCATTCTCCTGGCCATGTCCTCCTCTCACTTTGTTAGTCATCTTTGATTTATTTATTTTTTTAAGATGCTTTCCTCAAATCAACCTTTAGAAATATCATATGGGGTTTTCTTCATTCTTAATATCTCCATTGTACAAATAACTGGAAGACTCTTCTGTCCTGCAGACACTCCTCAGTGTATTAAAAAAAAAACAAACACCAACAAACCAAAACCAAAAAAAAAACCACTCAACAAAAAACCCCAAAATATTTCCTGTACATCCATCCAGCCATCCTCCACCTCTCAGTGACATTCTTAAAAAGCCGCTTTAGGGCTTATTCTGCACTTCTCTCTCTCCTTTTCCCTGGCATATGCCGTCAGCCCAAGCAGGCTGTGAGGCAATTTTGCACTGAGAAACAAACCCCATTCAGCATCTGTCAAGGGATGACCAGACTAACATGCTCCAGCCGGTCGGCCTTTGCTAACAGTCCAACCCAGGGAGCTCAGAGGGAGCAAAGCGAGGCACTTATTTATTAGGGCTAAGTAGTAGTGTTGATTTGCAGCCCATAATATGGGCAGCACTAGAAGATTGGCACTCTGTGATCTGGCAGAGGCAAAACTCTCCATTCATGCCAAGTGACTCCCATGGTACACACAGAAAGAAGCAGCACCATGGGCTTCCCTCCTCTTTTTCTCCTACATCTTTGGGAGAGTTCTGTATTATTCCTGGTGCTATGTGTATTGCTCCACTGGTGCTCAAGTAGGGTTTGGGGTTTTTTCCCCCTGGCCCAGGAATGGAAAATAAGTGAAATATGGTTTGATAATGGCCATCTAACCCAGCCTAGCCACAGGTACCAGCACAATCGTGCATGTGTTTTTCTAATGTACATAGTGAATAAGTCTCTTGTTTAATCCAGCATTCTCACACAGAAGTACTCAAGGCGGAGGATAGCAAATTGAGAGTTGTTTTTATTTTCGTGGGGAAAAGGAGCCAATGTTAACCCCTTGTTAAAGGTTTGAAGTAGAAATGGACCGGAATCAAAAGAACAAAGAAAACAATACTTGCACTCATCCCTTCCCAAAACTGTGAGCAGCCAGCTAAGCAAGACTGACTGAGGTTCTTTTGAGTTTTCATCATGAAAGACAAACATCTTAAACCTCAACTTTATGAGCTGATGACAGTATTAAGTACACACAAATTGTGCGGAAACCAGACATACTGCACAGGACATTTCAATCATTCAAGACCATCACCCATCATTTCTTAGAACCACGTTTTCTGCATTGCAGTAAAAAAAAATAAATTTCAGAACATGTAGAAGAAAAAATTTACACACAGTTTAATCTGCCAAACGTCACCTGAGTTTTGTGTCCACAAAAGCAGATATACGTAGAAGAAACAGTAGCTTCATCATAGGCAAATCTGACAGAATAATAATTTATAAAACAGCAAATACTGTCAATAGATTAGACCAGCCTGTTCTGGATTTACCACCATTAGCACCTACACCAGAGAGGTTGCTCCACATAAAGCAGTATTTTCACTACTGGCTAGCACTGAGCCAAATGCCATGAGATACCTACGAGGCCATACATCCCGCCATATTTCTCTCCCTTTGCCCTCTGTTTCCATTCTTCAGCAGCCTGCTGCTGCAAGACCTGGGGACACCTGACATACACCTGACATAGCATTCACTCTCCAGCTCATTATTATCACTGTTTAAAAATTTAATATTTCACCAGGCTGTAACTGTAAGTCCACAGCCAGATACACCAGCTGGAGTGTAAAATCTAGTCCCGTGCCACAGCTCCTTTGCTCACAGCTGGCTTTATATTAGCAGGGAGAGATAAACACAGAGCAACTCTAAGCACCTCCATATATCTTTCCAATTTTCAGCAAGCCAAGAGAGAAGCAGCAGTCCAAAGCACAGTAGCTCCGATTTTGCATTCACCACACTGCTGCTGGTCATTCAAGCAGTATGCATGCAGCGGGAGCCCTCCCAGGAACCCCTTCCCACCAGCTGTAAATAAGTATCCCTACACCCAGCAGCAAACTGCAGGTACCTCTAGCAACAACACACTCTCCTTTCTTTCCCCATGCAGCCATCCTATGCAGAGTTTGACATTAGCGGCAATGTTTTGGGTTTGGTCTTCAACCAGGGAATGATTTGGTAAGGTATTTCCTTTTTTCTTTGTTTGCTTTTTGCATTATTTAGAAAACCTGCCAGTGGAGTTAGAAAGCTTCCAAGCCAGCTAGAATAACCTTTGGATTTTGGTTTCTCATTGTTTGGCTTTCTGTGCTTGACTGTAAAAGTGGAAATGTAGAAGTGCCAGCTTACTTGTCCAAGAGGAGTAGCAATGGCATGACTGAAACAGGAACCAGTCGTGTAAACCCTGCAGCACCCTCACTTCTATAAGGTTATTTTTTTTCCAGTGATAAAAATGTATTAAAATGATCCATGTACTGGGGAAAAAAATCAGAAAGGGTTCTGGGGGCACCACGAGCTTACACATCAATGCAAGGGTGGGCACGAAGCCAGCTAGAGGCAGCTGGGCAGGAGAGACACCTCCCAAAACCACCCCAAGGGAGGGCAAACAGGAGCTGCTCTGCCCTGCTGTGCAGCACCAGGGACAATGGGCAACAGCACAAAGCACCCTCATCTCCTCTGGGAGCAAGGCTTCTCTTGCCGTGGTTTGAAAATTTCTGCCTGTTCCCATACTACTACTCCACAGATTTAAGGGGATCTCTCCCTGCTGGTTACATTCACCTGAAATTTTCCAAGCTATCTCCAAGCAATTATTGTAACAAACTGAAAATCTTTCTTTGCAACCGCTGAGGGGCCTGAGACCTCACTGGTCCTCAGCACATGGTTATTGTGCCTTAACACGGATGCAGGCAGCTTCTCCTCTGGGAGCACGTGGGCAGCACAAGCCAGCCCACTAAGACTTCATTTGAGAGCAAACTTGACACCACGTGAACACTTGTTTTCCTTGTTCTGAAAATAAAAAAAACTTCCAGCCTGTCAAAAAATAGCACCTGTCCTTCTCTTTTCCTTTTCAGGATGGGATCCTTCTACGCACCAGGGCTCGTGGGTATAAACGTTCTGCGCTTATTAACCTCCATGTATTTTCAGTGCTGGGCTGTAATGAGTAGCAATGTCCCTCATGAGCGCGTCTTCAAAGCATCCAAATCTAATAATTTTTACATGGGACTTTTGCTGTTGATCCTGTTCCTCAGCCTCCTGCCTGTGGCTTACACCATCATGTCCCTGCCGCCCTCCTTTGACTGCGGACCATTCAGGTACTAGCAAAACACCGAAAAGGCCATTTTTCTGCTCTGGTACATGAAGTTAGGAGGCCTGGACTCCAGCAGAGATGGTGAAATGCTTTCATTGCCAGTCTGGTTAAATCCTCAGCAATGTGAGGCAATGGGCCATGCCCGGCTGTGGGGTGCAGCCAGCTGGGAGCACTGAACCTGCTCTGAGCTCCTGCTTACTGTTCCCCCCGGGCTCTCACTGCTTTGCGTCCTCTGGTACATGATACCTGGTGTCTCCCCAACACACGCCAATAAAAGCACCAGAGGACAGCAGGGGTGGGACAGCAGAGTGCAGCCCACAGTAGGAAAAGCAACAGGAGCACCCCTAAGGCTCTCTGGAACATTGCAGGAGCAAAACGGGTCCAAAGGCTCCTTCTAAGACCTTCCACAGAGCCAAGAACTTCCACAGCATAAGATGTATGTTATGTGTTGAATTTTTTTGGAAAATAGCAGGAAATTGATAGGTCTGAGCCTGAAGAGCTGCAACTTTCTTTTTTTTAAAAAAGCCATTTTTGTTTTTTAATTAGGACAGAATCAGCCTTGCATAGAGTATTCACTGGACTGGATTAACATGCTAATAAAGTCTAATTTGATTGAATAACGCCATTTCCTGGGCCTGCTGAGTCTGACTCAGCAAGAAGCCAGCTTGGAACAGATTGTTCCTGTAGATGTGCTGTTTTAGGTTATCCTAATGGAGAACAACAACAGAAAGCTACGAGAAGACGAGAGATCAACATTGCCTCAGTTCTGTAACAAGGACAGGTGTCAACGAGCGATGTCAGAACATCTGACAAGAGACTTGTTGCGTGCATGCTGTCATTTGGAGATGACTAATCCGCAATGTGAAAGAGCTATTTCAATTCCCAATCAACCCTTCAAAAGTCACTCAGCCTGATTCAAACCCTTGGCACACCTCTCAGCTCGACTGAAAGCTCAGCTCTCCTGAGCTTACAGCAGTTGGTGAAGTTGGGGTACCGTTTGGCCAAGTTTGATTTTTTTGACTCTCATCATCAGGACAGAGTCCAACACCTTCCTGAATAGAATCCTGCAAGATCTCTAGAGGCAGCAAGCCTAAATACGAAGAATAGCTTTGTAGGGTTGGATTCCCCAACCCAGAGATGTTGGGGAGAGAAGATCAATGATGTAATCCAGCCTTTTACAGATCTGTTCTCCTTTCATACTGAACACTCTCATCTGCTTTATCAATTCGGTTTGAAATTACTCTTTCACTGACTTTCCTATTAAGCAATAATCACAGCTTGCTATTTTTGTCATTACTTAGCAGCTCTTCAAGTTGGCTCATTATTTCAGAAAGCTGGAATTTGCATATGGAAAGTCATCACTACCATGAAAAGGCCATATTTAACAAGATAATAATCAGAAATATATGGTTACTGCAATCTGTAGGCTTTTATATATTTCAAAGGGGTAAATAGTCAGAACTCATAAAAAGCCACATGTCGAAATAAATGTATTAATTCCAGAAGCAAGCTGGCCTAGCAAAGATTGTTCTTATAATCGGTGGGGGATGGGGGGAAATGGATGGGCCAACAGATAATTTAAAATGAAGGCATTTTAAAATCCTTGGTGGCCAACAGTAAGCTGGTGCTTACTGAAAGGAGGAGGAAACATGCGACTTAACATCCTTAAATTAGGAGCCACTTTGTCCCTGCAGGAAACATCTACACCCCTTAACTGGCTGTTTGTCTTTCCAGTGGAAAGAAAAGGATGTATGAAGTCATTCAAGAGACCATCGAGCTCGATTTCCCACTCTTTGTTGCCAAGATCTTCAGCTATGTGGCAAATCCAGGACTGATCATACCTGCAATTCTGCTCATGGTGTAAGTTTTCCTTGCAATATTACATGCCCAGCTGGGGGGAGGAGGTTGGAAAAAAAATATGCTGGGATGCTATTGAGGTCTAAATACAGCTTCTGCTGAGATAACAGCCCAGATTAGGGCAGACACGTGGTCCCTACCCCCCTCACCTTCACCCAACCAATTTCCCAAAATTTAATTACCTGACCCAATTAGACACAACTTTGTAGACGAAATACATTGCTGACAGAGGCCTCATGGATATCAAAGCTGTCATAGCTTCCATACAAAAAAATTTCAGTAGCCAGCAGGATATGAATGGACAGTGTCAGCTTAGTGTCTTTTGGAGAAGCAATTTCTGTCACAGCTGGTGGTATTTACAGCACTGCCAAGCCAGTGCATTCAAAAATTACACATTCCAAAAATATGAAGAGGTGTGGGTTTTGTTTGGGTTATTGGGGGTTTGGGAGTTGTATTTTTTTTCTTTTTCCAAATAATACATCTGGAAATTTTTTCATTGCTGCCTGATCATTTCAGCTTTTAATCCACACTTAAATCCCTAGCACCTTCAGCAGCACCAAGACCAGGGCAGTTCTCTTTTTTCTTTTTAAAAAAAAAAAATTTGGCATTGTTCTCGAGGTTTCTGTAGCTATCGAAATGAGTGGGAGAGCTGTGGCCTAATTTTGTGGGCAGTTCTGAACACTCCAGACTAAACAGCAGGAGACAGGGAGAGGGTTAGGGGGTGTATTACATATATTTGCCTGCTCTGATTCTTCCTTGGGCATCTCCACACACTGGAGATGGGCCTCTGGGCTGATCCAGTACAGCCACTCTCGCACACTGTGATCCTTCATTCTGAATAGGTTACACTAAAGATAATGCCATTAAATTAAATAAAATACAAGCGCCCATGTTACAAAAGTTTCTTATAAAAATAGCATGAGAAAAATCCCAATTAAACTGAAAATGACCGGTCATCCCTCTACCTGTCTCGAACTACTTACCCATTTTAACCTACAGAGGATCACTGTAACTCATGCAGAGTGACCCTAACTTGAAGAATCAAATCAGATACACGCAGGAGACAAGTCTCATGCTACATTCATAGCATGACCAAGCATATTATTGAGTTATTAGCTCTATTCCTGCAGGCTTGGCACTAGCACTAGCAGATGCTACCGCAAACACGAGATGAAGACTGCAGAACTAATACATTCCAAATGGATGACCTTTACAAAAGGGCTGCAGGTCAGGTTTCTGAGGCTTTGATGCAACCCTCCCCCCCCCCCCCCCCCGCAAAAAAAAAAAAAAAAAAAAAAAAAAAAAGTGGTGGGAGAGCAGTAGACCTTTGAAAATAATGTTTTGTTCAGTGACAATGTCCTTCCCTTTCCTCCACTGACAGCCAGGACAGGGAACAGCACAAACCCAGTTTATCTGCTGAAGAGACACCTCTTATCACCCCTTCCCAGTCTGAGCTATTCCCACACCACAGCCTTCCCATCAGTCCATCTCTCCTTGAAACACCATTTGGTCTCTGCCCCGATGCTCTCTGCAAACTGAGAGATACCCTCTGTCCACATCACCTAAAATATCCTCATTTCCCACCCAGATACACCACCTGTGAGGCCTTTGGGTATACTAGATACTTGTGATTTCCAGTCATTCAGCTCCCGAGAAAGTCACAGACCTTAAAAAGTGGCTGCTCCCACAGTGCCTGGACAAGTCAGACCTACAGCGCCTTGGCCAGTAGCTCTCACATACCCCACGAGCAACAGGGGTCTTGCAGAAGCGCTGCTTCCTATGTGCATACAAACTTTTCCTGGCATAATCCCAGACAAAATCATAGCTACCATACAAGGATGTTTCCTAAGGCTTGAATCCTTTTCTCAGAAACTTTTCAGTCGAGGGAATCACATTCAGCAAGTCCCCAGTTTCCTGCCTTCTCCCTGAAAATCTTCAGCTTCTGCTGCTACCTCTGCTGTAGTGCAGACAGGTAGACAGGGTCAAGCTGGAGCTAGTCCTGACACTGATCCCCATCCAGCTTGCCAAAAGATTAAAACCATGAAGTGCAAAAGCTTCATTTGGTCCTGATGAGCAAAGAGACAGCAGTTCTCAAAGTAGCAAGCCAAGGCAACCTACAGCGCAGCCTAAATAAAAAAGCCTCTACAAAAAGTGACAGCTGGATTACAAATGGACAGTCAATTGACTTTGATGGCAGACACTTAGAAAAATGTGTTTTCTGCTCAGAATTAAGACATTTTCTCTAGCCATGATAAGCCCTTCTCCTTTCCCCCCATGCAATCCAAAATGCCTCTTCTGCTTATTTCTGTCCTTGGCTTCTGGTCCCAAACAATGACAGGGTTCAGTAGGTGACGTGGGTGTCAAACTTACTGTCCTGTTTCCAGCTGCCTGAGGACAAGGGGGAAAGGAAATAAAGAGCAAGAAGAAGCAGAGATATTGTGCACACAAGCACATAACCTAATCCCACCTGGGTTTGGAGCAGGATTTCAACCCATGGCTTGCAGAGCCTCCTGGCAGAAACTAGAAGCACCTTACTTCATCAAGGAGAAGGAGAAAAAGACTGAAAACTACTGCGTAGGCTAGAGAAGGACAGTGACCCACACTTTCTCCCCAGCTCTGGGGGAGCAGTAAATCAGAAGAGGGGTGTCAGTGCCATGCAGCATCCATGCTAAACAGCTCAAGCATGAGGGTGCATCACCAGGCTCACTTTAGAGGCATCCCACTGGAAGTGGATAAACTCCATTTGCTAATGCTTACTCGATTTCCCAGCAAAGTTTACAGCTTCTCAGGCTGCTGCTCAGTCAGACCAGGACCTGACTTTGCTCTGCCTTTTCTGGGAACCAGCACTAGCAGCATGAATCAGGAATTCAACAGCAAACCCAGCACACCTGTAGGACCTGGCCAGGACACCAGCACACACCTTGGAGGAACACCCAAGCTACTTCAGCATTGCTGGGGCTTGGCCTGAACAACCCAGTGCAAATCTGCCTGCTTTGGACTGCAGCAAAAGCACCCCCCCAAACCCCTTCGTGTGGCACTGCCCCTTTCCCCTCTCCCTCCCACGACCCCTTAAGGGGCAGTTCCATCCTGGACAAACTCAACCTCCCTTGAGCAAGAAACCTGCAATAAACCAAGGACAGAGCAAACTCAGGCTTAGCCTGGAGACAGAGTGGGTCTGTATCTCACGATGTTTGGGAGAGGAGCCTGGCGAGTTGACACCCTTCCCATCAATGCCCCGTCAAGCACCGGAGCCATCAGGGGAGGAAGCTGCAGTGGTTGGAGAGGATGCTGGCTGCTAACGCAGAGGGTGAAAAAGGACTGAAAATGGAATGGAAGTGGATTTGCTCAGTTACTCAATGAACTTGAGAAGGCAGCTCAGAAACAGAGTGCATGGCATCCCAGATGTCTCTGGATAGGCAGACCTCGTTACCTTTATGAAAACAGGGCTGCTCTAGGCACTTACATCCTGGCTGGTCACAACAAAAATAGCGGAGCAGCCCAAAAGCCCTGGTTACAAAGTAATATTTCCTAGGCAATGAGTTTGATAACATAGAAGAAATACAACTATCACATCCTTGCAGAAGAACAAAAATAACAGTTTCCAAGGGGTGTTTGCAGGGCAGAGAGCTGAGATAACCAAGAATGAGTTTTGGGTTAATTCTAGGCAAAAGAAAGAAAATGCGTTTCCTCTAGACAGACCCCTGAAAAATGCCTCAAGAAAGGCTACCCTGAGACCCCTCCCTGATCTCCGACCTGGAAACCAGCTGCTGGTACACGGTGCCTTGCTGGGCTTAGAGTCAGGCACTCTGCTGACAAAACCTTTGAGCCTGTTTTGAGGATACCAAATCTGGGCCACACTCAAACAGGTGTTTTTTTGTTTTTTTCCTTTTACAAGAGAATTTTCTTATACTTTTTTTTTTTAAAAAAAAAGAACAGCTACAGTGGTGAACTGATTTTCCCTGTTTTCCTCGTGTTTTCCCTGGGAACGGCTTGGAGTCACCAAGCAGATGATGTTTATAATTTAAATTTATATTTAATATATGTTTTTATGATATTTATATATTATATATAAAATATACATTTATATTTATATATTATACTCATTTATATTTATATATTATACTTATTTATATTTATTTAATATATAAAAATATAAATATATATGTATTATATTTAAAAATAAAAATAAAGAATAAAGAATAAAAGCACTCTACAAAAGCAGGAGGAGACATTTTTGACAACCAAAACATTACTGGCTGGCAGGTAGCAGCGGTGGCAAGACAGCCCCTGACTCCTGGGCATGGTTTAAAACACATCCCTCCCCGCACACCAAAGGCTGGCTGCCAGCACGCCTTCTCCCATCCCACTCACCTTGCAGTTCCCTCCAGTTTGGCTCCATTTTCCCCTGGTTTTGGCGTGCCCTTTCTGCAGAAGAAGGGATCGAAACGAAAGCCAGTGGCTCTCCTCCGACCTGGCTTCTGCTTGCCCTCAGCTCCTGTCTCTGCTCGTTCCCAACAGCCCCTTCCCGCGACGCAGGAGGCAGCCGGTCCTGAAGTGGGAACCAAGACTGTGCCTTGAGCAGCGTGCTTTTCAGGAGAGGGTCCAGGGCCCTGCTTGGCCACCACTTTCCTGGTTTCCTAGTTTTTTCTAAGGCCCCTGTGCAAGCTGGTGCCTGTTTTGTCTCCCAGGCATGTTCTTCCTTTGAGCCATGGCAGAAAGCCATATGATTTATCAACTGAGCTTGTGGTTTTCAAGGCTGTCACCTAGTTTCACCAGGGCTAGTGAAAATGAAGCAGAGGGAGCCCATGGCCAGCCAAGATGGAGGCAGGTGGCCAGGACGGTCATTTTTTTTTCTGTTTGAGCGGAACTGAGCTACTGGATTGGCTCAACCCACCTTAGCTGACCATGCCATGAGGCAACCTGAATTTTTCCTAAGCCTTGAGCCTGTAAAGGCAGTTTGGAGACAGCTGGTGGGAAAACTAGGTATTAGAAGGTAGGCAAAATTAAATGTTCTCCTCATTTAACTTTCACTCTTCCCTGATACTATTACTACAGCAATACATTTGTTTTTGTAGCCTTGCCATCTATTACCTCAATGCTGTGGCTGAAGCTTACCAGCGCGCCAATGCAGAGCTGAAGAAGAAAATGCAAATGGTAAGTACTGATCTGGCAAAGCCATCTTTGAAATACCACGCACGTCTGACGTGCAACATATGCTTTCAAATTGGTCTTCACTTCTGAACACATTAGCGACACAAGGGGAAGATGCATTTTATGCTTTTTCACTCCTCTCTGACGGTACCTAATGGCTAACTGCAAAGAGTGGTCACATCCCGTAATAGGTCACATCCCATAACAGGCTGCTATTTCATACAGTAAGCTTTCCCATAAACTGCACTTTCCACCTACAAAAGTAAGTTCCCTCAAGTAACGTTTTGGAGCCTGAGATTTCCCAGGGACAATAAGCCTACCAAAACCACAGCCAGATTTTGTACGAGCTGAAGAGCAAAGAGCCATAAATAACAACATGGCAACAACATTTCTTACTGGTAATCAAAAAGCACTTTACAAAGGAGGCTGGTGTCTGTCTCTGCCATGCAGATGGGAAAAGCAAGATGCCGGCAGATGCAAGGACTCAGATTAGCAGGGTAGGATTTGGACCTCACAATATCCAAAACTGGTTGAGGTTGTAACATGTAGAGGACAATAATGCAGACATCCCTGAACTTATATGGATTAGCCCTGGCAGCAGCATACCTGCAAAAGCACAGCTCTGCTCAGTTAAGGAGTCTCAATGAGAAACAGCAAAGGTGTCCTGCTATCAGGGCCTGTGCTGGTCTGGAAGCACCAGTTTCCCCCAGAGCTTTCCTGGTGGGCGTCTAACCGTGTGCCATCTTGTACTACATAGATGTGTCCAAAGTATCAAGCCTTGCATCAGGAGAGAACATGATGCCATCAGAGGACTGGTATCAGCCATTTTACTAGCACAGGGCAGGATCCAAGCCAAGGAAGCAATGCCACATGAAGCAATGTATTGCATAAATCAGAGACTGGTGCAGCATTAAAAGTGAGGATGTGAGCACTGAAAAATTAGACTCCATAAATTACATCTGAATGCTTAAATTCAGAACTGATCACTCATGCACGTGGCTTAACATAAGGGTCTTCCTGCATAGGGCAACCTCAAGTATTGCAAGAGCTGAACACATGCTACAGCACACTCGGACTTAGGGGCACGTGGTCTATTTCATGCTGCACAAACTGGTTGTGATCAGCGTTTAAGAGAGCACAAACCCCCATGGAGGGGTCACGAGGCAAGGGCTGGCACTACCCAAAGGAACAAACACATCTTCAGACAAGCACATGCCTTTGCACCGACATTATGTATGTTTGTCCCACAGGCACCTGTAGGATTGCTGAGGCAGCCAAGCCTGGCAAAAGGAGGGGCATGCAGCAGGGCAGGGGGAAAGGGAGGGCATCAGCACAGCCCCACTGCTTAGGGAGTGAGGGATGGGAGCTGCCTGGTCATAGCAGGGGTGGTTAGCAGTTGGGGTCCCCCAGAGACCCCCATGTGGTGACCTGCTGAGCTCACAGAGATCTGCCATGGCTGCCTGCTGCTCTGTGGGCTGGGACCTCTCAGCTGTAGCAAGGACATGAGCCGCCTCACATCCCATGGCTCCAGCACACGACTCCCTCCACTGGCAGATCACCCTTTTGGGAGCAGGGATGGAGCTGGAGTGGATGCCACCCAAGCTTTCTCACTGCATGAGAGGGCAGCTTCCCCCTTTCCACGTCCAGCATGCTTGTCCTGAGCATAAACAGCCCTTGGGTATTTTCTTCCTCCTGCCATCCAGAAGGAAATCTTTTGAAGACCTAAGTGCATGCAAGTAAAACCAAAGACAGCCCTACATCCCATCCGCACGCTGCCATGCCTTCCTCCTGTTCCTCTGGCATTTATCACCGACACCCTCCCTTCCAAGAGGTCCACATTTAAAACAAACCAAAATCCCAGGGAGGGTGGACTAGCAGCTGCAGAAACACACAGACAGCCTGGTAGACCTATAAACCATGTCATCAGCAAGTGCTTTGCCCTAACAGGAGCAGAGCTGTTGCTTCCCAGGCTCTCAGACCTGCGTGGGATGTACTTTCTTTCTGTAAACCCTTGGGTCACTGAACCAAGATGCTGCACCTTGAACATGGAAAGAGATTGCATTCATACCAATGAACACTTAGCTGGGCCAGCATTTCATGGATTACATCTGCATTTTCAAACTAAACCTGATGGGTTTTTTTTATTGATGCAGCAACGTGAAGAGGAGAAAAACAAGAGAAACAACAAAGCCAGCACTAACCCCATGCTGCAAGATCTGGAGGATTTACTTACACCAAGTACGAAGAGTGAAAGTCACCCCAAACAACCAGAAGGTAAAAACTAAACAACCTCCCCTCAACCCTCCTGAAAAAGATCCTTTTGCCACTAAACTGAGAGGGAAGGATTGAGAAACCGGAGCGATACACATTTGCAAGGGATCCGATGAGTATAACTAGCACAGATTTTGCCTGCTTACAGAAGTCCACCTGCCAATGGATGAGCAGAAAGGGCAAGTTTCTAGACTAGATTATGTCTCACACAAGCTTATCACAGTGTGGGAACTGTAATCCAAAGTTATGATTCGTATCCCAGCTATTAATCGTGCCAGCCATGAAACCATCAATTTATTCTGGGAACAATGCTGAAACTCCTGCGTTGTTTCTGGGCTGATGAGTTAGGCCAGGCACAGGCTTTCCTCCAAGTTGAGATTTTCATTGGAAAATTTGTTATGAATGAGACAGAAGTTTTTTACGGGACTGCGTTGGTCTTAGGGCAAATAAATGCATGCTGTCAGCTCTGCTGAGGGCATCTATAGCTGAGCAGAAAGATGCGGGAGGAGGCTTTGGCACCCAGGTCTCTCAAGGCAAGACAGATCTCTCAGGCACTCTCAAGGAAGACAGATCCTCCAGGCTTGGTCTGAACCAGCCATTTCCTGACTGGCAGAGCATCCTCCTCTCAGTTGTCAGAAGCAGTGCAACACGTGAAAGATTCTCATTCCATCTCGATGCGGACAAGAGCAGCAGACTAGTGCCACCATAACCCTCTCCCATTTAAATGGGCTGTTTCTTGGAAAGGCTGAGACAAGCTGGTAAGTTCAGATCAGCTCAACGCAGATTTCCCCTCAGAGCAGGCTCAGGGCGCTCATTTAAATGGAAATAGTGCTGGCAGCATTATGGGTGCATTGATTATAAATACTGAAAACAGCAACTAGCCATGGCCACCATGTGGCTGGTAGGGCTGCCGTGTCCTACAAACGCATCAGTAAGAACCTGCAAAGAGAGCTCGGGCAGCAGAGGCAGGCACTGGCTGTTGGCCAGCCTTATTTATGATTTCTACACTCAGATGCTCAAACACAAACCCCCAGACAGTCGGGTTATTGCATGTAGAAGAAACAGCAGCCACTGGGGAGAGGAAGACAGACAGCATTTGCTCTCAAAAAAATAACGTTCATAATCTTTGCTCTAGACAAGAAAATAGAGTCTCCTAATAGAACCAGCCCTGCCGGGACACAAAGCAGAGCAGCAGCCCTGGACGGCAGCACCATGAGCGGTGGCAGAGGAGCAGCACTCACCCTGCCGCCACGCACATTCGTGACACAGCCACTGACACCGGGCGTCTGGGCACCTTACCCTGGCCAGCCCAGGGCAAGGGGGTACCCACTGGGACCAGTCCCTGGAAGGGGGAGAGGGCAGCCACGCTACTCACATGCTGCTCGATAAGCTCCGCAACGTTTCTCCCATTTGACATTAAAATAGAGGTGCTGCATGAACTATCGTAGTTTTAGCAGGAAACGATTGCCGTATGTTGGTCATCCACTCCTGATGATCTGTATCTATCCAACACGGAGTATCTAAACCAGCTTTGTTTAGAAGCTTAGTAGTACTTTGGCATAGTAACCCCCAGTGGCTGTGCTGATGTTGATCGTGAAGGAAAAGGGAGGTGGTCAGGGTGAAGATCAGCCGTGGCATTGCTAAACCACTGCATACAGAATGCAACCCTGTGGCCACTAACAACAGCACAGTGAGCTAGCTTGTCAGTCCTTTCAAAGGCTTCTTCAGTTAATAAAAGTAGTGTGAGTTTACCTGTAATTTCAACAAAGGGATTTCTTTTTTTTTTTTTTCCTGTCCCTCTACCTGAAGAATTAAGCGTTCTTTAAAAAAGGCCAGCGTCCCTGTCCAACTGTACAGCAGCTGCTACTAAGAGTAGTCCAGCACAGGAGGAGTTTTTTTCAGCTGCATTTTGTCCTTAGTGATAGCTTTCCTCCAGTCTACCGCCTCCAGACTTACACCTTTTTGCTTCATCCCTGCCGTGTATCCCGCCAGCGCTTTCTCTGGTTTCCCGCTCTGTTCCTCTTTTCATAGTTTGTTGACAGTACCTTGCACCATTATTTCATCCCTAGATATGACTCCTAATGTAGAACACCACCCAGCACAACTGAGAGACTAGAAGTCCTTTGGCCTCGTTTCTGATTATAACCAGTTAGAAATTTCTGGTGCAGTTTAAGGATCGTATCTTCCAGATCTACTGAACTTCCCAGGACTCCGTGGCAGGCCTTCTCTGGGCTGACCTGCTCTTTTACAGCTACAGTTTCTTCCTGTTGTTGACACAAACCCATCCCAGCCAGCTTAGATCTGGTGTTCACATATGTGTTGTTCTTCATAAAAAAAATCTGTAAAAAATAAACTCATGGTCTTCAGTAAAAACAAATCCATAGATATAGCTAGTAACAATTCCACTACATCTGGGATATTTGAGATTAAAGATTGTCACCTTGAGTTTTTCCACTAAATGTCACAAATTTTGTCATAGAATATGTTCAGGACAGGAAACTCCTGTTCTCCTCTATGACTTGGCAGACCACAGAGCATTTGACCCTCAGTCTGGGAATGTCCACCTTTGAGGAGCTAGGCAAAGGAATCCAGTTAGGTCAGACATGAGGCAGATTGGAAAAAGGATTCAATTTTTCAGGTCCAAGCCAATTTAGGCATCCGATTCCTCATAGCAATTAAGGACTTAAATATTGCACTGTGCTTACTTGTAGACAGAGACCTAGCTCATTGTTGGATGTCTGTGGTTTATAAAAGAGACCAGAGCCCTAAAGAAGTACTCTTCCAGGAGATACAAGTGAGAGTCAGATAAAAGGAGAATTCAGAATTTCTTCTAAATCCTTGCACTTTGCTTTCAAATACAGAAAAGTCAATGGGTTGTTTGTAGAAATAGCTGTCCCTGGTGCGCGGCTCAAAGTCGGTTTGGCTGTTCCCAGGCACACTGCGATCATTGGGGTTGCTCATTCTCCCAGGGGGCCTTCACATGGGAAGCTGCTCATTAAATTTATTTCCTGGTCTTGGAAAGACATTTCTCTGAGCTGGGTCTCACAGATAAGGTCTTGTCTTGCCTCTTTGCCATGAGAGTTGCTGGTGCAAGACGGCTGTGGTTGCCTTTCCAACCACCTCTGTCTGCAGAGGTTCCCAGTCATTGAATTGACGAAGAGTCAGACAAGAGAAGCTCTTTTTCAAGAGACAGAAGCTGTTTGTCACCCATCCTTCTCTGCAAGTGTCTGTAGAAAATATTGATCATAAAGTGCTGGGGAAGGTGCTGCCAGCCTGCTAATCCAGCATGGCACAGAAACAACACAGTGCCCTGATTTCAGCCCAGCCAGTCTGCCCTGCAGGCTCTGGTACCTACGGAATGGTTGCATAATGAGGAATAGGATTTCTCTCCTCTTAGCTCCTCATTTCACATTAAAACATGATTTGGAAATAGGAGACGTGGCTTCAGATCTCACTTCTGCTAGAAAACAGAAAGGGGCTGGAAACCTGTGTGTGCATACATGGGGTGGGCACATGTGGAAGAAAAGTAGAGAATATTTATTTGCCCAGGGAATATCAGGGCAATAAGAAACATTATGAAGAAGCCATAGAGAACCCCAGACAGGTTTTGAAAACCTGAGAAGCAGAAGCATACTTAGACCAGATAAGTAACTATTCCAGGATTTGAATGGTCTCTGAATCAGGCCCCCGAGACCTGCAATAATACTGAGCATTACAAAGCACTGTGTCATCTCTGGAGCACACAACTGCCCATTAGCTAATTAATCTTTCAATGTTTGCTCATCTCTAATCATAGTACATTAGGTTAACCCATTGATCAATGTCTTTTGCAAGCTCAGAGGCTTCAGGGTACGTACGAGGGCAACTGTATCAGCTAGACAACGATTTCTGCAGACCGGTGGCAACTCTTCCCTGACTCCAATTCACAATAGGGTCCTCTGTTAGAGCACAACGGTTGTGAAGAGTGTAAAAATGCCAACCCTCAGTCCTCACAGTGACTGAAATGATTTTATGGCTCCCTGAGTTTTGAGCCTGTTTACCAGTTACTCAGTGCAACCGTAGGTTAAACTCCACAGACTCATAGGAGTATTCAGTGGTGTTCAGTTTCATCCCTGTTTTTCTATCATTAGGAACAGCAATAAATACTTGTCTGAGAATTCAGCATTGATTTGCACCCCCTCCCCTGACATTTGTTAAAAGACTACATCCATCCCAAGCTTCCTGTGGGGCTCAGGCTAACATCAAGCAGAAAGGAAGGAAAAGTAAAAAGCTCAGCGCTGGTAGTGGGAGCCTCTTACACAGCACACAGTTTGCATTCATATATGACTAGAAAAGCGCCCTGCATTGCAAATTTTTCACATCATCTGTGGCCACTAGCTCAAATGCTGCATCCAAAAGGTTTTGGTAAAAAACCAAGGAAATATCTAAGCTTAATTATTTTGTTATTCTTCTTACCAAAGGCTTGTTTTTAAACAGGCAGCTCTCATGGACATCAGTTTTTAGTTTGCGTGGCCAGGCAGAGCATGGAAAGATGCTGATGAACGTTACTGATGAACGGAAATCTCATCAAAATAAAAAATAAATCTTAAAAAGGCAATTTATCAAAACATATGCGGCTAAACATGAGTTGTGAAAGAGATGCCAATGCGCACACTTCTCTTAGGGTCAAAAAAAGCCATTCAGCCATTTCTTTCACACTGTGTTTGGCCACAGTATGAGACAAACCGCTTTCTGTACTCACAATGAACAGAAAATAGTAGATGCCACTAAACAGGTTTGCTCATAAAGCCAGAAAAGTGGTCCAAATATCTCACATACATCCAAAGAATACGTTGATTTTGCATTCAGTACCATAATACTGGGACCTTGGCTTCTCTAATGCAGAAAAATTCGCTTTTCACTCCAGAAGGAAGGTTCTTCCAAAAGAGAACTTTCAAACATCTGAGCTTTCAGTTTCAGCTAGTTTATATGAAGCTTTCCAGGGAGAGAAAGGGGAACAAGCATTGCATGCCACCACCATTGACAGCATTTTTTCCCTGACAGCCTCACTCCCAAGAAGCAGTCAAGATCATCTTGTTGAGCTCCCTTTTATCCTCTGCTCCTATAACTGACCCTGCACTAAGACAAAGCCATTATCACACATTTTGAACCCTCACAGCTGTAGCACTGTCACCTTGCTTGACACTCTGAGCTACAGCGATGTCACGTGTAACCCACCTCCTTTCTTCTTCGGGATTGTCACTGTCTTTTGCTGCACAGCACTGCTCAAGGCAGGGGCAGAAAGGTTTCCTCATACCAGCTAAAAAAACAGTTTGGGGGAGGGATTTTTGGTTCCTTTCAAAGTGCCAAGGAGTGGTGTCATCTGCAGATCTAAGCTAAAGAAACCTCTCAACTACAAAGAGGCTCCACACACCACAAGAGCCATCACAGGGACAGGGACCACAAGCTGCACTGCCTCCAGCACCTGCTGACACCTACCCTGAGAAACTTTCACCAGTGAAACCAGGTGAGGAAGACAACTGATGGCCATTTCGCCACACCTAGAGAAAATTCCTGGTGGTGGAGACTGGTATTTTTACAGCTTATCCCACCCCACGAGGCACGCTGCTCAGTATGCCTAGCCGAGCAGGGGCTCTGCCAGTGCCAGAAGCACCACAGTGGCCTCCATGCTGGTGAAGATGCACTAAGACTCGATCTAATGTCCTGTGGGCCCCTGGCTGGGCCCCGGCAGGATGTGGGTGCAGCAGGTTGCCCACATCTCTGCACCCCAGCATGGTCAGACCCCTCTCCATGACCATACATCATGTGCTTTTGCTGTCACTGGAGCAAGTCAGACAGGGACCTCTGAAGCCTGACCCCACTGCATCTCTAAACCACGTCTCTTCAAAGCAGTGATGTCTTGACAAAAAAAAAAAAAAAAAGAAAGGTGCTCACCAAAAGGCTTTAAAGAGTGATCCGTCCCATTCTGATCCATGCTGCATGCAACGTTATCAGCTCTCCAGCCTGACAGCCACGGGACGGGAGGGGGGTTCTCCCTGTCACACTTCTCTTACCGCTTGCCTAAGCCCTGAGGCAGCAGCTTGTCCTTTGGCAGGTGGCTGCCTGGTTTCATCTGCAGCCAAGACTTTATCGCTCACAAATGCTCAGACACAGTTTTTCCCTAGGGAAAAAGGCAACTCTGGAAACTGATGATTTCTAGGTCCCAGCCCATTTCTCACACAACACAGCCGTCATTGCTAAACCAGAATCCAGCATCGTGTGCTAAATGGACTATTCCAACACAACACTACGCCGTGACGAGCTCACGCGGGAAGGCTTGGCCTTGCTGCAATCATTCTTTTCCAATCACAGGACCCAGATCCCTGGGTCCCCTTCAATTCAGCTATCTATAGACAGGCAAAACCAGCTGTGAACATTGTCTCTAAATCTTAAACTGGTACCACGTGGTGCTACCCAGGAATACCCCGCTTCTCCTCCATGCACTCAGCAAACAGAGGCCGCTAAGCTCCCACATGCTGGGAGACGGTCTGTGTATGTGCGTATCCACACAGGCACTGAGGTGAAGATGAGTGGATTTTAAAATGTTTCAGGATCAATATTATTTTCTGCACCACTCTTTCATGATTGACAGCAAAACGGGAAAGCACTGAGGTGAGGTGATGCATTTGCAGCTGGTGCACCGAGCATCCTCCCAGGGCAGCATGCCGGCGGAGGGAGGAGAGCCCACAGGCACCCAGGGATGGACAGACAGACGCCATTCACCAGCAGGCAAAAGCTTTGTGTGTATCAGCATCAAACCCCCATGAAAAGGCTAGACAGGCAGAAGCTCCCTGGAGGTGTCAGAGCAGCCCAGGGGAGGAGAAGGGCAACCACAGAGGGTCTCCCCCACCTTCCGGGAGCCAGACCCAGGCAGGAGAGCCCCCATCTGTGCTGCCCATAAACTCACGCCCAAGGGAACCGGAGCAGGATTTAGCATCATTTAACATTTAACCCAGCTCACAGAGCTGGGAAATCAGGAGGGTACCAGGTGTAGCAAGTGGGTGGGTTAGCAATTCAGCAGCCCTGCTCCCCCCTCAGGGCCAGCACGGGGGTAAGGACACACCGTCCCCCCTCTGCTGCTGCATTCAAGCAATGAAAAAGTTTTGCAAGGAAACAGCTGCAGGATATTAAAGCAGGAACAGAGGCAAGGAGAGCTTCTCCGGTGGGAACTGAGCAATGCTTGCAGAAGCTGCCAATGCCATCTTTCTCCAGGCAATGTGGAAGGGAGAAAAAATAACTTCAGCTCAGCTGAAGATAAAATAAAAAAACCAAACATAGCAGCATATTGCATTGCAAACTGGACTGCTTCAGGACAGGCAAACCATCACAGTGATGAAGTGTGCAAATCAGGCTAGTAGTAGGTGGAACATTATTAAAAATGAATTAGTAACCCTGTTTTGCTGGGGAACAGCAGTTGCAGAAACACCCGAAGAGCTGTGTCCTCCCCCTTTCTCCATTCTCCTTCCCTCAAAGCAAAGTTGTTTAGATGAACCAAGGCTTCTCCCGCACAAGACTGCAGATCCAAACCTTCCTCTAATTAAGGAAGATTTCATCACATATGGGACTTTTGGATTTTGTGGATAGAAGCAGCAGTAAATAATTCGGTGCCTAAGCAGATGTTTAGGATCTTCAAAAAACAAAGGTTATTATCAGATTTATTTACATCAGTTACTGGGAAAGCTCAGGGCCAAGTAGAGAACAAAAAAAAAACCAACATAATAAAAAAACATGCTTTCTTCATTAGCTGGAGCACTTTGCTACAGTAGCTTGGGCACAGTGGTACAAACACCTCCTGAACACCAAGCAGAGCTTCACTGCCATCACAGCAGCATCCCTGCAGCTTGTGGGTCCCCCAGCTCCATCAGCAGCTGATGCAGTGGGGAAGCAGCCTCAAGGCCAGGGCTGCAGAGCTTTTGCAGAGGCCCCAGCAAACTGAGCTTCTGCTCCTCAGG